>NW_027508871.1:10000-80000 GCF_051911475.1 Siphateles boraxobius
AGGGGCAGGGCGAAGGGGTAGTGTGTCCCGATTCTTGTTGCGTTAGAGGGGCAGGGCGAAGGGGTAGTGTGTCCCGATTCTTGTTGTGTTAGAGGGGCAGGGCGAAGGGGTAGTGTGTCCCAATTCTTGTTGCGTTAGAGGGGCAGGGCGAAGGGGTAGTGTGTCCCGATTCTTGTTGTGTTAGAGGGGCAGGGCGAAGGGGTAGTGTGTCCCGATTCTTGTTGTGTTAGAGGGGCAGGGCGAAGGGGTAGTGTGTCCCGATGCTTGTTGTGTTAGAGGGGCAGGGCGAAGGGGTAGTGTGTCCCGATTCTTGTTCTGTTAGAGGGGCAGGGCGAAGGGGTAGTGTGTCCCGATTCTTGTTCTGTTAGAGGGGCAGGGCGAAGGGGTAGTGTGTCCCGATTCTTGTTCTGTTAGAGGGGCAGGGCGAAGGGGTAGTGTGTCCCGATGCTTGTTGTGTTAGAGGGGCAGGGCGAAGGGGTAGTGTGTCCCGATTCTTGTTGTGTTAGAGGGGCAGGGCGAAGGGGTAGTGTGTCCCGATTCTTGTTCTGTTAGAGGGGCAGGGCGAAGGGGTAGTGTGTCTGATTCTTGTTGCGTTAGAGGAGCAGGGCGAAGGGGTAGTGTGTCCCGATTCTTGTTCTGTTAGAGGGGCAGGGCGAAGGGGTAGTGTGTCTGATTCTTGTTGTGTTATAGGAGCAGGGCGAAGGGGTAGTGTGTCTGATTCTTGTTGCGTTAGAGGGGCAGGGCGAAGGGGTAGTGTGTCCCGATTCTTGTTGCGTTAGAGGGGCAGGGCGAAGGGGTAGTGTGTCTGATTCTTGTTGCGTTAGAGGAGCAGGGCGAAGGGGTAGTGTGTCTGATTCTTGTTGCGTTAGAGGAGCAGGGCGAAGGGGTAGTGTGTCTGATTCTTGTTGCGTTAGAGGAGCAGGGCGAAGGGGTAGTGTGTCCCAATTCTTGTTGCGTTAGAGGGGCAGGGCGAAGGGGTAGTGTGTCCCGATTCTTGTTGTGTTAGAGGGGCAGGGCGAAGGGGTAGTGTGTCCCGATTCTTGTTGTGTTAGAGGGGCAGGGCGAAGGGGTAGTGTGTCCCGATGCTTGTTGTGTTAGAGGGGCAGGGCGAAGGGGTAGTGTGTCCCGATTCTTGTTCTGTTAGAGGGGCAGGGCGAAGGGGTAGTGTGTCCCGATTCTTGTTCTGTTAGAGGGGCAGGGCGAAGGGGTAGTGTGTCCCGATGCTTGTTGTGTTAGAGGGGCAGGGCGAAGGGGTAGTGTGTCCCGATTCTTGTTCTGTTAGAGGGGCAGGGCGAAGGGGTAGTGTGTCCCGATGCTTGTTGTGTTAGAGGGGCAGGGCGAAGGGGTAGTGTGTCCCGATTCTTGTTGTGTTAGAGGGGCAGGGCGAAGGGGTAGTGTGTCCCGATTCTTGTTCTGTTAGAGGGGCAGGGCGAAGGGGTAGTGTGTCTGATTCTTGTTGCGTTAGAGGAGCAGGGCGAAGGGGTAGTGTGTCCCGATTCTTGTTCTGTTAGAGGGGCAGGGCGAAGGGGTAGTGTGTCTGATTCTTGTTGTGTTAGAGGAGCAGGGCGAAGGGGTAGTGTGTCTGATTCTTGTTGCGTTAGAGGGGCAGGGCGAAGGGGTAGTGTGTCCCGATTCTTGTTGCGTTAGAGGGGCAGGGCGAAGGGGTAGTGTGTCTGATTCTTGTTGCGTTAGAGGGGCAGGGCGAAGGGGTAGTGTGTCTGATTCTTGTTGCGTTAGAGGAGCAGGGCGAAGGGGTAGTGTGTCCCGATTCTTGTTCTGTTAGAGGGGCAGGGCGAAGGGGTAGTGTGTCTGATTCTTGTTGTGTTAGAGGAGCAGGGCGAAGGGGTAGTGTGTCTGATTCTTGTTGCGTTAGAGGGGCAGGGCGAAGGGGTAGTGTGTCCCGATTCTTGTTGCGTTAGAGGGGCAGGGCGAAGGGGTAGTGTGTCCCGATTCTTGTTGTGTTAGAGGGGCAGGGCGAAGGGGTAGTGTGTCTGATTCTTGTTGCGTTAGAGGGGCAGGGCGAAGGGGTAGTGTGTCTGATTCTTGTTGCGTTAGAGGGGCAGGGCGAAGGGGTAGTGTGTCCCGATTCTTGTTGCGTTAGAGGGGCAGGGCGAAGGGGTAGTGTGTCCCGATTCTTGTTGCGTTAGAGGGGCAGGGCGAAGGGGTAGTGTGTCCCGATTCTTGTTGTGTTAGAGGAGCAGGGCGAAGGGGTAGTGTGTCTGATTCTTGTTGCGTTAGAGGGGCAGGGCGAAGGGGTAGTGTGTCCCGATTCTTGTTGCGTTAGAGGGGCAGGGCGAAGGGGTAGTGTGTCCCGATTCTTGTTGTGATAGAGGGGCAGGGCGAAGGGGTAGTGTGTCCCGATTCTTGTTGCGTTAGAGGAGCAGGGCGAAGGGGTAGTGTGTCCCGATTCTTGTTGCGTTAGAGGGGCAGGGCGAAGGGGTAGTGTGTCCCGATTCTTGTTGCGTTAGAGGGGCAGGGCGAAGGGGTAGTGTGTCCCGATTCTTGTTGCGTTAGAGGGGCAGGGCGAAGGGGTAGTGTGTCCCGATTCTTGTTGTGTTAGAGGGGCAGGGCGAAGGGGTAGTGTGTCCCGATTCTTGTTGTGTTAGAGGGGCAGGGCGAAGGGGTAGTGTGTCCCGATTCTTGTTGTGATAGAGGGGTAGGGCGAAGGGGTAGTGTGTCCCGATTCTTGTTGGGTTAGAGGAGCAGGGCGAAGGGGTAGTGTGTCCCGATTCTTGTTGTGATAGAGGGGTAGGGCTACATAGCCCTAACGGAGATTTTTCAGAGGCTCACTACGAACGGAGGGCTAAGAGAAAGTTCCCAGAATGCATCGTGAATCACTGGCGAGATGGCTTCACAAATGGTTAAACATTTAAAGTTAGGGTTAGATGACACCACCATGCACTTTATTTACTCTTATAATAATAATATAGTCATTTAAATTAAGAAATTGTATAATAAATGACCTTTCTGAAACAGAAAAGACATACATCTCGAGGAAGGAACGTTATAATCATCAAGTTTCCTCAGAGGTAAGAGCAGCGGCGCTCATTGTCAGTCGTTGTCATGGAGAAATCCTGTAAAAACTCGTCGCTTCCGTAACGTCAGAGCCATCGTCGACGACTGATGACGTATCGGGTTCATGAAGGGTTGTTCCATTTCATAGGGGAATATTTCAACCCCTTGTAACTCTGTTTTAAGGGCCAAGGGGTACACTCGAAAACAAGGGGTAGGGGCAAGGGGTGAACTGGGATTGAGCCTTAATATGCATACACATGATGTCACCGTTTTTTAGTAGAAATAAGATGATAATGGAATCGTTTGGATAACTTGCACTTTGAAACCCATTTTCAAAAGTTTGTGTTTTCAGGACCCCAGCACACGAACAGCCAAAAAACATGAAACGTTTTCCATTTTTAGTTGAAAATGGTGATGTGTAAACGGCCCCTTAGTGTTGGGGACACTGTATACGCAAAGAATATCTTCTGTCACAAAAGTGTCTGTACTTCCAGTATGCGTGTATATTGTCCAGTAGAGCACTTCTGCGTGAGTGGCGTGAGTGGCGTCTGTCACTTCAGCTCGGGAGCTCTGGACTGGAGAACAATGCTGACATCAGCGCTGACTGACAGCAGAATAGAGCTAAATGCTTTAATGCTAGCATGCTTCGACTGGATTGGGTTTACAACAACAAATGATTGATGCAGAAATTCATGGTGCTTAAGACTCATTTTCCAGCTAAATGTCATCCCATTTATAATGCCAAACAACTGCTCAAATTATGATTACTTACGTCTGGCTACGTTCGGGATGGAACTCTACAGGATGGAAATGCTTTCTGCTAACGGGATACTGTGCAGTATGCATTATATACAGCCAACTCTTTTTAAAATGCCATATGAAACAGTGAACATTAGTGCAATGATAAGGGCTTTATGCTAGCAAGTTGATAAAGACTATAACGATTATAATATTCATCAAGCACATAAACTCACATCCTTGTGGTACTTCTTTATTAACTTACATATCCACAGATCGTATTATACTTATAAAATGGATAGAGCACACAGTAGCCTGTGCATACTTCTATACATACTGCAAAATAGCCTAAATAAAAGTAGTGTTAGCATGCTATTTGGTGTGTAAGTTTTAGATCAAGACTATGTGACTAACAAACTTCTTTCTGTTATTTATTCTACTAAATCCATATTTTGAGCATTTCATCCTGATCAAGCCCTGAAATGTGGATTTCACCTGCATATCACCATATTAATACTCATACGGTTGAAAGTTACCAAAACACACTTTATCTCACCTGACACGTGTCACAAATGTCACTGAGATTCATGTTCAGTGTTCAGAGCTCTGATCAAAGCAGATCTGATGCGCGTTTCATCCGTGTCAGGACTTTGGAAGACGGAAAGTGTCTCACTGCAAATAATGAAAAATAACAAATAATACAAAAGTTCACACTGAAGGAGATATATTATTGTTGGATATTTAAATATCAACACAAGGAGCATTCATTGATATTAAGCTCTAACTAAACCAACTCAGTTCAACCGCTGATCATTGGCAGGTAATCAAATTAGTGTAAATGCGAGCTATTTTTCAGTGCACAAATATAATGAACCTTTAATGTGTGTAAGGAGCCTGTCACAGTAAAACTGATAAATTATGAGACTGCGTCAGTAATTACGTGAGCTCCTGTTGATTCAGGGTTATGAATTCACGATGGAGATGTTCTTAGATGGCCTACATCATCAAGTTCCAGACTTCATTTATTTCTACCCTTGAACGAATGCAAATAGCGATATATTAGAGTAAGCAATTAAGAAATGCATTTTAGAACTAATTTTATCCAACGCACATATTGCTTGCAATGCTCTCCCAGTGTTTGAGCTCAGGGAGGCCAACTCTCACGCAATTTACACTTTTCACACACTCTCACGCCACACATCCATTTACTCACGCAGAGAAAAATCCTGAAGCAAATGGCCTAGTGTCTCTCTGTCAATTTAAAACGTCCCTTGTAGAATCAAGCATGCAATCCTCCAGTGTCCGCAGTGACAGAGAACGCTGTCTTTAAACGCCACTTTAAAACAGCAGAAAACTAAGAGGAGTGTGAGCGCAACATTTACTAACCTCATCATAGAGTTGGAGGCAATGACATTGACAATGTTTTGTTTATGTAGTAGAGCAAATAAAAGATCAAGTCATGTATCAAAAGTACTAGAAAGCTTTCAGTTAATAGAAATCCAACCAATGCTCTCTCTTTATAGCATTAGGTGAGGGTTTTTTTCTTGAGAGAAATGTACATGTATCTACTGTACCAATCCAAATGGAACGATATTGAATCAAGATCGGAATCGAATCACAAGAATTGAATTGAAATCGTGAAATTTGTGTCAAGCAATAATACAAACAGTAACCTACCAGTCATGTAAACATTGTAACGTTGTCACTAAACCTAGTAAAATTGTTTAGTTACCAAATGTTGTGAAAATCACAATACATTTATCGAGATGTAAAAAAACAAAAAAAACAAAACAAAACTTGCACCCCCCAATCCATGGAATTTCTGATGGCTTTATGAGGTACAAAGTCCTTTCCAGAACCGATACTCTCTCTGTTCTTCAGTGGTGGAACGAGATACCAACCTCCATCTGATCTCGAGACCATCAGAACTTTAAATAAACAGCCTTTCTACGACTTTAAAATGTAGCCTACTACTTTCAAATTGGCATTGTGTACCGCAAGTATTGTTGACTCTTATGAGAAATTGCTTGAGATGTGTTTAAATGCAAGTCGCTTTTGAGGAAAGCATCTGCCAAAAGACTAAATGTGTTTCTAAATCGTTTGACCAGGCTATTGCAAACACTCAGTTTCTCACAGCGGTCTGTCCTGACCACTAATGAGGATCTTCCTCATCCTCTGGGAGACCGATTCTGAGGGAGAGAGATGAGAGAAGTGTTTCACAAGCTACATGGTTTATGCATTGGCCTAGTGTCTCTCTGTCTATTTAAAATTTCCCTTGTAGAATCAAACATGCAATCCTCCAGTGTCCGCAGTGACAGACTGAATGCTCATGTTCTGCTCAAATCCCAGTCCGTGCCACTTTAAAACAGTAGAAAACTAAGAGGAGTGTGAGCGCAACATTTACTAACCTCATCTTAGAGTTTGAGGCAATGACATTGACAATGTTTTAGTAGAGCAAATAAAAGATTAAGTCAAGTTCAAAAGTATTAGAAAGCCTTCAGTCAATACAAAATATCCAATCACTGAAAAGCTTGTTGCAACCACACAGTTAATGGATCCCATTGACTTCAATAGTATCTATCAACGGTTTTGAGGATGTCAAAGAAGCCATAAAAATGATATTTAACTTGATCTTTTTACTTGACACACTGCTGGGTAGTAACTGATTGTAATCTGGATTACGTAATCAGATTAAAAAAATTAAGTAGTTTGCCATTTAATTACTTCTTAAAATATAGGGTAGACTGTGTACAGTTGAGACATGGTTAGCCTACAGTTGAGACACCTTAAATGACTTGCGTGCGCAGCAAGTGCTGTGTGCACATGCGTATTAGTGTCCTCTTTGATCGTGGGAAATTTGAACAATGGACGCATTTCTAATCCGAAGATATCGGCAAAAGTTTTTTTTCTAAGATAAGACTTTCACTTAAAAACAAGCATATTTCATGGTATTGTGTCATGCAAGGTCATTGCGAGATCTAGAGAAATGTGCGAGGTGGCCAGTGGGGTAAGTTGAGACACACGTGTATCTGTCCCCGCGATCGAGTTCTATTAGGAAACACACTAGGTGTTTCTCAATGTCAAGGAAGGATCCTTCGCAGACGTTATTTCGAGGATGCTACGTCATCGACATCCGCCGAAGGACTGTTCCAAAGCGAAGGATCCTCAGAATTCGTTGAGTCCTTCGTTCGGAAAATATCCCATACACAGGAAAGGATGCATATGTGTAGCCTCAAATCACCCACAATCCTATGCGCCAGCTTTGCTATCTTGTTCAAAAAATAAAAAATGTCGGAAGTTAGCGGAGTCGGAGCAATAACGGGGAAATATGCTTTAGTATATTAACGTCACCATACATTTGTTATAACCTTAGTAGGCTACATATAAGTAAAGTTTAACGTTTAAAAGCCAGTACAAATTAATACCGTATTGATATTACAAATTATACAAATATACAAATTACGTTATTGATGGCTAGCTGAACCGGACCTGTCATTTAACAATTGTTAGCTGGGTTGCCGTCACCGGAATTTCTTTTATAGATAACTAGTTAAGTTGTACAAAGTTATTTAACATGGTTAGCAGAAGATAATTCTTTTAAAAGCATTTAAAATCGTACTGACCCCAAACTTTTAAACAGTAGTGTAACGTACATCACAACTTTTTGATCTTTTTGAATTTTTGCAGCGCCAAAAGCGGACCTTTTCACTGACGTAATGACGTGCACTTGCTAGCCTGTTCCATTCACGTGTTCTCCGAATGCTAAAGAGGAGTCTCGCCTCTGAAGGAAATGACTTGGAAGGATCAATCCGGATAAGGAAGTATCCTTGACATTGAGAAACGGCTACTGTTAAAGGAGCATTGCGTAGGTTCTGAAATTTCTAACCGTTACTGACACCAGTGGCCGTCAGAGAAACTGCAGCCAGTCTCACGCTCGTATGAGCACGACCAATGTACAATTGAAAACTCTCTTAAAGATTTTTTTAAGTAAAAAGCTACACATAGTGCCTTTAAGTTGTTCAGTTTTATAACAGGTTTAACGTCGTAATTAGCCAGCATAGGACGCATATGAAAATAAAATTTTATATTTAAACTGTGTATTATTAATGAATATATTAAATACATTGTTCCTGTTTTATAAATTGTATCCAGTGCTCATTTAAATAAAATTAATGAATTTAAATGGATGAATAAACAAATATGTTGCCCAATTGTTATTTTCTTAATTTGTCTTTATTATATTTGCAATGAACGGTTAGTTATCTTTACATCATTAAAAACGGGTTTCTTTTAGGTGTTCTTTCTTCAAAAGAACCTTATTTTTATGAGATAATTGTGGAAAATATAAACTGCTTGCGGGTATTATTGATTGATAGTATCTTAGTGTACAAGCTAATGAAATGTGGAAATTCACTTCTTTTCAGTATCTCTTAATAATCTTATTCTCACAATGGCAGTAAATTATTCATTGGTTCTCCTTACTACTTGAAAAAATTATAAGTTATTATAAGTTCAGAAGGTCTTCCAATTTTGTGGAATTTGCACTGCAAACTCATATAATTTCATGTTTACATAACATCTCCACCACAAATCCATCTGGGAAAGTGTATTTAATATCTTCATCTTCTTTCTTCTTGTATTTTTACATGTACAAGATTATCCTATTCAATCAATGTGATAAATGAGTTAAGTCAAAAGTAATTGATTACATTACCTTAAAAATGTATAATGGATTATGTTTTGATCCACAACTTTTGCCATTTAACTAGTAATCTACCCAGCACTGTGAATAACCCATGCACATCTCTCAGATATTACCTGACAGTGCTGCCATCTGTCGTCTGGCTCAGGTTACTGCACAAACATTTCAGAAGAGTCACAGTAAACATCCTTCAAAAATCGCAACAAATTATTTTTATTTCAAAAAAGGAGTGAAATAAAAACACTCTCAGACAGAATAACCTTTTCAAACACACTTCTGTTTCATTACTGCACACTGACACGATCCAGTAAACAAGCAACAAATCAGATTCCCTAAAATGAACACAAAGGATAAAAAAGGACCTCGTTCAAAACAATGAGTTGGTTTTTTTGGATCTCCTCTCTTTATAAACTAAAATATTTGCAGCGACAACAAATAAAACAGGAAACAAACGGTGAGGACTTTGCTCTCTCTCTTTCTCAAGTATTCACACAAGCTTTCATCCACATGAGGAAGATCCTAAAAGCGCTGGGATCGGCTCGGAGATTCGCTCACAGGCGTCTCGTCCCGTTTTCAACTACTTTTCTCTTCTCATTCACTTTGAAAACATTCACTCTGTAAAACTTCAGTTCTTTTATGCTCTCCTGGATGTCTTCCAGCGCTCTGGAAATTCAAACACACACAACATTATTCTGAGATCAGACAGAACAGCTTTCCTTTAGTTTAAATATTCATGGAGTACATCGAAGCCTTTCCTGCGATGCTAAATGTGGCATTCGATAACCCAGCTGTGAAACACTGTCCAGCACACACACCTGTGCGATGCTCTTTTCTGTGGTGCGAGACCGTACTCCTCTGGATACCACCGTCTGGGAAACAGAATGAAAAGTATTTTGACATCATCAACTTCCTGTACTTGCTGAAGCACGTCTGAGTGCATAAATGTGGCCGTTGGGGAATGTGACGACACCTAAACGGGGAACACACCTGGACAGCTCTTTAATGGTGCTCACGTCTATGATGCGATAGTGAAGATGTCGCATGAACTGCGGCATGAACTTATCCAGAAACTTCTTATCGGCGTGAACGGAGTTCCCTGTGGAGAGAGGCAGTGTGTGACGGCTGTAACACACAGAAAGCGCAGCGGTGTGTGTGTGTGTGTGTGTGTGTTACCGGCGAGAGGACACTGTCCGGGCGGCGTGTGCTGTCGCACGAACGACAGGAACTCGTACTCCGCCTGCTGGAGAGAGATGTGACTGTCCCGGACGGCCTGGGTCAAGCCCGACTGCCAACACAAACCACACAACACACATCGAGCTCATTCAGGCGAGACGGGAAACACTGCGTCAATCTGTACTCACCTTCCCATGATGCTCTTTGCACCAGTCTGACATGCCGTCAAGCAGATCATCTGGTTGGTTGATGATCAGATTTGGCCCCTAACAACAACAAAAAGGAGGTTCTAGCTTTAAAGAGCCAGTATGGGCATATTTTGGGATTTGGTGGTGAGGAGTGAGACGTATACGAGACGTATAGGAGACGTAAATGAGACGTATACGAGACGTATACGAGACGTATACGAGACGTATAGGAGACGTATAGGAGACGTATAGGAGACGTATAGGAGACGTATAGGAGACGTATATGAGACGTATACGAGACGTATAGGAGACGTTAGAGGCAGGAGGAATTTTGGGAGGGACATTCCCGTTCTACACCGTATTTGATAGAACAAATTTGTAGTGCAGGATGAGTCATCAATATTTTAATTCATTTTATTTTTTCTAAAAATTGAAGGCATTTTTGTCTATTGATGTTGTTTGAGATGTATAGGAGGTTATGGGTTATAGTGTTTTATTAGACTTATGCTCAACTCTTTATGTTTGTACTTTATTATTTATTCTATTGGTCATTGGATGGACATTTTCCTTTGCCACTTTCCTTCGCCTCTGATAGTAGTAATAACAAACATTCATACACAAATCACACATACACATATTGCACAATGTACATAAGAGATATGGTAAACATTAAGCTAACAGCATAATTCTAAAACTTACTGTAGATATCAGTCAAACAACAAAACTTAAAATGGGGCCCTAATACCTACTAAAATAACACCCTAAATAACTATAAATGTATTTAAACATTTTTTTTTAAGTATTTATTTACAAAGTTGAACCCTCTGGGCCTCTTCGTCAGAACCGACTAAGTTTAACATTTAGAATTTTTACTGTTTTCTTCTTCATTGGAATGAGAAGACACTTGGTGACTTTGTCGAGTTAGCGATGTGAAAACAAAAAAAATAATTGATAATTCGATTATGTTAAAGAGTCTGAATGGGAAATACAAAGAAAAAAATATATGAAAGATTAAGCAATGAAGGGGTTAATCTGTGAACATTTTGAGTGCAAAATTCTCTCACACACACACACACACACACACACACACACACACACACACACACACACACACACACACACACACACCACAGTATTTGTATATAAAACATAAAATTTTAGGGAATCCAAAAGCCTCTATATATTTATATAGAAAGCAATGACATTACAAAAGTTTTTATTTTTTAATGCATCCAGATGGCACTATTCTCACACACAAAAAAATATTTTAAAGGCCTTCACTACATTTTAATCTGAAATATTGCAATTATTTAAAAACAATTATATTAATTTTAATGGAAAAAAGTGCTTATAACATTTTTATAAATATTGCATAGCATCATAAAATCCCCTAAAAATTCTAAATAATAATCAAGAAATATTATTAAACAAACATATATTACATTGATTTTCCTGAAGAAGAAAAATAGAAGTTACATTTTAAGGCTTTGGTCACTTTTGACCATTTTTAATATATGCTTTTGGCCACGAGGCCTTTAAGTCTTTGCCCTGTAGGAAGAATCTGAAGTATGATCCTTATATTCTGTTGAATATGATATTTATTCCATTTATCTTGATAGTACAGCATTTTTGATACAACATTTGGTGTGTTTAAATGTAGTTTTTGCCTAAACTTGAACTTACAAGCCAATTCTGGCAATTTATAAGTGTACACAAGTATATAGATCACCTCAATACAACAAAAATTAATCTGGATATGCAAATAATCAGATTTTTGCTGGAGACTGAACATGGCCCAGTTCTCACCGCATCATGGGACTTTTATTCCAATCAAACAAGGATCACCAACCTCTGCAATGATGTTCAGGTCAGAGTCCGTAACTATGCAAGCCATCTCAATAATCTTGTCCTTCTCGATATCCAGCCCTGTCATCTGAAACGGGAAGCACATTCATTTCCAAACCTGAAAAACAGTCATTCCACCTGTTTCTGCACAATCACTCAGTCCAAACATATTTATGCAGAGTTCCTGGATAAAACTGCGTAGGATTATCCCAAACCCAGAGACAGTGCAGAAACATGTCCACAAGCAGGCCAGCTGCAGGACTAACGTTAGCCCACATCTAGCCCGGAGAAGTGGCCAGACTGGAAGTTGCTGGACTTGATATATAAGCAGAAGGCGAGTTTGAAAAGCGATGCATCATCTCACATACACAACTATGCAAATCCATACAGCATCGCTCTGCGGTCATACATCGTTTCTGTCAAAACATCTTGATATTGACTGAAAATGTGAATCAGTTAAATCATGTAAAAAGACTATAGTGTAGTTTATAGTGTTGTTCCACCGCTGTTTACCTCCAGATCCACCCAGACCATCCGCTGCGCCACGGACTGAGACATGTTCCTGCTGTGAGGCCGTCTGGACATCAAACCCTCGAGGAGAGAGAGGCTGTGGGCTGGACACACTGCTGGGAATGCTTCAACCCGCTGTGATGACACGCACACTCGAGTCAGGACTCTGAATGCTGAAACACACGCTGCACTCCACATGTGTGCACGCATACTGACGTCTTCAGAAAGCAAGTGTCGTAAATCCCAGTGCGGCGCAACAGTGCAGGCAGGTCAGCGGCAGTGAAGTAAACTCCATGGAAACAAAATAAACGCTTTACTAGTTTATTAACGGCCAGCAATGTTCATTCAAACTATTTTATATTGTTTTGCACTTGATGTAATTGATGGTAAATATTATTATTATTACATTACGTGTGCGAGTGTGTATATGTGTTATTTTCATTTATAATATATTTGAATAGTACCTTTAAAATATTAGTATAGCCTAATACATTTAAATTATAACTTTATATTGTTAACACATACATTATTATTATTTGTAGTATTCATTTTATTTGTTTAGGTCTTTAAATAGAATTATAACATGTCTTTTATATATTTATTTAAAGGCTTAAACTGTATATTTAGAGTGTATATAAACATTACAATGATTTGTAATCTATACTTTCCCTCAAATAATCATGCCAATAAAGCTTAACTTTGGTTTATTATTGTAAATTATTTTGTGAATCTGTATCTGATTTCACATGGTCAGAACAGATGCAGTAACGCACTTTGGCCGGGAGATGGCGCGAATGGACCATCATTGGGCCTGAATACACACTACATTATCCCATAACACGAGTTTATCATTCGGAATAATCCCAAAAGTTTATGTTTGTGGGTCTATTTTAGTATTTAACGAGCTTATCTTTGACAAAATGTTGCCAGGGTGATATACCGCTTCATATTTGTGCACACAGTCACATGGTCCCAAATTATTCCCAACTTAATGTTCGTCTTAATGCTTGGTGTATATAATTTGTGGTGTGATACAACTTTCACGTTCAAATCAAGCGACACGGTCACGTAATCAATTCTGTAGTGGCTACCGCCCCTGTCGTGGATATCAGATCTCAATTCTAACACTAATAGCAAGACAGGCCCGTAAACATCATATTTCACCACTGACACAGATAAGAATTTAATGGCTTGGAGTCACCCTGTGAAGTAATCTGTGTGATAAAAGCAACGACCTCCTTCAGACCAGTCTGACGGGAAATAGATAGATAGATAGAGAGAGAGAGAGAGAGAGAGAGAGAGAGAGAGAGAGAGAATTAGGCTGGAGATGATGATGATGATGATGTCTTTCCCCTTCTCTCTCTCTCTCTGATGGTTATAGTCTAATAAAAAGGCAGGAGAATAATTAGTCGAGTGGTGTAGATGCAGCGCTGCTGATGCGAGGCTCGCCGTCTGATGGCACTCGAGTAATGCGGCATGGGAAAGGCCTGATGGGAAGACAGGCTTCATTATTCCTCTCCCTCAGTTTCTGTCTCACGCAAACGCACACGCACAAATTCAAACAAGCGAACTGAAAAAAAATATGATGAAACAGAAGGTAACCTGAGTTCAGGGCAAGATAGCCCCACCACCCCTTTATATCGAATTCTTTTATTCAATTGAAGAGCATTAATGGAAGTACGGCACTCGCATTTCAACGTGCAAACACCTCTTTCAATATCTCGAATAGATGTTAAAGAGGTTTGCACATTGCACTATTATCGAGTCTCTTGTAGCCTAAGTGGAGGAATATTTTTGGCCGACAACACACGAGCGTTTCTGAAGGCTGTTGTCACCATTATGTTTAGTTGAATTTAGTTCGAGGACTTTCAGTTTGTATTTCTTCAGTGCATATGCTTGCATTGTTCCCGCCTCTCTTTAGTTACTACGGTCAGTTTGGTGTTTGCTAATGGCTGTTTGCCTGTTTTTGAGAATACTTGCTATTAAAGGTGCTCTAAGTGATGTCACGCGTTTTTTAGGCCAAAACATTTTTTGTCCCATACAGCAAACATCTCCTCACTATCCGCTAGCTGCCGGTCCCCTGAACACACTATAAACATACAGCCCAGGCTCCACACACTGCAACACAAACACACTGGGCTAACCCACACCACCAAACATAACAAACTGTTCCAGCCAATAAGGGACAAGAAGGATTTGGGGGCGGGGTTGGGGGTTTGGGGGGAGGTTGGGTTTGGAGGGTTAGTGCGCGGATGAGGAGGGGGAGGGTCTAACTAGCTTCCGTTTTGTTTGACTTTACTATACGTACACACCGCCGCCGACTTGAGCGGCAAAGAAGCTCTGGCCACTGTCAAGGACGCTTGTCAAAAAGTACGGGAAGCTTGTTGACGCTTGTTAACGCTTGTTAACGCTTGTTGACGCTTGTTGACGCTTGTTGGCGCTTGTTGACGCTTTGGCCGCTCTGACGGAGCAGCATTCTATGTTCGAGAGAAGTGGCACCACATGAAATGTAAACAGAAAAAACAAGCAATACAATGACACTAGAAACCTTTTATAATGACAGCATTTTTATAACCGTTTTGGTCACATTTGGTCAGGGATTTTTATTAATATTATTATTATTATAATTTGCATCTATTGCAATTGGTCAAATCGGTGTTACCGTGAGCAAATGAATTGCATTCCCGCTTAAAACGAGCATTCGTAAATATTTCCAATAAAAGTTGCACTCATCCTCAAATGTGTATCACTGGATCATTATGGATCATCATGAAGTTGTTGTGTTTGCTGCTTTGCAGCTGCTGACGCCGATGGATTTGACGCTCCTTGCAGCTGAGAGAAGCCAGCTTCCACTGAAGATGAATGACTTCCGGTAGCTTTGGAAGCTGAAGTCGGCGGCGGTGTGAACGTACAGCTCGGCTTGTTCGACTTGACCCGGCGCTGCACAGACCGATCGGTGAATGACATCAAAGTCCCGCGAGAGCAAATACAGAGTAGACGGCTCCTTACGGTTTCGAATCGCTCTCGCGGTACTTTGATGTCACAAACCGATCGGCCGCGCAGCGCCGTTTCAAGTCGAACAAGTCTAACCCTAACGTCACCCGACATCGCTTAGAGCACCTTTAAACTTTGATGAGAACTTTATTAATCTGTCTTTTATCTGTCTCCCTGCAAACTGTGATAGCTATGCTTTTGCGCACTAATTGGAGTTTATTTTGTCAATTTTAGAAACTTCACCATCGAGTGAGTTTGAGGCACAGATCCACAGACCCTAAATACCCCCCCCCCCCCCCCCCCCTCTCCTTTGAGGCGATCCTTTGAGGGCATGTAGATACATTTATGCATTTGGCAGATGCTTTTATCCAGAATATTCCACTGCATTTCAAGGCATATATTTTTAATTGTTCATGCATAATTTCGTTGGGAATCGAACCCATGGTCCATGTTGAGCACAGTAGGCTACTGTTTATGTTATTGATAATTTGTGATTTTTTTGTTTATTATTATTTCGTTTTGTAATGTGTGAGAAATATTAATATTAATGTTCATGTTAATTTGTTTTTCAAAGTGTGATTTTTTTTTGTTGAATTGTGAATACAATTACTTGTATTACAGTTTTAGACCTCCATAAAAACTGTAGGCTACAATAAAAATAAAAATAAAAAAGTAGTATCATAGTGATGCCATAGGGGGGAAAAACATTTTTGCTTCCCCCAAATAACTTTTAAGGGAGCAGTTCTTTAAAAGAACCATTTTTGTAGTGTCAAGAACATTTTAATAATCTAAAGAACCGTTTTCTACTATAAAGATCCTGCTATGGAATGCCAAAGGTGCTTCATGGAACCATTGATGCAAATAAAGAACCTTTATTTTTTATACAAGAGTTAGTATGTGTAACAGCTAGACAGCTAGAAAGAGCTGACACACACACACACACACACACACACACACACACACACACACACACACACACACACACACACACACACACACACACACACACACACACACACACACACCCGGTGCAGTGGGCAGCACCAGTGAGTGTTAGCCAAGCTAGTAAGAGCTGTGTGTGTAAACCTCACTCTCCTGGCCTCGAGAGGCACGTTAGAGACTGCAGTCTTTAGCGTTCTTGTTAGTGCGCCGGCCTCCCATGCCAGAGACACCAGCAAATCCTTCTCGGAGCGGGTCGAGTAGGACCGGTTACATACACTTGATGAAAAATGCAAATGTTAGCAGCGTTGGTGTTTTAAAAAAGAGCCACGAGGGTCGTGTTAAAAAACGACCCTTCGTATCCGACATCCTGGAAGATGTTTGGGGTTGAGCCATGTCATTACACAGGGGCTAAAAGTGATAATCCAGCAAATGGATTTAAGCTCTTGAAAGCTACTAGTGCATGTCCTAATGCATCCGTCACTTCTGAACTCTTGCCAGATAAGAGGACGGAAAGCGCTGGCTGCAGCCATAAAGTGGACAGACTAATGTAGGCCGGCGTCTGATATCATCCACAGCACAGATCAGCTCACACACAAACTGCCACTGTCACCAACAGCCGCCGCATACATCAAAACCATGGAGACATTTATTTTAAAAGCATATCTTTCCTTCTGGATAAATGCCTGAAGTTCTCGATTCTGAACTTTTTGGCTGGATCTCTGTTGACCCGGATGATTTGGCCACAACTTATTGCTAAAATCGGAAAATCGACAGGCTGAAGTCTGAAGTGCTTTCTGCTCCAAAGAATCCAAGGTGCAAGGTCACAGGAACCCATTAAAACTGTAAAAAACAATCCCAAATGATTGATTTTCAGAGCGTCGGCTGTGTGCACCTTTACTGTAAGGTGTAATTGCAGTGCGTCCACGTTCAGAGTGAGTGCTACATGGAGGGCTGATGTCTCATGGAATGTTTTTAAGGTGATTTGTTGATCTTTTATCTTTAAAGGGTTTTCGCAGGAAGGCGGTTTATGGTGCTGGAAATGCTAGTTCAGCTCTTCACTAACACTTAAAGGGATAGTTCAACAAAAAAACTCATTTATTTACTCACCCTCACATTGTTCCAAACCTCTATGTCTAGGCAGAATGTGACTGGTGCACTACTCCACTACAAGTCATGCAATATCTCTATGTAAGAAAAGTGACCACATCTGCTTTTGTAAAGTCTATTTGGTTTGGAATGATATTAGTAAACAAAGACAGAATTAGAATTTTTGGGTGAACTATCCCTTTAATGAGCCTCTCTGGATCAGTCTTTTTCCTCCCCAACATCTCTGGTCTTTAATTCAGTCAAGACCACTATCGTCAAATACGATTGACAATTAGCATACATTTGGATTGGCGGTATGGTTCTGTTCTGAGCGAGAACGCCCTGCGTATGCATGCAGCCTAGCAGCGGTAAACCCCCTTAGGGTAAACAGAACAGAACCAGCATGAATGTATTGCAGATATCATAATTCAAGATTTTAAAGTACAGCATAATTCGAGAATTTATTCTGATTCAAGGGGAAAACCAAATCGTGACTGACGACAGGTGGAGCTGGGGAGGGAGGAGGGTAATGCGCTCCTGAGAAACACGACAGCAGCTGATAATACTGAAGAGCTTATATGTATACAGTGATAGTGTCATATTCATATAGGTAGACGTGGATCAGCTGAGAGTCACTGATGCGAGCTTGACTAACGTGACCTGACGCGATGCTTGATAATTATGGTTTTCTCAGTGCAGCAATAGCCTTTTTATGTAATTGTTCTGATCGGCTGTCAAGATGTCTGTGTTCACACTGTGGGCCAAAGTTTCTTGCACTGCTTTTCACAAGCGGTTCTCCCCCCTGCTGAATCTTCAGCGCCTAAAAATCATATTTTACCTGGGCTGTCTGCGTTGAATGTGATGCAATAATAAGACGTCTACTGTGAAATAATGGCTAGAAGTGTCTTTCCAATGAGGCTGTACAACGTATAAACAAACATACAACGTGACCAGTGTGGTTCCATTCAAGAACAAATTACTCTTATGAGGTTATTTTCAGTAAATTAAAAAATGTACAGCGTGACCATTGTAGCCTGTTATGAGTCGGTCTCTTTTAGTGATTTCATGAGTTGCACTTACATACAGTCATGTGTATTTGGTGTGAGAGTGTACAGCCCTGTATACAATGGACAAGCACACATTTCAGGGAATGAAAAGTATAGAACTTTATAAACAGTGTTTGTATTGAACGTAATAATCTCTGATTAGTATAGTTGCTCAAAAGCATTCATCATAGACTGACAAATTTAATCAATCACTTCTCTGTCTCCTCAGGACACACATACAGCTAAGTACTGAATGTATATAGACTCTCTGAGAGAGAGAAAATATTCAAAAGCTGTTTTCTATGCAGAGGGAGTGAATCTTGTGTGTGCAGGCAATCAAAAAATGTGTTGTTGTCCAAGCTGAGACAGGGAAGGAGATCAAGGGATCATGTCACACTCTTTTTTGTATTTTAAAGCTCACCAACACAAAGGCTGAAGGTCAAATCATGCGTGGCGTCTAATCAGTCATGCGGTGGCCGTCTGCTGTGATTGGTGCCCTGAGGTGAGGGCAGGGCCTCTTGCGAAATCCCCAATACCAGAGCAGAATCATTTGTTTAGTTTAGCCAAATGCCACCTGAATGAGAATGAGCACTTCTGATTGGAGGAGAATGAGCACTTCTGATTGGAGGAGAATGCACTTAAAGGCAGGGTAGGTGATTTGTTCCAGAAACAGTTTTTTGTTTTGCTGGTTGAAAGTCTCTTCACATCCTGATAGCAATCAC
This sequence comes from Siphateles boraxobius, assembly GCF_051911475.1. Lineage (NCBI taxonomy): Eukaryota > Metazoa > Chordata > Actinopteri > Cypriniformes > Leuciscidae > Siphateles > Siphateles boraxobius. The sequence goes on from NW_027508871.1 coordinate 28,962, forward strand.
TAAGTGAAGTTGTCTAAAGCCCGCCACACACTGCAAGATAATCGGAGCGGTTTTGGACTGATTTCTCCCCTTCTGACAATCCTAGGTAAAGTCCCGATTATCTTGACGGTTCTACAGATTATTTCCTCAGATTCCTGTGGTGTGAGGTGTGTTAAGAGACAACAGATCTGCTCGGAAAAACATAATCAACATGTGGAATATTGTGTGTGGGGAACCCCAAGGACAAACGCACACACACCCTGGAGATTATCATGTGAAACGAAACAATAGCCAATCAGGAAGCGAGCTGACGGAAGACTCATCCCAGCTCACGCTGTACAGGGAAAGTCCATGTTCACACCGTCTCCGCGACTTCATTTCTGTAAAAAGCAGTCCATATACTATGAACTATAATCATCTGTGGAAGGCGTTGGCAATGTTGGGAAAGTTCACTTTCTTCATGAACTAATTCAAAGTTCAGTTCACAAATTTTAAAGTTCAGTTCATAGTTCATACTTTAAAATGTTGAAGTAGTTCATAGTTATTTTTTTCCATATGTTGCTGCGAGCTATTATTTTTCAAAATTATTGCCACAGCCCATATAGAACCACAGACAGCGGTTATTTTATCGGTGGGTAAAGTCTGCACAGAAATGCAAGATTTTTCCCATCCTCACGACCCTGTCATAAAACTCGATTAAGGGTGTACTCACAATAGGCACGGTTGCCATGAACCGGGCCCGAGTACGATTGTCCCCCCTCCCCACTCCCCCTCTGGCCTGCACTCACATAGGGTTTCAGCTTTCGTGCCGGAGCACGCTTACGTCATTATGGTGCGACGGTTTCGGGATAAACAAGAAGAGCGGCGCTCTCTGAACACAATGGCGTCCATCGCTCTGTTTTCTTTGAGGATAATTTTGTGTCGTTTGGTCCACGGTGGTCCACAGCCCTCTCACAGTCTGTTATTAAACAGATGTGTCGCCTTAGTGGCGCGAAAATTTTCACGTAATCGTGCTGCTCGTATGAGGAGGTTTGCAAGGTACCAGCTGAAGTGCAGCAAGGACTTTGTAGCTTTGATTACGGACTACAGTTACCGTACATCACGAGTCCTGTTCCGTGCTCCAGCACGGTTAGCGCTCACACTGCATGCGAACCGCACCCGAGTCCGACTGAACCGTGCTCTGGCCCACCTCTTCCAAGCGGGCCAGGGCTGGCTAATCGAGCCGCGCCCGGGCACGGTTCGGAGCCCTCACACTAGTCAAACGAACCGCGCTTTGGTGGTCAAACGCACTCGGGCACTGTTCAAACTGACTAGTGTGAGTACACCCTAAATGATCATACGACGCCTTCTTGATGCTTTTTGTGTTGATTACGCATGCGGCGGTGTGACACTGGTGCTGATGTTGCTAGATTGGGTGTTTTTCCGCTACATATTAAGGCCTGTTTACGGTGTGTTTTATCCGGGTTTTCGCCTGGAAGGCTCTATAGAAATCTGGCACTATATTAAAGGAAGTTAAACTGAGAGCGTGCCGTTCACAGACACCAGAATAAACGAGTTCACAGTAACGTTCATAAGGCAGTAATACAGTACGTTCAGTTCACGTTCGCCCAAAATATGAACGAGTTCAGTGAACGCGTTCAGGCACAACACTGGGCGTTGGAACATAAAATGTGCGTCCAGTGAATCATTGCATTCGATCTGAATGTCCTGCCTGCCTGTCACAGATGTATTTCTATACCTCCGTGCAGCTGCTTATGCAGACCTCTCACGTCATCCGTGTGTTTCGTGCTATGCAGAGCTAAACAGACCGAGCGCCACAACTAAAACAGCAACAACTGTGAACCGCCTTTTACAGCTCCTCCTCAACCAAAACAATGAGCTTATGCTGCGCCATAACTACTGAAACATGAAGAGATGGAAACCTCTGACGTTAGACGTTTGTGACTTGAATTTATGTGTTGAAATTATTCTGCACCAGTCAGGAAGTACAGGTTAGTTCTTTAAGTTATGTTCATTATTATTGTAATGATATGTGCTTCCAGACGTGAGGTAGCTTATGTCATGTTTTGAAGGAGGCGTGGCTCTGAAGGGAGGGTGGGATCTTATGCTTTCAAAGCTAGCTCGCTATTGCTAGCCTCTACAAAAATGACATACCATACCTTTAACTCTGAAGGTACACTCACATAAACATGCAATATTTACATGTCAAAAATGACAATGTTTTTTTGAAATTGATGAGACATCTGTAATGTTTTGGGAGATAAACTTTTCCTCACAGCGTGTGGATGTAACAGTCATCATGAAAACAGTTGATGCAGGTTTACGTTGCTCAACTACACCCATGCAAGTGTCTGGGGGTTCCTGGGAAACGTGAAAATCCAATCTGATAAATTGTTTAGTGGCCTATGCGAAACCTGTCACTGCAAAAATACAGACTGAAGAAGCTTTAAAGACAGCTTGGCTACATGACTCATGGTTATTTTATACCGTAACATGGTCTAGGGCCATTTTGAGCATTGCTTAATACCCCAAACATCATATTCTAGGCTGTTTAAGACAGTAGAAATCGATGCCATTGATTGAACAACTTGATCTTTTGCTTCAAGTACTACAGCATCTTCTACATTTTCCATTAGAGAGTAAGCCACATACCTGGAGAGAGTTCATGGGAAGAATTATAAAATGTTGTTTGCCTAAAAATGTTGCTCTCAGGTGCTTTTATAGCTTTTTTTCTTATTGTGAAGAATGTTTTAACAATTCACAGCACCCTTTCCCACTATAAACAACCTTTTGTGCAATAGAAAGTTTTTTATGGATAATAATTGTTTCTTCATGGATCCATATATGCCAATAAAGAACCTAAAAGTATATATTTGGGCCAATTTGATTATGCTTTCAGCTACTAAAACACTATATTTCTCTCAGCATATTTAAATCCACAAACCAGCACAACAGCACTATTCAAGGTCTGCAAACTGGTAAGCATCCATTTAGTACACATTTATCCAAACTGACACATAGTACACGAATTAGAGGAACATTCTCCCTGGAAAAGGAGTTTTATTATATATGGTGAAAAACTAGCTATTAGCACTGACATTAATTTGCAGTTTTTCATATGGCACAGTAATTATAGGAATATTGTAAAGTGCCTTTCTGAAAAGCTCACTCCATATAAGGCTTGAACAAGTAAGCTTCTAGTTGCCAGCCCTGATCTTTAGCTTTAGCATTCTGGAACATATTGGCCAAGAGTCAATACTCCACTTTGATGCACAATTAAAGCCATGTTTAACCCAACAGTGAGACCATGACCCACTGAACAAACAGACTCTCTTGGCCGGCGCCGGTTACAGCGAGACAACGTTTATGCAGTCGGAATTACTCAACTGTAAGAACTTTTGAGAGCTGTGAGTTTGATTAATTAAATACAATCAGAAACAATGCAGCATTGGACAATCCAACACAATCTCGAGGCAATTCGTAACTATTTTACGTTTTGCTGAATTGGTGGCTAATTCGTACAAATTCGTACAATCTCATTCGTACGTTTTTATAGATCAGTTTAAACCCCAGTGACGGGTAGGTTTAGGGGCCGGGTTAGGGGTGTGCCTTTATAATTAGATTAATTAAAATCGTAGGTTATTATTCAAATCAAATCATATGAATTCATATGAAATCACCACCTCGTACATATGTTTTCCCGTTAGACAATCTTCAAACTACATTTTTTATTCTATTGACTTCTATTTATACGCATACAAATGCTAGAGACCGGAAACACAAGCTCATGCAAAAACCTTTCCCATTTTGTAATTACAAAGATCCCAACGTTTAAAAAGAGGTCACGTCCTCGTAACTCGTAATTACAACTTATTTACAACGTAATTTCCTAAAACGTGACGTATGATTTGTATGATGTGAAGACGTGTGACCAATAGAAGATCGATAAGTCATGGCGCGATGCCTGCGACCTCTTGGCTGAATTAAAAGAACACACATTTTTTGCAGTAGAAATTTCATGTGCTCTAAGTCTAGTGTGATCACGGCTCTAATGGAGTTTCTGTCTTACAGAAACTAAAAATGCTGGGTTGTTTCAACATATGTTTGGGTCAAATATGGACAAACCCAACTGTTGGGTTTAAAAATGTAATTAAAAAATATAAACCAATCGTTGGGTTTGTCCATATTTGACCCAAACATGTGTTGAAACAACCCAGCATTTTTAGAGTATAGGGAGTTGTGACTCAAAATGAATAAATGTGAACCAGACTTTCACATACTATTGCACCAGGTATTTTTTAACAATTATCTCAAACGGTAGTCATCAGTTTGTATCCTTGGAAACCAATTTGATTCATTTTGCACTTTCATATATCTGATTAGACATCAATTTGAAACTGACATAAGACTATTCCAAGCTGTTTTAGAAATGCTGTATATTTGCCTCTGTACAACCAATCTTTGGCATTAGACTCCAGTGGCCCAGGTAATTTCCTTTTTCAAAGAATTTCCTTTCAAGCCAAGCATTCATCTGTGCAGACAATGAGGAATTCGTTTACCTCAGTCCATTCTAGCACTCATTTCTAGAAGCGCCGCATTCACCCTGGCTTTGAAAAGCTAAACCTTCATTTTAAAAGGCCCCATACCCTTTAGTTTAATTAAAACCCCAAAACCCAAAGGCACAAAAGTACGGCACCTAAATCAATGGGGAATTTAAAAGGTTGAACCTTTAGGAGATTTTTAAAAGTCAGGGGATCTTTGCGAGATTTGATGCTCTGTTTTCATCATGTCTGAGAAACGGCACTCTTTCATCAGCACAGTCATTGACATCTCTGTTTCAGTCCGACGACTTCCAAATGAATCCATGTAAATCCCTCAGCCGAAATGAAACTGTAAAACACACTCGTGAGGGACTGGATTAGCACGAACACAGCTCTGTATGCCGCCAGCGTGCGGGTCGACCCATGCCGGCATTTTCCAAATGTCAATAAGCACACTGTGATTTATCTTTAAGTCTAGTTGCAAAGTGCCCGTGTCAATAACAGCTGTTGATGGAGCGTCTGTTCGTGTGCTTTCTCAATGGCTTATAATTTATGTAGAACATAAAATACACAAACAGATCACGGCTGATTTGTGGGTCAGCAGAATCAGAGGCCGTGTCAAAGATGTAATTGAGACCTTTGAGATAGATGTCTCCCTCATATATAAGGCCTGGTAATTATATATATTTCTCCAAATTTGCATTGGTTGTAATTTTTTCATTTTAGGCAGCTGGACTGTGATCAGTCCTCTTTACATAGAAAAGATGGACAGCACGTGCTGGTCTACAATGAAAAAAATCTGTGCATTTATAAATGACACACATTACAAACCAATTAAAATGTTTTCATGACAGCAGAATCTCTTAAATGTAATCTACAAATAATTAAACACAATTAAGTATTACTGTTCTGTAAAATTAGTGCTCTTTTATTAATGCGTAGTGCTTGCTTTTGTGCGTTGTTAGGTAGGGCTTGGTAAACTAGGTCAATTAGAAGCAATTAAATATCATTCTCCTTTGTTTGTATTGTATTATACACGCATAAGTATTAACATTCATTACATTAATAAAAAATTAACCTACTTTATAAAACTGAGATCAGTTAAAATCATTATCTACGGCTTGCCATAGGCTACTCGTTTAGGGGTTCATTCTGCGAACTATCTGAATTTTGAAACATTCGAAACAGTTCGACGTAACAAAGCCTCGTTTGTTGAAATCACGTGTCTTGGCAAGTTCCCGAACCACTCATTTGCAACCAAAACAGTGGTGTTTCGAAGCTCTGTTCCATCAAAGAATGAAAGCAGAGAGACTGATTCCACACGGACTGAGACAGACTTTAACCAAAACCGGGACTATTGCAATCCGAACATTTTTGTTTATCCAAGCATATAAATGCTTATATCTTGGTAACCTCACAGAAACATACTAAAACACAATAGCATTGTGTTGGCTTCCAAACATTTACAAATCTAATTGGTCAAACTGCTTTTTAAATGTTATTATGAGTCCAATAACTTGACTCAAGGTTTGTTTGTTGCAATCATAGCCGGGGTCATTTATGCAGAGCAAGTGGTGCAGGAAACAACATGTAAGTCGTGAGAAAGCCCTAACCACAGTGATTCGTATCATACAGCGCTCAGCCAGGTGTGGACATGCAAAATCGGCAGCTGAGTTACAAATCAGGCCAGCTGGTCTTTTATTCAACGACGTATATGTTCCCTTTCGAGAGGTCTCTCGTATTGCGTAATTTAGCTTACGCTTTGGGAAAACTTATTTTCTCGAGAATATTGAAGGACATTTTTTAGAACACAGTGCAGCTGCACAGCAGACATACAGCTGAGCGCCTTAGCTCACTCATTGGCTGAGCTGCGGCACTAACTGCACGAACCTATGGCGAGTCGGCTGGGATGCGCAGACCAATCAGGACGCTTCGAGCCCGCGCGCGTCAAAGCCCGCCAGAATGAGCGTGGCTTATAGCAATATAAGCCCCCATTTCACCATATAATTCAGATTTAATCTCCTTCAGCAAGTTTCACTTCGCTGACCTCCGGATGAGAAGCCTCGCCGCCGTTGAAAAGCCTTCAGCGGAACAAGCTCCTGCTAAGCAGTTCTGCGGACGCCTTCAGCCCGCTGTTCTGCTGTGCCATCCCGCGCGCTATATCCTTTACAAGCAAATAGTGTGTTCGCCGTTGCGACTCACTTTTCTAAAAGAGCAATTTCTATGCATTGTTTCGCACGCCTCGCATCTTCTGCGCCTCGTGCAGAGTCCCTCTCTGTGGCGGAGATCGGCACATCCTCTGCGCATCCTGTCGGGCCGCGATCACGCGGAAGCTGCGCTCGCAAAGGCCGGCTGTGTGATGAAATGGCGCTCTCCACCTTGCGGTCTCGTCTGGCCACCTTCGCCCACGACGACCCCGCGCCTGCCGCTCCACCTTTTCCTCTGATCTTTAAATATAGGTCACAACTACAGAACGTGGTTAGAAGAGCTTGAAAAATAATTGCCATGTTGCCCTCATTTACTCTTCCAAAGATATTTCAGGGGACTGTAAAGATGCAGAGCCTTATATTGGTGATTCAAGCCATATTCTTCATAAAGAGTATGAGCTGATGCCCTCAGTTAAATTATTGAACAATTATAAATGAAGGGTGTGTAATGTGTAGGATATTGTGTAATGTGTTTTTTCTTTCTTTTCTTTTCTTGGGAGTAGGTATAATGGACTATTAGAATGATTGAAGTACGGCATCTGGTTTTGGTTTTATATGATTCTTGAGTGCAACTGTAAGTGGTTTGTAATTGTGTTGTGGGTTATTGGTGTGTGTTGACCTGCTCTCTCATTTGCCCAAGACAAATTTGTCCCAAGGGAGACAATAAAGGTCAACTAACTAACTAACTAACTAACTAACTAACTAACTAACTAACTAACTAACTAACTTACCAAACTCGGTAAAACTTTACAATAACAGTACATGAATAATCATGTATTAATACCTGAATTAATAATTACTTTACTGTGAACTAATGATGAGCAGGCCCACACGGAACACGCGCCCGCAGACTTCCGCAGAAACCTCCGCAAATTTCCGCAGATTGTAGTAGTGCCCGACCATCATTGACAAGTACAACTTGCGCGTGTGCGATTCTGAGGGGTAGTAGGCTGCGCTGATTGATGTTTAATTTTTTTTATGAGATAGTGAATGTTTAATATGTCTAAAAAAAACTGAACGCGGAGGAATTAAGGAAACGTCTGCAAAAATCACAGCACATGACAGAGCAAAATAATTTGCGAATGTTTTTTTTATGAGAATGGGGGAGTTATGTTTTGTAAAGACTGTCAACACTATGTTGATTACCTGAGGTGAAAGACGGCACTGGAGCATCTCAAATCCGCTCGCCATAACAATAGAAAGGGAAAATGAAATGAGGGCCATAGGTTTGTGTACTATACATACTCAAGTATGCGCTCATCTCCAGCATTTCATCGTCAGATACACTCAGAAACCTGTCAAAATAAAAGTTCTATTTGCATTTGTATTGTGAACCTCAAATAAAAGTTAAGTGAATATTTGGTAATGTTTTCATTTCTAATACTCTAAGATCTTTTTTAACAAATTTAAAATAATTCCACAGATTTTTCCAAAAATGCAACAAAAAAAAAATGCTAAAAAAAGGTCATATATATATATTGCTATAAACAATAATATATTTTATTGTATATATATATATATATATATATATATATATATATATATATATATAAATACATACACAATTATTAAAACCAATCCGCATAATTCTGCAGATTTTTCCAAAAATTCAGCACAGAAATCACAAAAAAGTCCGCAGATTGCGTGTGGCCCTGATTATGAGTTAAGACATGTACTAATGAAGAACTAACCTTAACTACAACATATGAATTCCTGCATGAATATACCATCTTAACTACCCGTTAGTACATGCTTGTTAATTAATGTATTAATTAACTCTTTAGGGTAAACTAAATCAACCATGCTCTAGATTAGAAGAAAGATGTATTAAAAGGCCCAATGTAAAATTGTTCATAAGTTTGCCACCAGCAACTGTCACAAACATCATTGATTGATGATACATTAACAAGTTACGAATTCATGTTACTTTATAAGTAATTAATGATGAGTAATAACGTGCCCCCTCAAGTAAAGTCATGATTCAAATTTAGATTACTTCTTATTTATTCTTACGGAGACTGATTGATTTAGTTTAGCCCTAACCGTTAATTAATGCATTAACTATCAAACATGTACTAACATGTTTAAGGCTGCTGTTATTCATGTATGAATCAGTATGACTCCTGTTGTAGGTAAGGGTTCCCTTTCAAGGGAACTTCGAGCTGCGTCAAACGCTGCGGGAACGCCCCTCCGTTGTGCGTCATGAAGCACGTATGGAATCAGCCCAATGGAGAGATGAAACGTCATAGGCGGGTGACGTCATCGACCAGGAAACTATAAAGCACCCCAAAAACACAAGCGCATTAGCTTCTGTGCTTTCAGTCGCGCTACATGTGAATCTGTCCCTGTGTGATATTGTCTGTCTTACATACCCTGCACCACACAAACAATTTATCCCTATATATATATATATTGAGAGATTATGGCGGACGAACAGCAGTTTAGAAAGTGTGTTCCTCCCTGCTCGCGTTATTTAACGAGCGGGGATACACATGATCTTTGTGTTGTTTGTTTGGGAGTTCAGCATGCCCAGTTTGCTCTCGAGGGAGCAGACTGTGAGCATTGCGAGCGTTTGCCGTTAAGGACGCTCCGCTCCCGCCGATCGCTCTTTGAGGAGAGCGGTTCGGTGCGCGCTCCCCGCGGTTCGGGTCCCGCTTCTGCCGAGGCAGAGCGGCGGCGCTTATCGTGGGGATCGCAGATGGATCTCACAGCGGGGTTTGAGACGGGCTCTGCCTTATCTCTCCCTTCACCTGTGAGATCCAGTGCCTCAGTCCCGGGTTCGGAAGCACGCGCTGCGGTTTCTTCCGCTCGGGCTGAGGCACCAATGCTGCAGCTATCCAGTTCTGAGGAACTTGATGTTGTTAGTGTTGAGGGAGATGTGGAGGATTCGCCACCCCACACTCCTGAGAGTGATGAGCTTATGGAGGTGTTAACAAGAGCTGTTGAAAAACTTAATATTGAATGGCCAGTGACTAGACAGGAGTCTGTTTCTAAATCAAAGTTGGATGAGAGATTTTTGCCGTCACGTGTGCAGCCTCCACGCCGGTGCCTGCCGTTTTTCCATGATCTCCACACCGAGGTGTCGAAATCATGGAGAAAACCGGTGTCATATAGAGTGTTTAGTCCCCAGACTTCAACATACGCTAATGTTATGGGAGCCAAGGCTCATGGTTATGGTGCTTTGCCTCGTGTGGAAGAGACGCTTGCGAGCCATCTCTCCCCCGAAGCAGCATCATCTTTTAAGGCACCGGCATTACCAACCAAGCCTTTAAGAAACACTTCGGCTTTGGTGTGTAAAGCATATTCGGCAGCAGGTCAGGCTGCGTCATGTCTGCATACTATGTCAATCTTGCAGGCATACCAGGCTGATCTGCTAAGGGACATGAGTGAGAGTGAGGAGGTCAGTACTGACGTAGTTCGCGAACTGCGTCAGGCTGCTGATTTATCCCTGCGTGCCACCAGAGAATCGGCCAAATTAATGGGTCGTTCTATGGCAGCTCTGGTGGCCGCAGAAAGACATTTGTGGTTAAATCAGACTAATATTAAAGAGAGAGAAAAAGCTTTTCTTTTAGATGCTCCTCTTTCTCCCATGGGGTTGTTTGGTGATGCTGTGAATTCAGTTATCGATAAATTCCAAGAAGAAAAGAAACAAACTGCAGCTTTTAAAAAGTTTCTTCCCCTTAAAGTTCATGTCCCTGGGGCTGCTGGGCGGGAGCAGCCCCGGCCGTCTTCGAGCTCATCACATAGAGCGCAGCAGAGGCAGAGTGTCGCGTCTCGTGCTCCCCCTGCTGGACAGTGGGCTCAGCCGCGACACTCTCAGCCGAAGCCTTCTCCCAGTAGAACTGATCTGAGGACAGTTATATTGGCTAAGAAGGCTTCGGCTAAGAAGAAGTCCTGACGCCAAGCCGTTCAGGATGCTGAGGGTGGTCCCCACCGAGGCGGAAAGGTGTTCACCTCTTTTTACGGTGCCCATTCCTCCTCGGTGCCCTCAGGGGCTCGTTCTGCCAACCCCGCCTTTATGCCGGGGCACAGACGATCCCAGCGAGCGCTTTCCCGAGGGACGCTCGCTCCCTCTGAGGAGGGTCTCAGAGCGGTCAGACCAGTTGTTCCCTGCCGGTGCGCCGTTACAGGGCGCTGCGTCTGCTGCTCAAGTTACACCAGAGGCCAGTCTCGAGAGGCTGGTACCCTTAGTAGAATTTCTGGCAGAGTGGAAAAGCCTTCCAAAAATATCTCATTGGGTCCTGCAGACAGTAGAAAAGGGTTATGCTATCCAGTTCAGGTGTCGTCCACCAAAATTCAGAGGGGTTCTGCACACAGTGGTGGGCCCCGAGCAGGCTCTGGTATTGGAACAAGAGGTGAAAACGCTCCTTCAAAAAGAGGCTATAGAACGGGTTCCTCCTCCCAGTTTGGAGTCAGGTTATTACAGCCGATATTTCATCGTTCCAAAGAAGGATGGGGGGTTGCGTCCAATTTTAGACCTGCGCATATTGAATCGCTCGGTAGGGAAGCTAAAATTCAAGATGCTCACTATCAAGCAGATCGTGTCTCAAATCAGGTCCGAGGACTGGTTTGTCACGATAGATCTGAAGGACGCATACTTCCATGTGTCCATCCTTCCACAACACAGGAAGTTCCTGAGGTTCGCCTTCGGGGGCGAGGCGTTCCAGTACAGGGTTCTTCTGTTTGGCCTAGCTTTATCTCCCCGCACTTTCACGAAATGCATGGATGCAGCACTAGTGCCTCTGAGGCTTCAGGGCATTCGGATTCTCAATTACATCGACGATTGGTTGATTTTAGCTCAGACCGAGCAGATGGCGGTTCGGCATCGAGATGTCGTCCTCGCTCATATCAGAAAGTTGGGGTTGAGGCTGAACGCAAAGAAAAGTGTATTATCTCCTTCCCAGAAGACCACTTTTCTGGGTGTCGTTTGGGATTCGGTATCGATGCGGGCGCGACTCTCTCCGACCCGCATCGCTTCGATTCTCTCAGCTGTGAAACAAGTGAAGCTAGGCCAGCTACTCACTGTCAAGCAGTTTCAGAGACTGTTGGGTCTGATGGCAGCAGCGTCCAACGTTATACCTTGCGGCCTGTTGTACATGAGACCGCTACAGTGGTGGCTCAGGACCAAGGGATTCTCCCCGAGGGGAAATCCGCTCCGCACGTTCAAAGTCACGCGGCGCTGCCTTCGTGCTCTGGTCATGTGGAGAGAAACTTGGTTCCTATCCAAAGGTCCTGTGCTGGGGGCTCTTTGTCGTCGCATAACGCTAACGACGGATGCTTCCCTCACAGGGTGGGGGGCGGTCATGAGTGGTCGCCCAGCCCAAGGTCTGTGGCAGGATCATCATCTTTTGTGGCACATAAATTGTCTAGAGATGTTGGCTGTGTTTCAGGCTCTGAAACACTTCCTAACAGACCTGAGAGGCCATCATGTGTTAGTTCAATCAGACAACACGTCGGTGGTCTCTTATATAAATCATCAGGGGGGCCTGCGGTCTCGCCGGCTTTACAAGTTGACCCGTCAGATCCTCCTGTGGTCCCAAGGGAAGCTACTATCTCTGAGAGCAATGTATCTCCCTGGGTATTTGAATGTGGTAGCAGACTCCCTGTCGAGGCAGGGGCCGAGGCCAGGGGAATGGAGACTCCACCCCGAGGTGGTGGAGCTCCTTTGGTTGAGTTTCGGTCGCGCCGAGGTGGACCTATTCGCTTCCAAGGAGACCACTCATTGTCATCGGTGGTTCTCCATCACTCTTCCAGCCCCCCTGGGGTTGGATGCTATGGTGCAGCCGTGGCCGAGGTCACGTCTGTACGCCTTTCCCCCGATTGCTCTGTTACCAGGAGTTCTGGAGAGGGTCCGCCGGGACGGGGTCAGTCTACTACTAGTAGCCCCGTTCTGGCCGGCCCGAGTATGGTTTGCGGACCTGATTTCTCTCCTGGACGGTTCTCCTTTGGAGCTCCCGGTCAGGAGGGATCTACTCTCCCAGGCGGGGGGCACGATACTTCACCCCCGCCCAGAATTGTGGAAACTGTGGGCTTGGCCTCTGAGGGGGCCCAGCTCATAGACTCCGGTCTCTCAACCGAGGTTGTTGAGACCATTCTTAACTCCAGAGCTCCATCCACGAGGAAGCTTTATGCCTTGAAGTGGAAACTTTTCACTTCTTGGTGTGGAGAACACCTGCAGGACCCAGTTAACTGCCCAGTGGGTGCAGTGCTGGAATTCCTGCAGGAGCGCTTCTCCACAGGGTTATCCCCCTCCACACTAAAGGTGTATGTGGCGGCACTAGCTGCTTACCACGTCCCTTTCAGTGGAGTTTCTCTTGGGAGACACCCGCTTATAACTCGTTTCCTCCGTGGCACTTTGAGGCTGAGGCCAGCAGTTCGTACGAGGGTGCCGACTTGGGATCTGGCCATTGTATTAGAAGGTCTTTCCCTAGCTCCTTTTGAACCTATCGAAGAAGTTCCCGAGAAGTTTCTCACTTTTAAGACTATCTTTTTGCTTGCTATCTCTTCACTAAAAAGAATTGGAGATTTGCAGGCTCTGTCGGTTTCACCCTCGTGCCTGGAATTTGCACCTGGCATGGTTAAAGCTTTTCTGCATCCTAGACCAGGTTACGTTCCTAAGGTTCCTACTAATATTGTTAGACCTACGGTTCTGCAGGCTTTCTGTCCTCCTCCATTTATGTCATCGGACCAGGAGAAACTTAATTCACTCTGCCCTGTTAGGGCATTAGACGCTTATGTCCACAGAGCTGCCCTGTGGAGGAAATCAGAACAACTTTTTGTATGTTTCGGGCCACCCAGGAAAGGGTGTCCGGCGTCTAAACAGAGAATGAGCAAGTGGGTGGTTGAGGCTATCTCACTTGCTTATGAGTCGGCTGGCCAGCCTTCACCCTTGGTTGTCCGAGCTCACTCTACCAGGAGTATGGCTGCTTCTAAAGCTCTTTTGTCGGGGGTTTCCCTGAGTGATGTTTGTGATGCGGCTGGATGGTCTTCACCGCATACTTTTATTAAGTTCTATGACCTAGACTTAAGCTCTACCCCTGGGGCACAGGTGCTCTCGTCCTCTGTGCGCTAGTCTCACATGACGGTCATTTGGTCCTATGGCGACGTGGGTATTCGCGTTCCCGCAGCGTTTGACGCAGCTCGAAGTTCCCTTGAAAGGGAACGTCTCGGTTACGTATGTAACCCTAGTTCCCTGATAGGGAACGAGACGCTGCGTCGCTCCGCCATACTCCCGGCACTCCCGTTAGCGCTTCCTTCAAGCCTATCAAAAGCTAATGCGCTTGTGTTTTTGGGGTGCTTTATAGTTTCCTGGTCGATGACGTCACCCGCCTATGACGTTTCATCTCTCCATTGGGCTGATTCCATACGTGCTTCATGACGCACAACGCAGGGGCGTTCCCGCAGCGTTTGACGCAGCGTCTCGTTCCCTATCAGGGAACTAGGGTTACATACGTAACCGAGACGTTTCTCTTCATTGGTTCATGATTGGTTCATATATTCACTAATCATGATTTAATGCTGAAGTAACTATTAATTCAGGTATTAGTACATGATTATTAATGCCCTGTTATTGTAAAGTGTTACCCTAACTTTCCTACGGTGAAGAAAAAAACACCCACTCTCTCTCTTCATTTTTCCTTCTTTAAAATGCTGATAATGTCAACCTTAATTAGTCTGTGATTGTGCAATCATGAACAATTATTGGACCGTCCTCATGTGCATAATACAAATGACAATTAATTACAGATGGTAATTGTCAGCGTTTGGTTTGTGAGCAGGTATCCCGCCGTGAGGTGTCAGACCTCATCAGCAGAACGAGACGGGATATGCAGCTCAGCGGCTTTCGCTGTGCATGAAGCATCCATCGGGGGAGTAGGTGTTTGTTTGAGCTCTGTAAAAATAAATCTGATGTTATTTATTTAATTTTTTTGCTATAATTTTGTGTTGCTGTTTTATAATACTTTATCATACTGTAGCTATTTGGCTCATTTGCAAGTATTAGGTTTGTCCTGAGTGAGAGAACATTTGAATTTAAGTCTCATAATATTATACAGTCAAATAAAGGTTTAGAAGATTTATGCTCTGCAAATAGGGTGTTTAATTGAAAGAAAACTCTTTAGTTTTTCACCACATCTAAAAGAGTATAGATAACCTTAAACATCCATCTGAAAATTATCTTTCATTTTTAAATTTCTCTAATCTTTAAATTATCATTATCTGTGAATAAAGATCAATCCATGAAAGACGCTTTAAGCTGGAACGAATGACTCATTTATGAGTAATTTGAGCTGTGTTAAAAGGCTGGATGGGGATATTTGTGATTCTCCAGGTCAACAGAGAGAACAATGGAGGCTGAAGAAAAAAAAAAAGACATGCATATTGATTTGTGAGAGTCCCTTAGAGACCTCAGAGAAAAAATGTCAGAAGTTAGTTCGCCATCGACCAGCTCGACTGCCTCTGATATTAATTACAAAAGGCAAATAGTTGAAGCAAGGCTGGACGTGTCCATTATCCTAAAGGCACCCACACACTACAAGATAATCGGGTCGATTTTGGAGTCTCCCAGGTAAAGTCCCGGTTATCTTGATGGTTCTCCTTATTATCTTACCCTTTTCCCGTGGTGTGAGGTGTGTAAAGAGTGATCCAAAGTGCTCTGAAGAAGTCCGACATGTTGAAAATTCACAAATCAGAAATCCTGTTGTGTGTGTAACCCCGAGGACAAACGCACTCACACTGAAGATTGCCAGATGGAACAAAACGATACCAAATCAGAAAGGTGACGGGAAGACGGGCGTATACAACTTCATGCCTGCCTTTTTCTTTACTTTTATTTAACACATATTCTCTGTAAAAAGCAGATCAAACACTATTATCGCCATGTTTATTTACTCAAGTCACATTTGACCCAGAGATTTTGCGAGATTTCTCATGTTCACAGTCGGGTCTCTGGTTGTTTGTGAATGGAATCTGTTAGTGTGTGTGATGTGCGTCTCGGCCATATCGCGACACTCCACACACTATAGGAACAAAACTGTTAAATCTAGGATCTTTTTTAGTGTGGCCCAGCCATAAATGACTTGCTTAAATAGGGGCAAAATCATTAGTCCATGTAGAGAATGTGTTTTCCTTTCCTGAAACCCAGATGATTAACCTCTGCCAAAATAGGAAGAATACAACATAACAAACTTTGATTGGACTGTGTTAGGACGATTTTTTTTGCTCAAAATGAGATTAAAAATGCTAAATGCATTTAGTTTTTTTCCAAGATCATGAACTGGATGCCATTCACGGAATTAAAAATCCAATGATGAGGTCATGTGTTCCAGCAGTACTGTCACCACATGACATTTCGTAGCATTTATTTATATTAGTTAAATTTATGTATTTTAAGCCCGGTTTCACAGACAGGGTTTAGATTAAGCCAGGATTAGGCCTTAGTTCAATTAGGGCATTGAAGTAGCTTTTATAAACGTGCCTTAGGGGAAAAAAAACATTACTGTTGTGCATCGTGAGACAAAACAATGGCGCTGACATTTTTTAAGATAAATCAGTGCAAGTTGCTTTCAGTTAAAACAGTTTAAACATTTTAGTCTCTCACAGAAACTGCTGCTGCATAGACAGACATATAATAGACGGACGTATAATAGACAGACATATAATAGACAGACGTCTAAACTAGGCAGGGGGAGCTGGGGAGGAGGAGGGTTTCAGGGATCTCTGAGGACGAGGACTAGCTTTCAGCAAACACTGAACCACACTATTTAAATGTTGAGCAAGCAATTTAATTGGCTGCAGGATCAGCAGAGCCAATCAGCTTGTGCCATGCCATAATGTTGTGATTGCTTGCAAACTATATGCCTGCGCCCTCTAGAGTTTCATGATTGAACTAGATATTTAACGATAATAACTCTGCGCATGACCTCATCACACTGAATGTGAATGACATCCAGTGATCATTTTGGATATAAACAATGTTATTTGCATTCTGCTTTGTTTAGAAAAAAACTAACATCTCATAAATACTGAAATAATAGATTATACAATTTCAACTGTTATTATTTCTGACACTTTTTGGACAGTCAAATACATTACATTGCATTTTTTTTTACTGACATTTTGCCTTTTTATTAGATATTGGAAAAGTCGTGGAAATGAATAAAATGTTAAAAGGTCATGGAAAAGTAATGGAATCTTTTTTTTATAGTCAATATACATTTTTCTAGTCATCTGTTAGACAGAACATTAGATATGATGGAGGCGATGCACAAAGCTACGAAATCACAAATGTTAAGTCCTTTTTTAAAATCATTTGATAGATTACAGTTCACAAAGAGTCATTTCAAGCAAAAAAATACATTGACTTTAGAAATTTCCATGATTTTTCCATGACCTTTCAACATTTTATACATTTCCATGACTTTTCCAGGGGTGAAAATGACCCATTTGAAATTCCCTGATATTACCAGGCTTTCCAGGACAGTGTTTATGGGACAGTATTTTACAGTAATCCAGGTATTTCAAACATACAGAAAAATTCCAGTATATACTGCAGAAATAGAATATGCTAATTTAAACGCTGACAAAATATACATCCGTTTATATTTAGTGATAGTTGAGGGCAATTGATTCACAATTTAACCGTGTGCGAATCTTCAGAAAAGGCCTCTCGTTTGTTCATCCTCGAGTTTCCTTTGAAAGGAAATGATGAATGAACGGATTCGAGTTCCTGTCACCTGATCCGTCTCTTCCCCAGTTCTCCGAGATCCACACTGTTTGTATTTGCCCTATAGGTTAAGCAGGGAAGTGAGGATTCTGCTTTGACAACTCCGACACCATCAGCAGCTCAGGGTCTCGAACCTCGTTCAGAGACGTTTAGCGGAGACATGATCTAGAGGAAATCCCCTATTCTGCTGTCATGTGATGCTCTCTGTTCCTGAGCTCATCTCCACTAAAGGGTGCATAGTGATTTCTTCCCATTGCATGACTTCCTCTTGTGATATGTGCAGTGGAGTGGGGGGGCAATACAATGCCAGTAGACGAGCAGTTCTGGATTGATTCTTTTGTAATATTTTGTGTTGTGCTTCTAATTGCTTTGTGCTGTTGTTGATTCTAAACTTCATCGGTTCATTACACACACAAAAATAAATGGAAGTTTTCTACTTAATCTCCAAGATGTTTTCAAGAAAAATAACAATCTGTCAAAAACAGGGTACTATTGTTTCAATTTTGAAAGTTTAAATGGAGAATAAATATTTTTTTTATTTAATTTTTACTTTTTAAAATGATTTGTGGTTATCATAACAGCTCCACAACTTGTTCAAACCTGCAGATACTAAATATAGAAACAAATCGTAAAATATTTCATTATAGTAGGCTACTAGTTTTGCAAGGATTGATTTTTTTCTGTTCGTTGCCTTTCATAACCAGTGTTAGGTACATTAATCTAATAAAGTAATTGAGTATAGCTAAATTACATCTACAACAGTGTAATTAGATTACTGTACTAATTACTCTCTCTCTCTAAAAAGTATTGCATTACTAACTATTTCTAAATCTCATATCAATCTTGACCAGTTGAACAATACAAGGATAGACATGAAAGTGCTCTTTTAATTCTTTCAAACAAATAAGTTGCATAAATTATTCTTGAACTGACAAATGTACGTAAAGGGAGGTTACATTAAAAAACTTTAACATTAGACATTACATTTTTATGTTAAATCCACATAATTTTCAAGATTAATCACAATTTTTGGGGGGGTCAAATCAACTTAATAATTGATAATTAATGTGGTTTAGATAGTATAATATTTTTAGGCAACCAGGTAACTTATTTTTTTTAAGTTAAACCAACAACATTTTTTATAGTGACTAATGTTTTATGGATTGTTCAATAGTCAACAGTAATTCAATTACATCAGAAGTAACTAATTAAATAACAGAAAAATGAAGTGTAATCCCTTACTTTTTCAAGGGAAAAGTATTAAACTACATTCATTATTTAGTAATGCATTACACCCAACACTGTTCATAACTCATTGTAGATGAACATATATTTTAAAGTAACTGAATTAATAAGCACTATACAGGTATGGTTTATTATTATTTAATAGGCTAGTTCTTGTATTGGCTAATGATAAAGTTAGGTTTAATTGTCTTATTTAACCATAATAACCTAGGGGCAGAAAAACAATAAATCACATGTTTTTTTCTTTTTTTACCTCTTCCTCTCAGATTGTCTCTGTTTTGAATGTTCAGTATGATTAACCAGCACAGATGCTCCGTGTCGTGCAGGAGGATGGAGTGCAGATATAGCTCGGCTTTGTAGAATGTTTCATCATACATTCAGAGGCTTGAATCATTTTCCTGCAGGTTTCGCACAGCGCAGGATGAGGAATGACGACGTTTATATAGGGCTTCATATGTCATATTTCTGAGGCTCCCAGCATGCTGTGATCATCAGTTTCGGAGCGTTTGGAGGGATATAAATGTGCATACTTGTATCTTAATTTACATAAAGATCTCGGTGCCTGCTGTAAAATTGAGTGCGCGAGAACACTCGTTTGAGTAGCTCTGACGCGCGCGCGCGCTCCTGTGTCACAACATCACGTGTGTGTGCAGCGCCGATAAAGTTCAAGGCACGCGCTCAAAACTTGTGTGCAGTCTGGATGGGGCTAAATTGAAGCATTAAGCTGCCATCACTTCTGGCCGTGTGCAGAATCAATAGATGCATCCTGAAAGTGGCTGCAGAAGTAATTTACTCAGCGCTGGTCACAACAGATAGGCAAATTCAGCTCCAGCACTCAGGGCTCACACACACAGAGCAAGCGACTGGAGAATGTGCTGATGAAGGCTTTTCCAAATAGCTGCACTTACCAAGTGTGTGACTAGACTTTCGATTAAAATGACAAAGCCGGAAGCAACAAGGGCTGTAATTTAATCCAGTGCAAACACGAGGCTCTGTACCTCGAGTAAGATCATCCTTTGAAGTCCATTTAGTTTCAAGATGGATCCGTCGTGGTCAGGCCAACCTTTAAAAGCCAAGATGATGGATTAAAGCCACAGTAGAACTCATTTGTATAAAGATGTTTGGAGGGTTTGTGAAATATCCCTAATGCTAATGCGGCGGGGAGATTATATCTGGTGGGTTTGCATGTCCTCTGTTGCTTTATTCAAGGATGGTCTATTCATCTTAGATTTGAATAGAAGAGGATCTTATGACTGCATTTAAAGAGAGCATTTTCTATGCTCATGTATGTTATTTTGTTAGTGCATTAGCCATTCGGTAGGTATCATGAACAAACATGAACAACAGCATAATGTATTAAGAGTATATTCAATTCTGTTCCTGGAGTTCAATTCCAACCCTAATTAAACACATCAGAACCAGCTTATCTTCAGGATTACTTGATTAGACAGTTTGATTAGGGTTAGAACTAAACCCGTAATTATTCATTAAAAGGATCAACTCATTAGAGTCATTCGTTCAGGAATCAGACTACTCTGAACCGGCTCATGAAAGTCACTGACTTCATTTCAAATCACACACTTCCCTACTATACGAAAAACAGTACGTGCAAAAGAAGTTTGTCCAGATTCACAGTACTTATATAGGGTAAGTATAGGCAAAACGTACCCAGATGACCAACGCTTTCCAGTGAGATTCTGAAGTGTGCAAATGGTCACTTTACAATCCCATGAGGCCGAGGGAGAGGATTTGTGAAGGACAGTGAAGCGACACAGCCGACGCTGGTGGGTCACATGATAATGACAATCGGACTACAGATTCACTAAAAAACCCGACTCATAAGAGTCAATAATCAGACTACACTGATCATGAGGTCTATAGAAAGAACCGACTCATAAGACTCATTTGTTTTTGAATCAGACTACACTGTGCGTGTGCGTATAGCTTGCGAGAATAACTTTACTCCAATTATACCTGCTAAAATTCTAAAGCACAGTATTTTTAATAACATTCACAACTATGTGATATGATTTCTCCTGCTGGCACAGATTCAGCGGTGAACAAAGATCCTGCAAAGGTTGCAAGTTGTTCATCAGTAATTCATATTCATACATAATACATTGAAAATGTATTGGTATATTTAGAAATGCACATGACCAAGATTATTAAATGCTGTAAAACTGTTGTTCATCTTTGTTACTTCTTGATACACAATGAATAAACTAATGTTAACAAATTCACTCTCTTTTGCATACTCATAACTATTACTACTAGACTGTACCTTCTTTTCATATGAAATTCAGTGAATACAAGCCATCACATAATTTTGTCTTAACCAGTTGCAAAGAGTAACTTGAAACTTGCTCACTTGTGATTTTATTTCTGTGCCATTGTGATAAACCAGCTGTAGATTATTACTATATTAAACATCACATATGTTTTGACTATCTGTGATAGTAGTGTTGCATCATGCAGTGTTTCTGCTGTTTGAGTGAATAGCCGGTTCTCACTCAGTGTTAAGAGTTTTCTTTCCAAAGAGCAAGGAAATCTGAGATGTCTCCTTTAAATGAAGCATAAGTGAAAACTTTCATAACCTATTCATCACACATGCATATTTCAGTTGGTACATTTGAAATGACTCGGCTGGCATAATCGAATATGACAGGAAGCCATGAAAGAAAATTACATGGACCCAAAAAAGACGCCACCTCATTTTCAATGACCACAGAACATCGTTCCCACACACTGTTTTATTCAACACTTATTTTGTAATCATGATTATTTGATCAGTGTAATTGCTCTGATGCACAGCTCGAGTTAGAAGTCTCACTCAGAACGTTCTGCGGGCTCATCCGACGGCGCGAGGCACTTCCTGCATCAATTAAGCAATGTAAACGTTTACGCCAGATATTCAGGGGCATCTCACTTAAAACAGCGAGCTTAAACATATGGCAGCCTTAAAATAAACAGAACATTGTAAAGACATGAGGGAAAAATGACGAGTTCAATCATACTCCCACCAGATTTGGGGGTTTATGAGCAATGATGCATAGAAAAACAACAGCAACAACAACAACAACATTGCTGGAGGTATAAAAAAAGCTTTTAACAACAGAGCGTTTGAATTCACAGGACGTGTACATATGCAAACGCACTTATTAACCATGAAGTGTTGAAATGATCAGCTCACATTGAATACGTCTAGAAAATAAAGAGAGGCAAAATTGGGATTTACATTCTGGTCTCTGGCATGTAAACACGATGCTGTCCACGTTAGCAGAAGCTCCTGAAGAACTCTCCACACATGCAGTTTGGCCACACATTCGCAATGCATTGAAAAAAACCCACATAGCATGAAATCTTAAAGACGAGAGACCACGGAGAGAGATGTATTTAAAAAACAGTTTAGTGCACACGAGTGATATCTATCTTACAGTCTTAAGAAAAGCACAGAATGATCATTTTCAGCGACGACTTTAGGAGGATAATTCATCCTGGTTTAGATTTCTTTATCAGCAGAGAAACACTGCGGTTGGCATTGAACAGACGCCGTTGTGCTTTGGGCCACAGCAGCAGAACTACAAAATGGCCCAAGTTTGGCTTCTTATTTAAAAAATGAATACAAGCCTGGAGTTTTCCCGCATCCGACTGCCAGGTCCCGAATCCCAGGCTGCGCAGAACAGATTAGATCGGCTCACCGTGATAGTCAATGGCGATTGTGTGGATGGACTCCTGATTGTCATGTTAAAAAACGACATCCAAGGTTTTTTTCCCCAGCGTATTCCTTTTTCAACTTTGCAAGCCTTCCACAAACAACATGAGATCTAAAAAACACGTTACTTTTCAAAATATACAGAAAAATGAGCTTGAGATGTCTGTATTGTCTTTCCAAGCTAGCGACACTTGAATTTGTCCACGAATGATGAATGAAGCACAGGGGACTCACCTTTAGTGTTCGTTCAAAAACACATGCGATGCTCACGTTAAACGTGCGTCTGCATTCGTTTCTGCAGCGGTCGGGTCAGGTCCGAGTTTTGGGACGACGACTGTGAGTAGTGGGATGAAGATGACACCGAGGCTTTGCTAGCTTTGTCGAACTGCACGTATCCGTCCTGCTTGCTGTAGCTGCTGACGCTGCTGTCGCACTGCGTGTCCTGGAACGAGCTGGAGTCGCTCAGAGATCCCCGCTGGAACTCGCGCTCGCACAGTTCGATGGAGCTGCTGCCCGTGCCCAGCACGAAGCGCTGGCTGTAGTCGTACAGGCGGTTGGGACCGGCACCCAGCGTGTTGTAAAGGTTGGTGTAAGACATGCCGGTGGGGACGCGGTGCTTCCCGAGGGTCGCCGTGCCAGGGTTTCGGACCTCTGTGTTCTGGTTGGCTGTCAGAGGATTGGTCGGGGTCGACTGTTCTTTGAAGGTGTTCACACTGTAGTATCCGTTGGTTGGATCCTATTAGATATAAATAAATACATTTAATCAATCATTTAACTCTTTCCCAGCCATTGACGGAAATTTACGTAATTTATGAGACAACGCTTCCCCGCCAGTGACAGAATTTTCAGGCTTTCTGTGTTTTCACTGTTATACGCTAGGGGGCGCTATGACCCATCTTCTGAATCTCCGGCTCGAAACACAGGCAAAAAAGAAGCAGAAACAAGCGATAGCATATATAAGCAAATGACACGATCATCAACATTAAACAGCATTTAAATCAAAACTTCCTAACGTCACTGAATGACATGTTGACCCAGGACGAGCTGTGGGACTGTGAAGCTTTGGCGGTGTTGATGGACTCGATCTACTCCATCTATTGTTTCGATCATCATTCTGAATCCGATCTGAATGTAGTGAATCATGAAAATAAATAATCGGAAAAAGAATGGCAATGACTTAAATTACATATGCATGTCGCAGGGCTATGGTAGCGTATATAATGTAAGTTAAACTGTGGCTGATGTGCAAATAAAATAGGGTCTTTTCTGTTGAAATAACACACTAAAAAATGTAACAAATTCTCAACTCAAAGTCATCAATAAATCATTAAAGGCATCAAATGAATGTGTTTCTTTTTGTTTGTGGACATTTGGATGTTTGCATGAAGCTTGCCATCTAAATAATCTGTTTATCCAAAAAACTGTTAGCACAATTATTCACTTTAGCAGACAATTATTTATATTACAGGACTTTTATAGTGCACACCTTTCAGCCTGAATTAAAAGCTAAATGAGAGAAAAAGAAAAAGGAAACTGTAATTTTCCTTTCATGTATTTGTAGGCTGTAAAAAGCCAAGGTCAAGTTCAGCTCACACTAATTATAGGCAGCGTGACATGGAAATTAGGGAACAGACTGATAACTGTCCCACACTAAGAAGATTACATGGTTTAGTGGTGTGAAACAGTCATCTCCAGCATAAACAGTCAAATCCTGTTATCAGCTAATTAAATGGGCCTTGACAATTCATGTCGGCATTAAATATGCAAAATAATCTCCATAAAAATTCACTCACATTTTATTTTTGGCCAATTTCTATATAGATAACATATATCTGCTCTCTCCTTTTAATCCTAGCGGCCTTGTGTGAGGACTGAGAATAACGTGGGGACTGAGGACTGGTGAAATAACTCAAGGATTCCTGGGAAAAAAAATGGTGTGGTGTTCACTTTTACCGCTGTCAGAGTCAAGGTCACGCCTCTCGGACTGGGGCCTACGCCTCTCGGACTGGGGGCCACGCCTCTCGGACTGGGGGCTACACCTCTCGGACTGGGGGCCACGCCTCTCGGACTGGGGGCTACGCCTCTCGGAGTGGGGGCCACGCCTCTCGGACTTGGGGCCACGCCTCTCGGACTGGGGGCCACGCCTCTCGGACTGGGGGCCACGCCTCTCGGACTGAGGGCCACGCCTCTCGGACTTGGGGCAACGCCTCTCGGACTGGGGGCCACGCCTCTCGGACTGGGGGCTACGCCTCTCGGACTGGGGGCTACGCTTCTTGGACTGGGGGCCACGCCTCTCAGACTGGGGGCCACGCTTCTCGGACTGGGGGCCACGCCTCTCGGACTGGGGGCCACGCCTCTCGGACTGGGGGCCACTCCTCTCGGACTGGGGGCCACACCTCTCGGACTGGGGGCCACGCCTCTCGGACTGGGGGCCACGCCTCTCGGACTGGGGGCTACGCCTCTCGGACTGGGGGCAAAGCCTCTCGGACTGGGGGCCACATTTCTCGGACTGGGGGCCACGCCTCTCGGACTGGGGGCCACGCCTCTCGGACTGGGGGCCACACCTCTCGGACTGGGGGCCACGCTTCTCGGACTGGGGGCCACGCCTCTCGGACTGGGGGCCACATTTCTCGGACTGGGGGCCACGCCTCTCGGACTGGGGGCCACACCTCTCGGACTGGGGGCCACGCTTCTCGGACTGGGGGCCACGCCTCTCGGACTGGGGGCCACATTTCTCGGACTGGGGGCCACGCCTCTCGGACTGGGGGCCACGCCTCTCGGACTGAGGGCCACACCTCTCGGACTGGGGGCCACGCTTCTCGGACTGGGGGCCACGCCTCTCGGACTGGGGGCCACGCCTCTCGGACTGGGGGCCACGCCTCTCGGACTGAGGGCCAAGCCTCTCGGACTGAGGGCCATGGCGGACTGGGTGCCAATGGCTTATCTGAAGATTGGCGGATGATGACGATTTTGCCATAGAGGGATTGTTAAGGCAAGTGTGGTTGTTGGTAGAAAATTATTTTTTATTTTTGCTTGATTTTCTTGAGTGCCCCTACAAAACTCAACCGATCCAAGTCTACTTTCTACTTTTACTTTTAGGAAAAATCTATATTTAAATAGAGGAAAAATATATTTAAATGCTTTTACGTTCACTCGCAAAAAGTTTTGCATTCTCCCAAGAAACTTTGTTCACTTCACAAAAGTTTTGCGTTCCCCTGAGAAACTTTGTATTTTTTTTTGCAAAGGTTTTGTGCTCCTCCAAAGATAAAGTATCTCGGGGGAATGCAAGACTTTTGCAAAAGAAAGTAAAAGCATTTAAGTAATTTTTCCTCCCATCTCATACATGTTTCCATGTTCACTACGCTACCGCAAAGATTGCCAAAGGAACGCAAAACATTTTGCAGGACAATGCAAAGGCATCAAAATTAATATTTTCCTATCATCTCATATTTTTCCATCCCCTCGCCCTTTCAGGGACTCCATAGGCTCGGTTCTCGAATCTGTAGAATTTTTACACTTGTTTTATTGTATGGCAGCTGAAAAAAGTCTGATCGCTTATAAATGCAACACAATTTACCATTCATATTCTTCTAACAAGTACATGATTGAGTTGAGTACTGATGGTAAGGAACAGACTGTTTATGCTGATAAAAACTCAAAAATCCTAAAATCCCTGTGGTCATTTTTTATGCTGTGGGTTAGATTTACTAACCCTGTTGCAAGACAATTAATTTAAAATACTTATAATAATATATCATTTCAAAATGATTTTTTTCACAAGTCATACATATCTAAAGGAAAGTATATAATGTTTTATCTTTGATAAATGTTTTTCTCTCTGCAAATAGAAAGTCGCAAGTCAAAGTTTATCACTCTTGTTAGTTACGCTTGCCCGAGCACAAATGACTAATGATGGATGCTGTGCCTTTAAATGTGCAATTTCCAAAGATCTTAACAACTCCTTGAAATATTGAGCTTTTGAAATGATCTGAAAGGCTGAAAAGTTCCAGGCAAAAGTTCCAGACTGAAGTCTAGCCAAGCGGCTTTCATTAAACGAATTAGCATGCACATTCAACCAAACGTCCCGGTATACTCTCAATTACCAGAGAACATAATGAAAGCTTGCGCACCGGAGATCTGACATGCAGTCAGTCAGTACAACAACACGTCCATTTAGGAACATTTCTTTAATGGACTCAGTGAAGAAAAAGAGCATGGCCAGGAATTCTGGAACAAGTCAGAGAGCATGAGTTCCCCCAACTCTGCTTTATTAGATTCTGTGAGATTACGCGGCTGTTGTATTAAATCTGTTTTTTATGAGTGTGATGGAGAAATGACTCTCTGGGGTTCTTTAATGGTGACAGATGTGAGTCCTGCAGAGTTCTTCCCCCGTCTCTCCATCCCTCTGTTCATCACCTTAATGTGTTGTAGCTCCCTCTCCTCCTGCAGGACCTCCAACTGTTTTAACACCGATTCTTGCTGGAACTCGGATCTCTCCATCTAAAAGAAAGAGAGAGAGAAAGTGAGATGATGCAGTAGATGTGTGCTGAAGCACCAGTGACTGGTATTGATTTCAGTCTGTTAGCATGTACAGGAGAATTTCAGAAACAGAAATTCCCTCAAAGCTCTGGTCTGATCTAAACCCGGTCAAAGTTCAAGGATGCTGCAGTGCTGCGGGCTGAGGCTACGTTCACACTGCAGGCTGAAACGACCCAATTCCGATTTTTTTGCCCCTATGCGACCTGTATGTGATCTTTTCATGACAGTCTGAACGACACAGATCCGATCTTTTCAAATGCGACCCAAGGCCACTTGGGTATGTGGTCCAAATCCGATATGTATCCGATCTTTTGAAATGCGACTTCAACCTGAACGGCCAGGTCACATGTATCCGACCCGCACGTCATTGATATGCGACAAACGTCCTAATTCTGTTTTGAAGTAGGCGGGAATGAGAAGATAAACAACAACTATGGCGGACGATGCTGACACCAGTCAATGGAAGGGAAGCGAGGTTTCTGATTTAATTAATATTTGGGGGGACAGCTCTATTCAGGCCATGTTTAGCTACTCTCACAAACAACAAGTGACGTCGTTGACCGTTGAGTACTCTTCTGCGCATGCGGGTCACTTATGGGTCATTTTCCATTCACACAGGAGATCACAAAAGGGCGCATTTAATTGGAAATGTGAACGGATTTTTTCAAAAAATCGGAATTGAGCATTTAGCCCCTGCAGTGTGAACGAGTCCTGAGTTCTGCAGGGGTAGATGGGAAAGAAGACGACAACAACAAAAAAAGAAAAGGAAAAAAGTTTACTCTGACAGAGACTTGATAAGAAACTGGGAATTGTGACAGCGACGTGGTTGTGTGCAGCGACTCTACAAGGTTGAGAAAATTATAGCTGTATGCAAATTAGCAGGAATTATTTATGCAAAGCATTCAGTGACTACCAATGGTAGTGAAGACGTGATCATTCCACACACCTAATAAAATACGATGTGTGGCAAAACAGTGAAACTAGCAATATTAGAACATTACAAGAACAATAAAACGAGACTAAAGACTGCAAGTTACACTATCATATCTTGCATCTTTAGGATAACGTTTGACTTTTCAGACTCAAAACAGTGTGTACGCAGACGTTTCTAGCTCGGCTTTGAAGCTCTGTAGGAGCCATTTACACCTGCATTGGGAGCTGATAACATCAGAGTAACAGAAGAATGCTAAGCAGAGAGAAGTGGAGAGGGGGATTAGGAGAGCAAACTCACCATCATTTGCTTCATGTTGCTGTGTTCTTCCGGTTCTCTGGCTGCATTATGGTCCTTATGGACAATCTCCACTCGAATGTCATTTTTAGCGGATACGACCCCTTTGAGATCTGGCAGAAATCATTCTGATTAGTCATAGTGACGCAAACAACACCAATTATCCTACAGCTTCTGCTATGTGCAGCACTCGCTCGTGAACAACATGCATGTATATTTCCCAGAGCATGGCCGCTAGTATGAAAGGGTGAGAGAAGGGCTTACTTTCGCCTTTGAGCGTGCCGGAGAGCTCTCGCTGCCGAGAGGAGAGTGACACGGGCAGTGATGACATCACCAGGTGCATATCCTCTGTGGAGCACAGTCACAACATGCAAAGAAAGAATTATCACTTGTTAAAAAATGAGGTCTTTACAGTCCTCGCCAGATAAAGTCAGGCCGCTGCTGGTAGGGAGCTGGAGCTCACCGCTAATGGAGGCAATTTGCGAACAGAAAGATAAGACAATAAAGACCTCAGATAGACTAAGACGTGAGTAAGGTGCGGGTGTGCTCTTATCATTGTGTGGAACAGTGATGAGGAAAATCACTACAAGCTACTGGAACCTTAAAGGAGTTCAATACTGTCAAGCCTCCTTTCTGAACAGATGTAGCAGCATTACAGAGTAAAGTAGCTGACTACACCAAACTAATCATGCAATTTCAAATGAATACTATTACTTCATATATATATATATATATGTTTAGGGTCCAATTCTCACTATTAACTAGTTGCTTATTAGTATGCATATTACTTGGATATTGGTTGTTTATTAGTACTTATAAAGTAGGTTACTTATTAATTCCTTATTCTGCATGACTATACTCTACATCCCTTAATCCTACCCAACATCTAAACGCAACAACTACCTTACTATTAATAAGCAGTAATGAGGCAAAAATCGTAGTTAAAGGGTAACTAAACCCTAAAACAACTTTTTTTATTTAATGATCTGTAAGACCGGGGCTTTATTAATGCTGTTCATTGATTTGAGTAAATTTTTTGACATTTGGATATAAAGTGTTTTAATTCTACAATATCTGGTGTAAAAGCGTGTGATTGCTGCCCTCTTCAGGCTGAACGGTGGCTACTGCAGTTGGGTTTTCCTATTGGATGTTGTGGTACGGCGTGACGTAAGCAGACTCCAGCTCAACGCCCTCTTCCCGGGAGAGTTTGTACAATAATACTCAGCTTTGTACAATATAACATGAAAAGAGCAATTTAGTGTTTTGTCACGCTACACTGCTAATTGTTGGAAAACAACACTAATTTTGACAACATCTTAGCTGCCGTCATGCTACAGGAAAATGTAGTTACTCCTATTAATTAGTGCATGTGTGGATGAAGTTGTGCAATGTCTAAAAACGTTGAGTCTAAAAACGCTGTGTGTCTCGGTGGACGTGCAGGGCGAGTCGCCTGTGTTTTCTGTCTCTGTAGAAACAACGAGCTCACTTACTCCTCTGCACTCGAGCGCAGCAGAAAGCCCCCAGGGTCCCGATGAGGACGATGAGAGCCAGGAAAGCTCCCACTGCAACCCCAATGATGACTGCCAAGCGCAAAGACCCTGAGGAGAACACAGAACCGCTGGGATCATCAGACAACCAGTGACAGAACGTAGAACCCATGCAACGTGCGCAGTCCGGATCAGGAGCCTGTTTGTCACTTGAGGAGACATAATGAAGTCGTGTTCCAAGAGTCTTCGATTAAATCCCACGGGGATGAGCTGACCTCTTTGAATAACTCAGCTCTGCACCTTGGGAGTCGGCTTTACTGGAGGAAAATGGGCCAGTATTTGAATAAAAAAATACCATCTAATTTAATTTAAATATTTCAAAGAAATCATAAAGGCAAGTAAAAAGGATTAAGGGCTGTTTAAATTGGATCAGAAATGGAAGTTCTGAATATGTCGGAATTCCATTAAGGAAATCCACAGATTTAAGTAGGTGACATTTACCTGAATAAACAGACTATGATCCAGTCTTTGCCCTAATGCTCTGAAAAATCAAATCAGGGTACTTAATCACTGCGAGACACGAGTAAAACAGACTCACACACACTTGAGGCACACGCACACACACACGTAACGTGATTATTACCTTGCTCTCTGAGGCGAATGATCTCCGTATCCGAGCCGAAACTGTTCCAGGCGGTGCAGTTGTAGATGGTCTGGAAGTCAGCGGGGACGATGTTGCTCATGGTGAGGGTGGAGATGACTCCTTCCTCTGTGCTCACGGTCTCCACCGTATACCGGCCCGACGTTCCCGATTCCAGCACGGTTTCTTTCCACGACCATGCCTGCATACAATAAAGAATTCTGTAAATAATGCTGATAAATAAATAAATATTGTTTATATCATTTTATGGTGTTGTGTGTGTGTGCGTGTGTGTGTGTGCGTGTGTGTGTGTGTGTGTGTGTGTGTGTGTGCGTGTGTGTGTGTGCGCGTGTGTGTGTGTGTGTGGAGGGGGGGGGGGATTCTTACAACTTTCAGGAACACAAGTAAAGCATTTCAGTGCAGTTTTGCCATTACGAAATACTCTGTTTTCTAAAGTCGAGTCCACAAGCACAGCAGGTCATCTGGATTAATGCACTTTTTAGTTCAAATAGGCCTAGACTGAAAAAATGCTTTTGCGGTTCAGTCCATTCTGCTTCTTCCCAGCATGCATCGAGTCATGAATAATTAATACGGTTGCATTGTCTGACGGTTTGCCAAAGTGATTTACACTCGTTGTTCTGTGATGTCAGGAGGAGTTTGTTTCTCGATTTAAAGTGATTGATTGTTTCATGCAAGTGTTAAAGGTCTGTGTGTAGTGGTATTTCACAAAGGTTTTTTTTTGTTGCCTCGTGAGAGGTCATGTGATGTCAATACATTTGGACAACAAGTACTTTAGTCTCCTTCACATTCATCTAGAAAACATGAGTTTAAGCACATAATAAAACTAACCATTTAATGTTGCATAAAACTCTCTGATTCTTTGAGCTGCTATAAATAATTATATAATTTAATATTACAGCAGAAGTCATGGCAACTTGATATTTTAAATCCAGTCAAGAGTCCAGACATTTACTCTAAGAAAAGGAATTCAACTTTAAAAAACATGTTCCTTCATTCTTTAAGTTCTATAAACAACCTTTTTTCTTTTTCTTTCTTCCGTGCACGGCTACACCCAGCAGAACCAGTGTATGAGACGGACTCAAACCACTGAGATAAACCCAGACACGCAAGTGATGAATCCTGTTTAATAGATCTTCAATGCTTTAAAAGACCTGAAATCTAAAGTCTAAAAGCATCAACCTGTTTCATATTTTACACTTTATCATCTAAATAAACGGTAATTTCGAGTAGTATTCGAAATCTTTGGAGTTGGTAAGATTTTTGAAAGGTTTTTGAAAGAAGTCTTTGATGCTGATCAAAAATACTGTTGTTTTAGTTGAATATATTTTAAAATGTAATTTATTTCAGTGATGGCAATGCTGAATTTTCAGCATCATTACTCCAGTCTTCAAAGTCACATGATCCTTCAGAAATCACTATAATATGATGATTTGGTAGCATTTCTTTTTATTGAAATCAGCTGTGCTGATTAATATTTTTGTAGAAACCTTTTTTCTCTCTACAGTCACGTTTATCACTTTAATGTCCCTTGATGAACAAAAGTATTAATTTATTTTAAAAAAATCTTCCTGACCCCAAACTTCTAAAAGGTAATGGATATAAGCATTATTATTATTAACATTTTAATATCATATTTTAATTATATTGAAAAAATTATGAGTATCATTCAATATTGATTTGAATAATGACAACATTAAATAATGTTTGAATATTACTGACATGATTCAGAAATATTTGACCACTAAATACATAAAATGATTGATAGATGGAAAGGATAGATGGAAAATATTATTATAATAAAATATTTACTATCACATTTTATAATAATTATAATAATGGGTAACACTTTATTTTACAGTGTCTTTGTTACATATGTTACATTTACTTACCATAGTAATAACAGTAAATTATGCATAAGTACATGCAACTTACTCTCAACCAAATCCTAATCCTAATATATTAAGTACATGTAATTAATTAATGTTACTCAGTACTTAAATAAACAGGCCCTTCTCAAAAAATTAGCATATTGTGATAAAGTTCATTATTTTCCATAATGTAATGATAAAAATTAAACTTTCATATATTTTAGATTCATTGCACACCAACTGAAATATTTCAGGTCTTTTATTGTTTTAATACTGATGATTTTGGCATACAGCTCAGGAAAACCCAAAATTCTCAAAAAATTAGCATATTTCATCCGACCAATAAAAGAAGTGTTTTTAATACAAAAAAGGTCAACCTTCAAATAATTTATGTTCAGTTATGCACTAAATACTTGGTCGGGAATCCTTTTGCAGAAATGACTGCTTCAATGCGGCGTGGCATGGAGGCAATCAGCCTGTGGCACTGCTGAGGTGTTATGGAGGCCCAGGATGCTTCGATAGCGGCCTTAAGCTCATCCAGAGTGTTGGGTCTTGCGTCTCTCAACTTTCTCTTCACAATATCCCACAGATTCTCTATGGGGTTCAGGTCAGGAGAGTTGGCAGGCCAATTGAGCACAGTAATACCATGGTCAGTAAACCATTTACCAGTGGTTTTGGCACTGTGAGCAGGCGCCAGGCCGTGCTGAAAAATGAAAATCTTCATCTCCATAAAGCTTTTCAGCAGATGGAAGCATGAAGTGCTCCAAAATCTCCTGATAGCTAGCTGCATTGACCCTGTTCTTGATAAAACACAGTGGACCAACACCAGCAGCTGACATGGCACCCCAGACCATCACTGACTGTGGGTACTTGACACTGGACTTCAGGCATTTTGGCATTTCCTTCTCCCCAGTCTTCCTCCAGACTCTGGCACCTTGATTTCCGAATGACATGCAAAATTTGCTTTCATCCGAAAAAAGTACTTTGGACCACTGAGCAACAGTCCAGTGCTGCTTCTCTGTAGCCCAGGTCAGGCGCTTCTGCCGCTGTTTCTGGTTCAAAAGTGGCTTGACCTGGGGAATGCGGCACCTGTAGCCCATTTCCTGCACACACCTGTGCACGGTGGCTCTGGATGTTTCTACTCCAGACTCAGTCCACTGCTTCCGCAGGTCCCCAAGGTCTGGAATCGGTCCTTCTCCACAATCTTCCTCAGGGTCCGGTCACCTCTTCTCGTTGTGCAGCGTTTTTTGCCACACTTTTTCCTTCCCACAGACTTCCCACTGAGGTGCCTTGATACAGCACTCTGGGAACAGCCTATTTGTTCAGACATTTCTTTCTGTGTCTTACCCTCTTGCTTGAGGGTGTCAATGATGGCCTTCTGGACAGCAGTCAGGTCGGCAGTCTTACCCATGGTTGCGGTTTTGAGTAATGAAACAGGCTGGGAGTTTTTAAAAGCCTCAGGAATCTTTTGCAGGTGTTTAGAGTTAATTCGTTGATTCAGATGATTAGGTTAATAGCTCGTTTAGAGACCCTTTTCATGATATCCTAATATTAAAACAATAAAAGACCTGAAATATTTCAGTTGGTGTGCAATGAATCTAAAATATATGAAAGTTTAATTTTTATCATTACATTATGGAAAATAATGAACTTTATCACAATATGCAAATTTTTTGAGAAGGAACTGTATAATTACACTGTAACAATGACACGTTAAAATAAAGTGTAACCTAATAATGTTATAATACAACAAGTAAGTGGACAATGAAGTATTGATTTAAAAAGATTGAGAAATATTTTTTGGCCAAATACTGTACATAGATGGATGGCTAGATGGGACTCACGATGCGGTCGGGAGGAGGAGTGCTGCGGATGAAGCACTGGATCTGGCCCTTCTCCCCGTACAGCGCCTGCTGCGTCTGTGTGCTGGAGATGGTGGGCGGTCCTGAAACAAACAACAGACTGTCAAGATGAACCGCCTGCACTCCACATCAGCACACATCCCTGAGAACAGAGACAACAGGACATACGCCGCTGCTTTTATTATCTCCAATCTGTTTTTGATCATCTATCTTAAGTGGAGGAGTAAGAGGAAACTTTTGCGTGCAGTATTTCACTGCTTCTTATTCACTGACCGATCGCAAACAAGTTTATAACCAGCCTCTAATGCCCACTGAGTATTTAAATGAAGTCATTGTTATTCTTTTCAGAACAAACATGCTTCCATTTAATTTAAATTAGACTCATTATAGATTGTGCTTTATTCACAAAACTCAGTGCTATTTGACTGGCACAGTTGCCAATGCACTATTACGGTAAGTTTCCTTTAAAAGAGATTTTCCATTGATCACTGCATTCATTAAACCATGATCAATTGATGGAAAAAAGGCACACGTATATAAACAGGTACACATCCAGAAACGATCCGATCAGGTGTCTGAATTGTAATCAGTGCAGATTTTGTGGCCACATTCACAACATTACCTAATTTGCATATTTTTTTAGCCACTTAAACAAAGAGAGTAAGACAAACACAGCGGCTGCAAATTCATCCTTAGTGAATTGTTAAACACTTGACACTTTACCCTCGTACAGCTTAAAATATAGCAATGTAATGGAAAGAAACAGATAATTTATTTCGTATTGTGACATACATACCGTTTAGGGGTGGGCGATATGATACGAATCATTTTATTTCACGATAACGATATATACTGAACAAAATTATAAACGCAACACTTTCGTTTTTGCCCCAATTTTTCATGAGCTGAACTCAAAGATCTAAGACTTTTTCTACGTACACAAAAATCCTATTTCTCTCAAATATTGTTCACAAATCTGTGTAAATCTGTGTTAGTGAGCACTTCTCCTTTGCCGAGATGATCCATCCACCTCACAGGTGTGGCATATCAAGATGCTGATTAGACAGCATGATTATTGCACAGGTGTGCCTTATGCTGGCCAAAATAAAAGGCCACTCTAAAATGTGCTCACTAAAGAAATCAAATTACAAGAAATGGGACAAAATAGACAATAGAACAATAGAACAAAGACACAAATGAAATATATCTACCTGAAAATTGTAAGCACAAGAAATAAGCCTACAATAGAACAAAGCAGGTTTATTAGTCTGCTGTCACTTTAAGAGCAAACGCACTGATCTAATATACTGATACACATGCACTTTCTTTCTCAACCATTTACGTTCTTATGACATAAACGACTTTGTTTATGAGGATACTCACAAAGACGGGCATTTTGACATATAAGTGTGTATTTGGCTGTTCAAGCCCAGTGTGGCTCTAAAAATAACTCTAGGCGGTAAGTTCAGCACTCACGGACTGTATGAGCAGAGGCTTTATGTGTGCGTGTATCAGGTGTGTGTGCTCAAAAACAGTCTCTCAGACTGTCTCTCAGTCTCTCAGACACCCACCTGTCTGCCTAGCTGCCTGCTGTGTTTTGTTTGCTTCGAGGCTGTAAGCTCCGTCTAAGCCTCGTATTAGCTTTGTATTTCTTTCTGTTTTGAACCATCATTTACTACCATTTCTAGTTGTTTATACTACTAAATACAGCTTAGACAACATCCCAGATTAACCTGACATCGCTAGCTTCCGTTATTGTTAGAACAACACGCTAGTAACTCGCTAGCCTGTTAACGCGCCACCCGTGCGCTCAGTTATTTATTTATTTATTTTTTCTCTCGCGCGCCCGCGCGTCTGAGTTCATAAAAAGCCCAGGTGAGTAAGAATCAGTCAACAAACACGGTGAGTAATGTCTTGTCCTGTTATTGTCACCTGCACTTCATGTTACATGTTTAGCATAGCCTTCCCCGTCGGCAATATAGGGTTTATATGTGATAAATGCAAGGAGACAGTCAGGCTGACGGAGAAGATTTCAGAATTAGAAACACGCATCCAAACTTTAATTGAGGATAGTAAGTGTGCTAGAGCTTTAGATTCTACTTTGGATGCGCCTAGCATAGTGAACTCTTTACATGTTTCGGTTCCGGCTGAATTATTGCCTGTGCAGCCAGGCAGATGGGTGACTGTGAGGGATCGCTCTAGTCACGGATCAAAAAACCACTCTTCCGTTCCGATTACCACAACAAATCGATTTGCCCCACTCAGTGAAACACCCACTGAGAATTATGTTGATTGTGCCCTGGTAATTGGCGATTCTATTACACGGAACGTGAAAATAGGGACACCAGCCAACATAGTCACTTGTTTGCCGGGAGCCAGAGCGCCTGACATCAAAACAAATTTAAAAGTGCTGGCTAATGCTAATCGTAAATTCTCTAAGATTGTTATTCACGTCGGCACTAATGATGTTCGACTCCGCCAGTCGGAGATCACCAAAGTTAATATTAAAGAGGTGTTTGAACTCGCAAGTACGATGCTAGGCACTGTAATTTGCTCTGGCCCCCTTCCTGTTCGAAGGAGTGATGAGATAGTTAGCAGATTGTCATCACTCAATGGCTGGCTGTCTAAGTGGTGTCCGCAAAATAATATAGAATTCATAGACAATTGGAAAAGTTTTTGGGGCAAACCTGACATGTTGAAAAGAGATGGTATTCATCCCTCCTGGGATGGTGCTGCTCTTCTCTCTAGTAATTTGGCTCATAGTCTTAGAGACAAAACATGACAATCTGGGGCTCAGGTCAGGAAGCAGACAAACTGGCTAAACCGACCGTCTGCTAGCGGCCTCGCGTCACCAAGGTCAGATAAATCCCATCACATAGAGGCTCTTTCACCTAGATATCATCATATAGAGACTGTGTCTGTTCCCCGAATTTGGAAATCCAAAAAACGTCCAAACCGATCTAAGGTTAAAAATGTAATTGATATTCAACAAATAAAAAATAGATATAATACAGATGAGCAAACGATAAATCTTGGGTTGCTGAATATTCGATCCCTTACTTCAAAAGCACTCATAGTTAATGATATGATTTCAGATTATAACCTAGATCTGCTGTGTATGACAGAAACCTGGCTAAAACCAGACGATTACATTACTTTAAATGAGTCCACCCCGCATGATTACTGTTATAAACATGAACCTCGCCTGAAAGGCAAAGGGGGAGGTGTCGCTGTAATTTATAGTAATATTTTCAAAACCACTAAAAAATCTAGTTTAAAATATATATCTTTTGAAGTGTTGGTGCTTAATGTAAAAATATATAATGTAAACGATAAATCAAGTTTGAGAATTCTGCTGGCAACTGTATACAGGCCACCAGGGCACCATAAAGATTTTATCAAAGAATTTGCTGACTTTCTATCAGAATTAGTATTGACTGCAGATAAAGTCCTAATTGTTGGTGATTTTAATATACATGTAGATAATGGAAAAGATGCAATGGGATTGGCATTTAAAGACATTCTTAACTCTATTGGAGTTAGACAACACGTGTCAGGACCTACTCATTGTCGTAATCATACTCTAGATTTAATATTATCACATGGAATCAATGTTGATGCTGTTGAAATTCTGCAGCAGAGCGACGACATCTCAGATCATTATCTAGTCTCATGTAAATTACATTTAGCCAAGGCTGCAAAGCCAACTCCGTGTTACAAGTATGTTAGACCTATCACTTCTGCCACTAAAGATTGCTTTATCAATAATCTTCCTAATCAGTTTCATCGTCTCAGCATCCCAGATAGCTTAGAAGAACTTGATATTGCAACAGAAACTTTTAACTCTCTCCTTTCCAGCACTTTAGATACAGTTGCTCCGTTGCGCTTAAAGAAGATTAAAGAAAATAGTCCAACACCGTGGTACAACGAGCACACTCAGGCCCTTAAGAGAGCAGCCAGAAAAATGGAGCGCAACTGGAAGAAAACAAAACTAGAGGTATTTCGGATTTCATGGAAGGAGAGCTCGATTGCTTACAGAGAGGCTTTAAAAGCTGCTAGATCTGCTTATTTTTCAACCCTATTAGAAGAAAATAAACATAATCCAAGGTATTTATTTGAAAAAGTGGCTACACTAACGAAAAAGAAAGCTTCAAGCCCAGAAGTTTCCAAGAAACACAGCAGTAATGACTTTATGAACTTCTTCACTTATAAGATTGATAATATTAGGGACAAAATTATAACTATGCAACCGTCTACTACAGCATCGCTCAGGGAGTGCATTATAGTCTCCCCGAGGTAAAATTTGATTCATTTGTTGCCATAGGAGAGGAAGAATTTTGCAAACTCGTTAATTCATCTAAATCGACAACATGTATGTTAGACCCTATACCGACTACCTAGAAAAGGCAGTATCCTCACAACTGTGTTCCTTTCTTAAAAGAAATGGTATCTGCGAGGATTTCCAGTCAGGATTTAGACCGCACTATAGCACTGAGACAGCTCTCATTAAAGTCACAAATGATTTGCTCTTATCATCCGATCGTGGTTTTATCTCTCTATTAGTGTTACTTGATCTTAGTGCTGCATTTGACACCATTGACCACAACATTCTCTTAAATAGACTAGAAAACTATGTTGGCATTAGTGGAATTGCACTAGCATGGTTTAAATCATATTTATCTGACCGCTATCAGTTTGTAGCAGTAAATGAAGAGATGTCTTATCGATCACAAGTTCAGTATGGCGTACCACAAGGCTCAGTACTAGGACCGTTGCTGTTCACTCTCTACATGCTACCTTTAGGAGATATCATTAGGAAACATGGAATTAGCTTTCAATGTTTTGCTGATGATACTCAGCTCTATATTTCTTCCAAACCTAACGAAACTCACCAATTCACAAAATTATCGGAATGCATAGTTGATATTAAAAATTGGATGACTAGTAATTTCCTACTACTAAATTCTGAAAAAACAGAGATTCTAATTATTGGACAAAAAACTTCCACACGTAATAACCTAGAATACCGTCTAACACTTGATGGCTGCTCTGTTAAGTCTTCGCTGTCAGTTAGGAACCTGGGTGTGCTCTTTGATACCAATCTTTCATTTGAAAGTCATGTGTCTAGTGTCTGTAAAACCGCATTTTTCCATCTTAAAAATATATCTAAATTACGTCATATGCTCTCATTGACATATGCGGAACAACTAGTTCATGCGTTCATGACATCAAGGCTAGATTATTGTAATGCTCTACTGGGTGGTTGCCCTGCACGCTTAATAAACAAACTACAACTAGTCCAAAACGCAGCCGCTAGAGTTCTTACCAGAACCAGGAAGTACGACCATATTAGCCTGGTTCTGTCAACACTGCATTGGCTCCCTATTAAACATCCTATAAATTTTAAAATATTGCTGATTACTTACAAAGCACTAAATGGTTTAGCTCCCCAGTACTTGAGCGAGCTCTTAACGCATTATAGTCCTTCACGTCTATTGCGATCTCAAAACTCCGGCCAGTTGATGATACCTAGAATATCTAAATCGACTGCTGGCGGTAGATCCTTTTCCTATTTAGCACCAAAACTTTGGAACAATCTTCCTAACATTGTCCGGGAAGCAGACACAGTCTGTCAGTTCAAAGCTAGACTAAAAACACATCTCTTTGACCTAGCATTCACATAACACTCTATAGCCTTCTATAATTCAATATTAGGCTGCTTAGATTAGTTCAGCCGGAACTGGGAACACTTCCCTCAAATCCTGATGTACTCGTTACATCATAAGAAGAATGGCATCTACGCTAATTTTAGTGTCTTTGTTTATCCCGAGGTTTTCCCGCAGCCTGCCGGATCCAGGCCGTTTCCAGATCTGACGAAGGACTTTTCACCTGGACCCGATGACAATGCAGTGCTGAAGTGCCAACTAGCCTCTCCCTATGGAGGATCCCTATACCACTCTACAGATAAAGCGTTGTGGAATTTTTCGGTTCGCGTACCTACCCAAAGTGATAAGATAAAATAAAAATTCTGCATCAAAATTTATAGACAAGTAGTTTGTTTAGGCATGGTTTGTAAGGAATTATAAACCTGCGCACATATATTCAAACGCACATAACTATAGAATCAATTCTTAATGCGCATGTGAACGCCATCAGCGTCTATCACAGGTTCACGTTTAAAGTCTGTTTAGAGAGAACGGTGTCATCTTAGCGGCCCTTAATTTAATAACAAACTATCATTTAGACGGAAGTGAATCAATCAAAACTAACTTTAGCTGGAAAAAACATTTTTCAAGAGCCACTATAAAACCAAACCAATCTCTGTTACCTTAAATTATATCTTTATCTCTGTAAAGCTGCTTTGAAACAATCTACATTGTTAAAAGCGCTATATAAATGAGGATGACTTGACTTGACTTGACTGCATATACTGAAATGAGTTCTCTTTCGCTGCTAATTGCACTTAAATGGTTTAAAATCACTTGTTTTTAAACAGCAAGGCTTAAAAACGCATTCAAACTATAAGTTTTGAGACGGTACAGAACGGCAACTTCACATGAGCGTAAGTGCTTTAGAGACAATAGTCAAAAATCTCTACCGGTTAACACATTTCAGCAGGTTAATCGTGTCTACCGGTATATCGCCCACCCCTAAAACAGATTATCAAAAAAAGAAATGTAGGGTGGTGACTGATTAAGTGGACTTGATTAGGTTACTAGAGTAAAGCCTGACATTTCACATTTTAATACAAATTAAATTTAAAATAAAGTACAAAATGAAACATGCATGGATGAATCATTCACAAAAGGATCAATAAGTTGCACTTAGAAAAGAAACAAATTTCAATATTATGCCAAATATAACGGTAAAATTTACTGAAAAGATCCAACTCAAAGAATTATTTGATTGTACATGTACATCACTACTTTCTCACATATTTACAAAAGAGAGCTAAGCAGTATGTTAAGATTTGTATTTGCTGAATACCAACTTAAATTTCATCCTGTTCCTCACTCAAAGCTACCATATTACTTGAACACGGATTGCATGGAACACTTTTATGGTGTTTTTTTGGAGCTTGACAGTTCCAGTGCTCATTATACTGAAAAGTGGCATGATATTCTCCAACCGTTTACGTTTTGTGCTCCACAGAAGAAAGAAAAGTCATACAGGGTTGGAATGGCATGATGGTGAGTAAATAATGACAGAATAATGACTCTTCCCATTGCATCTTATTCAACAAAACTGGAAATAATGCTCAGAGTAAACTTTAATTTCATAAATAATTAAAAGTGAAAGAGATAAATTCATAATAAATACAATCATAACATTTCCATTTCTCCATCCATAGCAGATTGAGGTTCATTATGTGTCTCTATACGAAAACAAATTTTCATTTTAATTGGAATTGGGTTCTCTGTGCGCGAGTAGTATCCCATCAATTACAGATCCCAGCAGTGCGCCGGAGTCTTCTGCACACACCGGAGCAGACGAGACAATGCTCTCTCTCTCTCCCAGATCCTCTTAATCACACGTGCGCTCACGGCTGCGGCCGGCGGAGGGCGGGACGCTTTACCGTGAGTCTCTGCTCAGATCGTGTCCTCTGGGGGAGCCAGACAAATCTGACAGCGGATCATGGCCATAAATGAGGGCTGTAATTAAACAGCTTTATCTCTCAGGCTCAGATGGGAAACAAGCCGGGAGAGGAAGGCCTGATCATCTACAACTGACCCGCATCTAATTATCAAAACAATAAATGATTATTTAAAATATATACATTTATAATCAAGGATACACATTCATTTATAAAAATAAATAAACCAAAATCCACCATTTAAAAGAGTGTATATCAGTTGTTCTCATCCAGGGGGCCTCAGTTAACTTCAAAGGGAGCCACAGAATGAAAATGATTATTAAATATATAATATAATTTCCATTACAAACATTTATTACATATTAAACTAAATTAAAATGCTAAAAATAAAAACATATTTAAATCAAGATCATGCTTTTTATTTTCCCTCAATAATTAATGGTTTTATTGAAGAACAGTGCTGTTTGTATTTCTTCTTGTAGAAATGCACAGAACATAACTTCTTGAATCATGAATCGTGGTAAATTTATTTAATATATTAAAGTAATGTATGTTGTAACACTTTATAATAAGATTCAGTTCATTAACATTAGTTAAAACTACATTAGTTAACATGAACTAACAATGAAAAATAATTCTAAAGCATGTGCTCTTGGCATGCGTCTGTCAAGAATGACAATGCTTGGGTAGTTCACATTAGTCCATATTGGTTAACTTCATCCCTCTTTCCCTCAACTTACGAAGGTTGTTGGCCTGGTCTAGTTGTCTTCCTTTGTGAAGTTGAGCCCTCCACTGATCCCGATTCCTTGATGCTAAGGTCCATGATTCAGGTTGAATGCCAGTGTCCACAAGATCTTGTTTGAGTACATCTTTAAAGCGAAGCTTTGGTCTACCAGTGTGACGAGTTCCCTCTTCCAGAACGCCATGGAGGATAGAGTGAGGGATGCGGGAAGGTGGCATTCTGTTTACATGTTCTGCCCATCTAAGACGAATAAATTTGAGCCTAGATGATAGAGGTTTTGAATTAGTTATCTTAAAAAGTTCCTCGTTTGTCATCTTTTCTTCCCAGATTTTTCCTATGATGAACCGTAGGTTTCTGGTGTGAAAAGCACTGAGTCTACTTTCTTGTGGGCGATAGGTTGGCCAGCTTTCTGCTCCGTAGAGGAGAATGCTCAGGACACAGGCTTCATAGACTCTGACTTTAGTTCGGACAGACAGGTACTTATTCCGCCAAACTCGTTTAGTGAGTCTCCCGAAGGTAGAAGCTGCTTTACCAATTCTGGTACCCAATTCAAGATCAAGTGTTGCATTTCGAGTTATTGTAGAACCCAAATAGGTGAACTTCTCAACTTCTTTAAGTGGGGTCTCATTGATTGTAAATGTATGAGAGTCATGGGCATGTGACATTGTAACAGTCTCTTTCAGGCTAATGGTGAGTCCAAATTTGTCACATGATTCGGCAAATCGATCTATCAGGATTTGAAGCTGATCTGGAGATGACAGGCATAAAGCAGCATCATCGGCGTAGAGTAGTTCACGCACAACAAATTGCTGGGTCTTTGTTTCAGCTTTAAAACGAGACAGATGGAAAAAATTACCATCGTTATGTGACAATAGAGAGACACCAGTGTTGTTGTCCAAGTCTTCGTATGCTCTTTTGACTACATATGAGAGGTAAATACCAAACAGTGTAGGCGCTAATACACAGCCCTGTTTTACACCTCGTTTGATGGGAAACGTACCAGACAGCTCACCGTCAAACTTCACCCTACCCAGCATACCGCATTGAAATGACTGAATCAGTAAGAGTAGAGTAGGTGGATAGCCAGCTTTCTCAAGGACCAGGAAAAGAGATTTTCTGTCCACGTAGTCAAAAGCTTTTGTTAGGTCAACAAAAGCCATGTAAAGCGGTTTTCGCTGCTCTCGTGACTTCTCTTGTAGTTGACGGACAGCAAAGATCATGTCAGTGGTTGATCGCTGTGGTCGGAACCCACACTGCGATTCTGGATATGCCTCTTCAGCAATTTCCTTCAAACGTTTCAGTAGGATACGAGCAAGAACTTTGCCAGTGACAGACAGCAATGAAATACCTCGATAATTGTTACAGTCACCACGATCGCCTTT
Organism: Siphateles boraxobius; assembly: GCF_051911475.1. NCBI lineage: Eukaryota > Metazoa > Chordata > Actinopteri > Cypriniformes > Leuciscidae > Siphateles > Siphateles boraxobius. The sequence goes on from NW_027508871.1 coordinate 72,732, forward strand.
GTTCTTATAGAGAGTGGTGATCGTTGCATCTTTGAAATCTTGTGGTACTTGTTTAGCATGCCAGCATTTCAGAATGAGTTGATCAAGATGACTGGCTAATGGGATTAGACCTTCTTGTAGCAGCTCACTTGGTACTTAATCTGCACCTGGTGCCTTTCCTTTATTCATACTTTCAATGGTGGATAACACCTCAGCAATGTCAGGTTCATCATCAAGGTGATTATGGATTTGAAATTGAAGGTGGTTTAAGAGAGTCTGACGGCAAGCGTTTCCCTCTGTTCCATATAGCTTGTTGTAGTGCTCTATCCATCTTTTAAGCTTCTCCATCTGATCATCTATAGTAGATCTGTCTTTTTTCTTTAACACACTACAGGTTTGAGATGTGGGTCCTCTTGCAGTCTTGATGGCTGCAAATATTTCCTTGAGATTTCCAGAGTCTCTTGCTGTTTCTATTCTAGAGAAGAGGGAATTCCAGAATACCTGGACACACTTCCGGACAGTTGCCTGGGCAGTTGATCTGGCTGCGCGATAGTTTTCCTGAGCTTGACGAGTGGGTCTTGACTTCAAACGAGCTAGTGCTTCCCTCTTTTCCTCTAACACAGGTTGGATTGTGTCAATGGATGATTTGTACCAGTCTGGATCTTGACGTTTTCTTCTTCCGAAAGTCTTAACCGCCGCGTCATGTACAGTATTTCTCAGCGAGTCCCAGTATGAGTCAGGGTCAGATTCTTTATCTATGGACTTCAGGCCTTCCTCGAGTTTCTTACGGTACTCCTCTTTGAGAACAGGTATGCATGTTTTTGTTTCATCAATTTTCTTGGAATGTTTAAACTGGCGATAGTAGGGCCTTGGCTGCAGCTGCATTGTGGACACAACTAGACTGTGGTCTGTGTCACAGTCTGCACTATGGTAAGTGCGTGTGTTGAGCACCTCCTTTCTCTGCTTCTGTCTTACTATGATAAAGTCCAGCTGATGTCATGAATTTGATCTTGGGTGACACCATGTCATTTTACGATGTCTCTTCGCTGGAAAGATGGTATTTGTGATACACAGATTAATTCTACAGCAGAGCTCTAATAAACGTTGACCATTTTCGTTCATTTGACCGACACCAAACTTCCCGATACAGTCAGGCCAGGCTTGATGGTCTTCTCCAACTCGAGCATTTAAGTCTCCTAAGAGCACAACACGTTCAGAGTCGGACGAGGGGTCCAAAGCACTCTCAAGGTCGTAATAGAAGTAATCCTTGACAGTAGGGTCAGCAGCCAGTGTCGGGGCATAAGCAGAGATGATTTTGATGGTACCCTGCCGTGTATTGAGCTTCATGACTGAGATTCTGTCACTAACAGCAACTGGTGTCTGTATGCTGTTAACTATGGTATTTTTTACAGCAAAGCCTGTGCCATAGAGACATGGTTCATCAGCAGGCTTTCGAAACCATAAGAAAGTGAAATTCCTCTCCTTGATGGTACCTGCACCTGCAAGTCGGGTTTCCTGCAGGGCAGCAATATGCACATTTCGCCTGGAAAGTTCAGTGTCAATGACAGCTGTTTTCCTAGTGCATGTTGTCTCAGGGTCAAGGTCGTTGTCAGTAGGCATTCCGGTCATCATCGTTCGGACTTTCCAGGTAGAAAATAGTAGTTTTGTTGTTTGAGGTGATTGTGTCAAACTAATCAGACCACCTCGTCTGATTGTTCGTTGGTGAGTGGAGCACCTTATTGGCCGGGGGCTGCCCAGCTTCAGCGGGCGGTAGATTCCATGAGGATTGAGAACCCCTCCCACTCTAGAACGAGGTCCCTGGCGCCTGAATGTTCTCACCATCATTCAGACTTAAAACCGCTAACTACCTTGTTCTGGGTATTGTTTTCTGTAAGAGTGAGTTACAGGCGCAGGTTTCCTCTGCGCGTGTTGATGATTCAAGTTTAGTCACTGTGAACACTGTGTACTTGCCGCCAGGACTTTAAAGCTACCCTGGGTGATCCTATCACTTGTCAGGGGCTTCTCTCGCCCGGAGCTCAAGTAATCAGAGGAAAGGCATAGCCAATACGTCTGCGAGAGTGCCCGGGTGCAGGGGAATGCCAAAAGTAGAAAGCGATGCTAAGTACAATTGCCTTGATGGGATCCAAGCTCCATTTTTGTGTATGGCCGTTGACTCCAAAGAGTTCATCCGCCCTTGAAAGCAAGTCTTGCTTTTAATCTTGCCAGGGTGTACACCCACCCTCCTCATTCCCTATACAGGGCCATGGGGGTTCCGGATTAGTCGCCGGAAAGCTCGACCATTAAAGTATGTATTAAACTCAATGTTAATTCCAACATTTACTAATACCTTATTAAAATTAAAAGTTGGAGCTGAGCTAAGACGATCTACCACTGGACAGTTGTAGAACATTAAACAAAGATGCATAAAAACTGTAACAAATGTATTGCTCATTGTTAGTTGATGTTAACTAATGGGACCTTACTGTAAAGTGTAAACAAAATAATGAACCATGTTAATTAAGTCAATCAATATAAAATGGTATGAGTGAAAAAGGTTGAGAACCACTGCCAGAAACTATATAACAGGAGTGCATTTGGTTTTGTTTTATTCAGCAACTGAACTTAAACTGTTGTAAGGGGCTTTAAACATTAACATCCCTCCCTTCTTCACTTTCAGCTTCTGGCAAGTAAGACGACGAGTCTAAAATATGGACAGAAAGCAGGAGTGAGAGAGGGTGGAAGAGCGGCTCAAAAAAACATAACATTGGCTCTAGGACTGTTTGTTTTTTCTATTAAAACTTACACAAACTACGTTTAACAACACGTCCATCACTGGATTCTGAGTTGTTAATGGTTGTTTGGCTTCCTGTTTATTTAAAGGAGAACTGAGGTTAATCCAAAACCGTGATCCTATCAGAACCCAGTTGGTTTGTTTTGTTTCTTTCTTGTTTTTTTAGATAAAGGTACAGAAATAGGAGCTCTTTTTAGAGAAGTTTAAAAGCAGTTTTTTTCTCAGAGGAGTGTAGAGATGGCAGATATATCGATCCGTTTCACACACGGCTTCATCAAAGACAGAGAATCATCTGTGTTTGTCAAAGAGAAGCTCTTGCAGCCTAATGGACTCTAATGTGGCTATTCATTAATGATCTCTTAGAATATCCGTAATCATATTTCCCGTTCATCATCTGCCTAATCCATCTAATTTCTGGTTTTTAAGCACTAATGTGTCTCCTCTGTTTATTAGCATATGGCTGCACAATTCTTAAAGAGACAGTTAATTTACTCACCATCATGTCAGTCCAAACCTATGACTTTCTTTCTTCTTAAAGTATAACATTTTATATTTTGAAGTACAACTTTGAAGCTTGGCATAAATAATGACAGAATATTAACATTGAGGTGAACTTTAAAGGAATAGTTCCCTTTGTAACCAAGCTCGTAACCTGAGTATTGCAATGTCCAAATGGCTTGATCATCGCAGACATGAACTAGTTTCAAAACTTGGTGTTGCTTCATTATTTGCATGTTCACATTCTGAGCAAAAGATAATTGATTATAGAATATGAGCAGATATGGATCATCGAGAACCATCGCTGGCAACGAGGTGACTGAGATACATTATCACATAGACCTTAACTATATGGGTCTTGATTTGCATCAGGAACACAACTTCATTTACATTATGGGCGGTTTTACAGACTGCATAACATATTTGGGTTTTAAATGTTCAGTCTTGCTGAATCCAAAGTACTTTGTTTACTTTGTCAGTGCAACATTGTGATGAAGACCTCAAGAGTGACCTTACATCCTTCCGTTGAACACAGAAAGGATTTCGGGATTTGGCAGAATGTATAGAATATACTTTCTTGATTGCTTTTTAAGCCTCAAAAACGACTATTAAAGTATCACAAGATCACAGAAGTAGTCTATAATATATAACCCATTGCTTCCCAAGTCTTATGAAGCCATTTTCTACAATAGCTTTTTGTGAGGAACAAGTTAAAACAGGTTGAAAATCTTTCCTTTCGTTACAGCTCTCTCTCTCTCTCTCTCTCTCTCTCTCTCTCTCTCTCTCTCTCTCTCCCTCTCTCTCTCCATCTCTCTCTCTCTCTCTCTCTCTCTCTCTCTCTCTCTCCCTCTCTCTCTCCATCTCTCTCTCTCTCTCTCTCTCTCTCTCTCTCTCTCTCTCTCTCGCATGCTGGGAGTTGGGGATAGTGGTGGTGGTGAGAGCAGTTGTGTGAGGGTGAGAACTTTCTTGTTTTGTTTTTTCCTGTTAGATTTTCTTTTTTCCTTCCAGAAAATACATGGGTTAGGAAAGGAATTGTAAATATATTGGTAGTTGTGTGGCAGGATGGCGTCTCTTGATGAGGCGGCGTCATTATCACTCCGCAATGGTTTTAGGTGTGTTCCTGAGGATAATGCCACAGTTGAGGATGTGTTAATTGCAGTTGGCGTTCAAATTGGTCACGAGAACATTGTATCTGCATCACTGATGAATCAGGCTGTCGTCATTTTTTTGAAGGAACAAAATTTAGTGAATCGTTTGATAGTAAATGGCCTTACTGTTAAAGATGCTTTTGTACAACTTTCTCCAATGTATATATCGACAACAAAGGTAACAATTTCAAATATCCCGCCTTTCATATCCAATAACGTTTTGCAACGTGAGTTAGCTCGTTTTGGAAAAGTTGTCAGTCCCTTTAAAACTGTTGAGCTTCGATGTAAACATCCGGCCCTGAAGCATGTTGCGTCTTTTAGACGGTACGTTTACATGGTGCTAGAATCGCCTGAGAATACACTGGATATTAATTTTCGCGTGAAACAGGAGGGAAAATTATTTATGGTGTATGCAACTACTGGCAGCATAAGATGTTTCGAGTGTAGAGACATCGGACACAAGCGCCTAATGTGTCCACATAAGAAAACAGGTGCAGAAAACGCGACAGAAGCAGAGGACGAGAGCGAAAACAATAGCGTTGATGCGGCCCAAGATGAGGTTGTTCCACTAGTTGAGGTGAGTTGTGTGAATGTAGATGCTGTGTTACCGGCTGTTGACACGGGAAATGAGGATGTTGTAGCTTTTGTAGCCCCGGAGATTAGCATAACTGATCTAGTTTCTGATGTTAACAAAGAAGTAGCTAGTACCGGTGGTATTAAAACGAGGGAAAGTGCAAATGATAGAATTGAATCGTTTTCAAGCATCTTGAATAATGATGGAGGAGGAGCAGTCTGATGATACTGAGTCACAAGTTTCTATGTGTGAAAATGATGGTAGTTCACAGGGAAGCGTATTTAATGCATCTCAGACAGGTTTTTCGGGAGTTTACAATAAAGATTCGTGGTATAGTCTGTTAGAAATAAATTTTTTTTTGGATGAAACGTATGGTAAACAAATCAACATAAATGATTTCTTCTCTGATGTAGACAGTTTTGTTCTCTCTGTAACTTTTTATCAGAAGACTGTTGGAGTTGATGAACTTTGTGAGAAGAAGCGTTTTCGTTTGAAAAAGCTTCTTACCACTATCATAAAAAGTAAAGCAATGAGAAAATCTAAAAAATTGTAAACCATGTATTACACGGTGTTTTTTCTTTGCTTTTATATCATGCTTTGTTCTTTATTCCCCATCTTAATTTTGTATATGGACGCTTTGAGGATAGGCTCCTTAAATATTAATGGTGGGAGGGATAGTGTAAACCGTGCTACAGTCTATGAAATAATTGAGAAAAAAAAGCTTGATATCGTCTTTCTCCAAGAAACTCATAGTGATTTGATGAATGAAGTTGAGTGGAATTTGTGGTGGAAAGGACATAAAATACTCAGTCATGGTACAAATTTAAGTAGAGGTGTGGGCATTTTTTTTCTGCAAAAATAAGGGTGGATATTATAAGTATAGAGGAACCAGTGAAGGGTCGATTGTTGGTGGTTAAAGCTCAAGACTCAAATAAAAAAATTCTGTCAGCAGTATACAGCCAACTGTAGTAGTAGAATAAAGAATGTGATTGAAACACTTGAAAAGCAAATTAATTTAATGGAATTGCAGTTGGTTGATGCACATAATTCTACATTGTACAATAATTTGCAGATAAAAAAGAGAGAGCTTGGTCTAGTTTTAAATGAGAAGGTTAAAGGAGCCTTGATAAGGTCCCGTTTCATGTCATTAGCAGAAATGGATGCCCCAACTTCTTTCTTCTTTAACCTGGACTATAAGGCGGCTCAACAAAAACAAATGTCTTAAAGTCCTCGATGGGAGGATAACGTCTAAGACTGTAGAAATGAGAAACCATGCTGTGGAGTTCTATTCAAGCCTTTATGCTGCAGAGAACTGTGAAAATAGTGACTGTATGACACAGCTTCTTCAGGGTCTTCCTCAGCTGGACTCTGATTATAAAACTGCCTTGGATGCTGGTATAACATTTGAGGAAGTTACTGCCGCTGTGGGAAAACTGAATTCAGGACGATCTCCTGGAATAGATGGACTGCCAGCAGACTTTTATAAAAGTTTTTGGAACTGCATTGGGCACAATTATTTTGATGTTTTTTGTGAATCTTTAAGAGAAGGTGTTTTACCAACTTCCTGTCAATATGCGTTCTTATCACTGTTACCAAAGAAGGGCGATTTAGCCCTTTTAAAGAACTGGCGTCCTGTTGCCCTTCTTACAACAGAATATAAAATATTTTCAAAATGTCTCGCAAATAGATTGAAACAATTTTTGGGCCGGTTGTACATAGAGATCAGTCATATTGCATTCCAAAACGGTCCATTATGGATTATTTGTTTTTAGTGCGAGACATCGTGGATATTTGTAATGGTTTCAATGTGAATGTTGGGTTAATTGCCTTGGATCAAGAAAAGGCTTTTGATCGTGTGGATCACAATTATCTTTTTAATGTATTGAAGGTTTTTGGTTTTGGCGAAACATTTTTAAATTTGATACAGGTATTATATAATGGTGCATCATGTATGGTTAAGATAGGGGGGACTTTGAGGAGGCCAATTCCTATTTTAAGGGGTATGAGGCAAGGCTGCCCATTGTCTGGTCAACTATACAGTTTAGCAATTGAGCCGCTGCTTTTTAGACTTCGAGATAGACTGTCGGGTTTTAATGTGCCTGGTCTTTCTTTAGACTCAAGAATCTATCTCTCTGCCTATGCTGATGATATTACAGTTTTCGTAAAAAATGCTGGAGATATTAACTGTCTATCTGAGGTACTCAGTCTTTATGAGAAAGCTTCATCAGCTAAGTGAACTGGGCAAAAAGTGAAGCTTTTTGGGTTGGTAAAGGGGAGTT
>NW_027508871.1:85000-87500 GCF_051911475.1 Siphateles boraxobius
CAATTGCTAACTCATAACATTTACATTTTACATTTATTCATTTAGCTGACGCTTTTATCCAAAGCGACTTACAATTGCTATATATGTCAGAGGTCGCACGCCTCTGGAGCAACTAGGGGTTAAGTGTCTTGCTCAGGGACACATTGGTGTCTCACAGTGGATTCATATCAGAATATTACTAATATGTTGGACCTATTATAGAAAGTATCTACTTTTACATGTTGAGACATGCCTTCATAAGCACCGGTAAGAGCTTTATTTATGTTTGAGAATATAAATCGGAAATATGCTGCCTTTTGTAATTCAGCTAGATGCCACTAGTGTCGCAGGAACTACACACTTCACCTTTAAATTCCAATTAAATTCCTGAATTTGACAGAATGCAGAATAGAAATTTGAATTTAAATACAAGGATGTAGAATTAAAATGCATTTAAATTGAAAACTAATTTTAAGCAAGATAAACAAAATCAACTTAAAAAAACAACTTTGGTTCCACAAAGCCTTTGTTTGAAAGCTTTGAAAAAGTTTAAACAGTCTTAAAGTTTGAACATTTATGAGCTGTTTAGACAGGGTTTTTATTGTTAACTAAAAATAAAAATAAATTTAAGTACTGTACATTGTTGTTAATTGGAGTGAAGCTTAAATGAAGTCTTAATATTAGATGAAAAACTTAAACTAAATGAAAATGACAAATGTTGCCTTGGCAATTAACTGAAATGTGTTTAAAAAAAGTCAAAGCACTAAGATTACTAACTGGAAATAATAATAAAGAAAATGTAAACGAAAAAATATATAATAAAAAACTTAATAAAAAAACAATAAAAATGACAAAAGCACATAACGAAATTACAAAAACTTGTATGTTTTTAAAATATAAAAAAGGAAAATATAAAAATGAAAGCTAATTCAAAATATGAATAGGACTATAATAGAATAGATTGACAGATATCCAAGTAGAGCAGAGAAAAGTACGCACGACTCCATGACCCCTTTTCATCCAGACGATGGTGAGCGACGGGTTTCCAATCCAAGCGCAACTGAACACGGCGTCAGAACCCCGGTCCACCTGGAGGCTCTGGGGATCCGCAGCCAGACGAGGCCCGACTACAGAACAAGAAACTATTATTATATGCAAAAGAACATGCATTCAGAGAAAAAAGTCATGTAGGTTTGAAATGACATAAAATATTTTTTTAAATCATAAACCGTTTTTGAATAAACCGTTCCTTTCAGATATAAAATGAAAAGAAACATATTTATACACAGCAGGTTTTGCTGTTAAACTCACAGTAAACGTCCACATTGCGACTGATGTTGGTGCTGCCAAGGGCATTGGTGACCTCACAGGACACTGCTTCCGTGAAGAAGGAATGATCAACCAGCACCTCGTAAGTGTCTCCCGTCGCATCCGTGATCATGTGTCCCCCCTTCGCCCATCTAATTATACACCAGACACACACAGGGCAACAAATGAACAAGCCTGATGGACGCTGCCAAGGTGTTTTTTACCAAATCTGCTCGAAAGATCAAAGGCGGTAAGAAAGGTATTTTTTCACAGGCAAATGACTGAGATCTTGTCATATTTGCACGGTGTACTGAAACAACAAAAGAAGAGTGTCTAATGTAATTTTCAGGACACAGAATACTTTTTTTTTATTTGTGCCTTTTCATTTTCGTGCTGTCGGCAGGCCGTGTCTTCTTTGGGGGAAGAATAACAGGCACACATTAAGAGGTTTTTAGATGCTGCCTCTGTCATTGGCACTCTTTGATGCTGTAGTCATTATAGTGAAATGTAAAGAGGGAAGCGAGAAACACACACAACGCAGGCGAACGCAACCGCTGTGGTTCAGATGGGAAGATCAAGCACATCAAGATGGACTTTTTTTGCATCTCTGATGTAAAAGTGGACAGTGTTAGAGAAATAAAAAAGAATTTGATATAATGAATGCATTCAACACAACTCTCTGCTTTTTTATTTTAGGTTTGGCATTTTCATCGCTTTTATTGGCGGTGACAAAGCTCAGCAATCACTTTTCCCCCTGCTGGACAGAAAAAAATGGCAAAAACTGAATATTTTGTGATGTCTTTGCAACATATTTAAAAAAATGAAGTGCCAGTAGCAAAGAAAGCATTATTAACATGAGAATGTCTTATCAACAATTAATGTATGACAAATAACATGTATTTTAAAAGGTATTTATGTTTGGAGTCTTAATGCTTTCGAAAGAAGTCTCTTTTACTAATTACCTAATCAAAAATACAGTAAAAATAGTGATATTGTGAAATATTAATTTAAAATAACTGTTTTATATTTGAATGTATTTTCAAGTGTCATTTGTAAAATTTTATTTCAGTAATAGCAAATCGGTATTTTCAACAGTGCGACAATATTTTTCTGCAAACCACAATATTGTAATGCTCAAAATGTTGTGTCTGTTGCTGTACAGTGATTAGCATAAGTGAACACACCCATGCTAACGCTGACTAATAAGGGGAAT
>NW_027508871.1:92500-127500 GCF_051911475.1 Siphateles boraxobius
CTTTCTTCGTAATTAGTTGGGCTTCTGTGTTCCTGCAGTGTGAATTCAAATGCTGTGTTTCTCCGAGAAGCCAGTCTCCGCGTGGAAGTTTCCCTGTGCTTGATTGATGATTTCATGACATTACATTTGGCCGAGGGTTCGGTCTGTGGCACAGCGCACATTTGAAGCTGCAGGAGTGGGTCAAGGGACAGGAGATACTCAGAGTCCTCGGAGCTTTTGAGAGATCTTTGTCCAGCTGGCTGAGGGCAGAGGCACAAGTGTCTGGTGTGTGTGTGTGTGTGTGTGTGTGTGTGTGTGTGTGTGTGTGTCGCTCTGTGCTCCTTTAGACCTCTCCGGGATGAATAATGCATGACACTCTTATGGGGCAGAGACCATCTCTAGCTACACACTGATTAAAAAGATGTTAGGTGTGACGCCGTCTCTCTCTATATGATGAAGATGTTCCGGTGAAATCAACAAAATGCAAACAAATGTGTTCCTGACCAACAGATTACTACTAATACAGCGGCAGATTTTAGGATGAAATTATCAGAATCGCATGAAATGTTAATTTGCCTTGAATTATAGTTTTGGCTTTGAAATGAACAAATACTCTCCAACAGATCACTATATTTATTATTATTATCAATGTGCTGCTAAACATTTTTGTGGAAACCTTGATACATTTTTCAGGGTTCTTAGATGAATAAAAGGTTTTATTTAAAATAGAGAGCATTTATTTAAAATAGAAATATTTTGTTACATTATGCATGTCTTTACTGTCGCTTTTGATCATCTGAAGCATCATTGCTGAATAAAAATATTAATTTCTTTTAAAAACAGATCCCAAACTTTTGAACAGTAGTGCATATCTACCATGTTAAAGATCATCTCAATCATCAATTAATTAATATTTCTGAGCTAAGCCTTCAAAACACTGTGATGTCACAACTTTATAACTTGCACTGTGGCCACTGCCTACTCTACTTTTTTGCTACAAAGTAATGTAAAAATATACAGAAAAAATTATAATTTCAAATGACTAGATTCACATATGATTTTTGTGTGGTTTTGGAACATTCCACGCAAGCTCTCAATTCTACACAGTGTGCCTCAAATGCTATTTTCATATGATCACGTGTTGAAACTAAAACATTAATTTATCATGAGCTTCACACGGATATGGGATGAACATGTTCACATGAGAAATTCATGAGTTTTTTCCGCTAAGACGTATTGTGCACAATAACAAAAGCATCAGGAGAGTAAAAGAAGGAGACACTGGGACCTAAAAGCAGTATTTCAGTCGGGTGTGTGTGTGTGTGTGTGTGTGTGTGAGTGCCGGCTCTCACCTGTAATGAGTGACAGGGGGATTCGCTTTAGCAGCACAATGGAACTTGACCAGATTGCCTTCCAGAACCGGCTGCGGATCCACAGAGAGGTTCACCAGCGGGAAATCTGGAGGAGCACAGAGAGCCGGTCAGCTTCATCTTCACACAGAACGTCTCAAGACACTCATTAATAAACACTCGTCAGAAAGATTAATTGCGGATTAAAGAACTAACTAAAAATACTCTAAAAAGTGGGAACGGCTTGATTATTCTTTTTTCCCAGTAATGAGAGCTACTTTGCATTAAGATTAATTGGCGCCTTAACTCGCCTTCTAACTGCTGAATTAGAATTTAAACAACTTTTAAAATGAGCTTGATTAAAGAGAGTTTTTGGCGAAATGAACAATTAGATTGATTAGTCAAATTAAACAAACAGTGGCCAAATTCACATTAAGCAAAAGCGATATTCAACCCCAGACTTTTTATCGAGCCGTTTCAGAAGACAATTACATTTTATTTATTTGAGTTTAATGCAGCGCTAGAATTCTCATTAAAAAAAATTGCAGTTTCAATTAAAAAAGTTTGAAATGTGTATGAAATTTATAGTTTGGATCAAGGCAATCTTACAATGTTTGCTTTCGTTCCCTTCTTTCCAATTACACACACCCAAACCCAAACAGTCAGACAGGACTGACACCAAATGTGAGACAGGAAATGACACCAGATGTGAGACAGGAAGTGACACCAGATGTGAGACAGGAAGTGACAACAGATGTGAGACAGGACTGACACCAGATGTGAGACAGGAAGTGACACCAGATGTGAGACAGGACTGACACCAGATGTGAGACAGGACTGACACCAGATGTGAGACAGGACTGACACAAGATGTGAGACAGGACTGATACCAGATGTGAGACAGGAAGTGACACCAGATGTGAGACAGGACTGACACCAGATGTGAGTCAGGACTGACACCAGATGATGTGAGACAGGACTGACACCAGACTAACACCAGATGTGAGACAGGACTGACACCAGATGTGAGACAGGACTGACACCAGATGTGAGACAGGACTGACACCAGATGTGAGACAGGAAGTGACACCAGATGTGAGACAGGACTGACACCAGATGTGAGACAGGACTGACACCAGATGTGAGACAGGACTGACACAAGATGTGAGACAGGACTGATACCAGATGTGAGACAGGAAGTGACACCAGATGTGAGACAGGACTGACACCAGATGTGAGTCAGGACTGACACCAGATGTGAGACAGGACTGACACCAGACTAACACCAGATGTGAGACAGGACTGACACCAGATGTGAGACAGGACTGACACCAGATGTGAGACAGGACTGACACCAGATGTGAGACAGGACTGACACCAGATGTGAGACAGGAAGTGACACCAGATGTGAGACAGGACTGACACAAGATGTGAGACAGGACTGATACCAGATGTGAGACAGGACTGACACAAGATGTGAGACAGGACTGACACCAGATGTGAGACAGGACTGACACCAGACTAACACCAGATGTGAGACAGGACTGACACCAGATGTGAGACAGGAAGTGACACCAGATTTGAGACAGGAAGTGACACCAGATGTGAGACAGGACTGACACCAGATGTGAGACAGGAAGTGACACCAGATGTCAGACAGGAAGTGACACCAGATGTGAGACAGGACTGACACCTGATGTGAGACAGGACTGACACCAGATGTGAGACAGGAAGTGACACCAGATGTCAGACAGGAAGTGACACCAGATGTGAGACGGGACTAACACCAGATGATGTGAGACAGGAAGTGACAGCGGACAGACAGGCGCTGACACGTTCAGAGCTGAAGAAGTGTGTTGAAAGCATGATTGTGGCGTGTGTTTGTTTGGACACAGGGCATGTTGGACATTAACTAGGCCAGCGGTAGAAACATCAGCGACATACCGACAAATCACAGCAATTCCAGACAGCATTGGTTCCTCCTGCTGTTTCCCCCCCAAAATCCTGAAACTTTAATATGAGAAAAGCTTGTACAATCTGGCCCAGTCCTGTCAGAGCGCAGTGGACGGATCTGTCACCTCCCACGGGTCTGAATGTGATTAGAGGCCTCTGGAAAGCCCAGACACAGCGCTGGGTCTGATTTCTCATTAGCAGTCTGCACCCGTCACTCGCCCAGCGTATTTGTACCAAGGACAGATGTTTCATTCATAATGCCTTATGGCACAGGACTAGTCATTTAAAATTAACCTGAAGGCTTTCTGAAAAGCGGCAAAACCAAATAGCGGCGTAATCGAACATATTAGAGAAACAATAACAGCGATAAAGTGTAAGCGGGGTTGGCAAGCGTACTTGCAGAACTTCTTCCATCTTCAACTTATTACGACTCCGGTAACAGAGTTCAGTCTACATGCATAGAGTACCTCATAAAAATGCAGAGTATTACTACTTTTCAGGGCTGAATTATCCATTAAACCAGCTGAAATGTTCTTATAAATATATGTCTGTCAAGACAACTCTTGGAGAGATTGGCATAGTAATAGATACAGCAATGTTCATGTATTTGGTCTTCTGCTACAGAGCAAGTACAGAGACTTGCTACTGCCAATACATTCACAGACATGTTGCTGTGAGTAAGACATACTGCTGCTGCACATACTGCATAACACACACAAAATAACCCCCGTTGCAGATCTACACAGGTGGAGCTGGGGAAGGAGGAGGGTTTCGCTGAAGACTGCTAATGGCAAACACTGCCAAGTATTTGAATGTTGTGCAGCAAGCTCGTTGGCTGCTGATGCCACAGCACTATGTAGATAACAATGTGATCACTACTAAATTGATGTAACCCCCTGGGGTCGGCTCAAAATACTCTGTTGATTTTGATCTTACATATAAGAGTTATACATCATTCGATCCTGTTAAGTGTCTATTTTTTGTGTACTCACAATTAAAACAAAGTGTTGTGCTTTTTGTCAAATAAAGAAAAATAAACTTGATGCGAGTTTTGCCTCCTCTCTGTTAGTGAAGTAACTCAGCGAATACTTGTCACACAGGCACAAGAGATTTTTCTTTATGAAGCTTGAATTCTCTTATTTAAAATGAAGTAATTTATATAAAAAACGAATATTCTCAGTTTATGTAATCTGTATGAAAAGAGAGAGATGTCAGTCGTTTTCTTTCCAGCTCATTAGAGCTCATTAAGTGTTAATGTGCCACGCCCACGGAGGGCGCGCACTATTCAAACGCAAATGATCTAAGGCAAGCCATGCAAACATGCTAACGCCCACATCAGCTGGATTATAAAACACATCAAGTTTAATAAGAATCATGAAGTTGACCTCGTCTTGCTGCGCTGTGAGGAATAATACTATCTAATAATCCTGGAAAATGAATCAGAAGTGCTGGTAGTTTCATTTCGAGGAGCAATAATGGATCCAGCTGATGTAGTAAGTCATTTATTCTTAAGTGCTTTGTTCTAATCGCGATATTGAATAGTGTCTGTAAACTGCAAAAATACTGTTTAAATATGAATTGCGTGTCTGGTTGTGAATGATGAAGGAACGACACAGGTGTGCGCGCTGTTGTTCACTACAGTTATACAGCGCGTGTCTGTGCCGTTCATTCACTCTCGCATCTACATTAGTAAACATGTTATTTTTACATGAACACATCCAAACTATATTGCTATAGCCTACTGAGATGAGTACAAATAGACTGAAATATGTTGAACTAAAATGTCTTTGTATAAGCAACAAACTGCAAATTAACATTTATATGCTAATATATCATAAACACGATATGTTACAGACTAAATATGAATGTTTAGACAAGATTTGGTTGATTAGTTTTGGATAGATTATAAATATTTTACTGTAAAAAAAGACTACTGCCACATCAAATAAGCTTTTGTTCGCAATTTCTGCTCATATGTTAAATATATACAGTAGTATGAGATGTTTTGTCAAAAATAAAGTAGGTATATTGAATTATCAACTAAGATGTTATTATAGTGTTTGTTCCAATATTCAAACTAATGAATCCTTACCTTAGAAATGCATATGATAAAATGTATACTTTTTA
Organism: Siphateles boraxobius; assembly: GCF_051911475.1. Classification (NCBI taxonomy): domain Eukaryota; kingdom Metazoa; phylum Chordata; class Actinopteri; order Cypriniformes; family Leuciscidae; genus Siphateles; species Siphateles boraxobius. The sequence goes on from NW_027508871.1 coordinate 97,909, forward strand.
CAAAGAAAGCTAACACTTGAAATATTGTTAAAATTGTAATTGTTGTAGTCATTGTAACCTATTTGTAATTGGAATTGTAAAATATATATATATATATACTTTTGTCCTTGCATTCTCTGGTACCCAGTGACACATCTGTGTGAAAAGCTCATTATGCCGCTCATTATGCAGCTCATTATGCAGCTCATTATGCAGCTCATTATGCAGCTCATTATGCAGGTCTTTGTCTTCTCAGGTGTGAACACGCCCCCACGCATATTGCCTTTCCAAACAAAAAGTGTCTTCAAAAATTTAAATCAATGTATTGTTTTGTGTAAATGGTTAGGCAGAATGATTTTCAGTTCATTTTGGTGCAAAAACTCTAGGTGACAACAAACTTTCAGAAACTTTAATTTTTAGTTTTTTCAATAACCATGCATAAACAATATTGTATTCTTAATTGTGAAATTATTAGCAGTTTAGTAAAAAAAAATTTTACACAAAATTTTCTCAGTACACCTGCTGCATTTCTATTTATAAATGGATTTGACTGATAAACAGGTTTTGCATGTGTTGGTGCTCTTATTCAAGTCTTTTTAAAATAGTTGAATGAATGTACTATGAATGTTATGTGCTTTAATAAATTTAACCATAAAAATATTTAATTACACTGAAAGCACTACAACTTAGAATATTAGGAATGTTGGCATAAACATGTAATTTACATTTAGTGAAATAATTGTCAATGAAAAATGACAGTATAGTGATTAAAATACAATACTTAATACAAATATTTAATACAAATAAATAAACGTTTGTTCTGATCTTATTCATCAGGTCTTGCACTGCAACATTGCAGTCTGGAATTTTAAATCTTCTTGCTGACACTCACTTTAACTTCCATTTACAGCGCATTGAAAACATACATTAAGAAGAAACTAGCGAGCCGCGATGTTTGAAACAGAACTATGCCAGCTCCAGGCTCAGTGGAAGTAGTCCATCACGCCGCATGGGCAGCGAAGAAAACTACCAGTCCTCAGATGGTACAGAATCAACATTGATTTGTGATCATTCATTTTAAATGAAGTTTGCACTGGATTGTGGTAACATTGGGAATTAGGGAGGTTTCAAGTTTTCCGAAAAAACGAAAAAGTATTGCATGTAAATATGCATGCAAAAACGCGAAAAAATAAATGCAATCCTCTAAACATAGAGGCATGCATCTATTTAGGATGGAGGACTCAAGGGGGTGCGAGTGAGTGTTTCCTTGAGCTTGATGAAGCACCTCTTGTCAGTTTCCTTTGTGTGGAGTGAGTGTGTTCGCCGACAGGAGCTCGCGAGAGGCCTCCAGACGCGTCTCCATGTGCGCATGTGGTCATTAATTATTCCTAACAAACAGCATTGTTTCAATCCCGCTCTTATTTACAAGGCAATTACTTTGAGAAGCGGAGAGACATTCTCCTGGGTGCTAATTCTTAAACGAACCGCTACGCAGAAGCCCACAAGCTAACGGCGCCGGAGATCTTCACGCCACGTTCAAGCAAAGGGTCAGATGAGACGGCGTTATCGGTGGCACTCGCTGTGAAGAATATTAGCCGCCTTTACAATAAAGCCAAATCTCCTTTGAGTCGTAAGAGGGAGAAAATCCAAAAGGGGCCGAAGTGAAGTGTGCATGTAGATTGATGTGGGCTACGAGATTTGAGAACCGTTTATGAAATATGAAACGTGTTGTTTAATGGGGAAGTTTTAATTACTGTATGTGGTTCAGAGGCACTGATGAACTTTAAAGTGAGAAAATGAGAATGAAAGGAGGAGTGTTGGAGATGTGAATGTCAACACGTCGCAGATTAATTTGTGTATCTAGCCAATGAAGATTGGTTGAGTCCAGAGATCCTTATCGAAATTGTGCTGTGCGAAGAGGAACCGCCAAGAAACTTTCCATTACTCGCCATCATCAAGCCTTTTTTTTTAACGTCCGCTTCCATGGAAATAATCAATGCCATCTAGAATGGAAGTCTAGGAGGGTGTCAGACTAATTAAAAAGTAGCACCCATATCAATGAAGAGCGATACGATCCCTTAACTCTGGCACATTGGAAGCCAATCCGCTCAGGGCCGAACTGATTTAACAAATGCACATATATATCCCTGCAGAACAGACCGACTAAAACCACTCTGAATTTCCTAAAAGGACCCGGTTGGTTAATTCTGGATTAATGCTGGTACAGCTGGTGTCATAAAGAGTTCGGTCTGTCGTTCAGTGCACCTAAAACCTGACAGCATTTCTGTTAACTGAAAAAACTTTTAACTTTCAGTGAATGATTAGAAATCCTGCAAAATTACAATTATGTACATTGTCTGAACTACATTACTATACCATTAATGTGCTTTAAATTACATGTATTCATTTATAGAATATAACAAAATCTAAAGATGTGATTCATTTTAATTAATAATCATACATATTTGATCAAGGATGCAATACATATATTTTCCAAAATGTATCCAAAGCAACTTACATTGCATTTCAAGGTACACATTTATATTCTTATCAGTTCTTGCTGTCCCTGGGAATCAAACCCATGTCCTTGGCGTTGCAAGCATATATATATACAGTATATTATTTGATTAAATATTTTATATTATTATTACATATTAAAAATCAGCTGGCCCCTGGGATCCAATATGGACAGCATTCTATGGGGGACCAGCTGTAAATCTTCATGACATCAGCATAGAAGAACAAAAGTGTTTTGTGGACCCATGATCCAGATGATTGTTGGTCAGAAGGAGAGCACTAGTGGTCACAGTGCAACTGTTGTGTTTCACAGGAGGCTCAGGACAGATGAAGCTGGTTCTGCTGGTTCCCTGATAAATAGGCCAGTGCTTTCACAGCCAAGAGCTTATAAATGATTACGAGCAAATGTTTCCTGTCTAATATGAAGAGAAGGGCCAGAGTATCTCAGTAATAAGTGAAAAGCAACATGCTTATTTAGGTCACCAGTGACTCATGTACCGACTGTAGCGCTGTTTATTAGCAGTACACTTTAGGCGGAACACAAAACTTCAGATGAAACGAAATCTAAACATTCTCCCATTACTCGGATGAACTCTTGGAACTGTGTCACGTTGGCATATTTGATCAGACCCGCAGGTTTTATAACTTTTGTTTTGGGCAATTACCTACAGAGAAGGATAAATCGAAAAAACAGCATGTGACATATAATGAAAGTGTTTTCAGTAAATAATCTCCGGAAATAGTGGAAACCATTTTGCAAGCTCTTCAAACGGCCAGGTCTGCCAAAAAACACATTTCCATTATGGCACCTCACTTAACAGCTGCCTTTTCTGAATATTGAAGACACGAAGCAACAGGAAAACGCCGACGCCAGTTCGAGGTCCCTGAGGGCTGCCGTGGCACAACGGTTCTAGCACCTCTCTGCTCTCGGTCATCATTTATTTACCCAGCACATGTTCTTTCAGTGTGTGGCCTACAGCGGGTCTCTGCTTCACTGAACTGCTTCCTCGTGTTAGACCTGGCACATCTCAAACGACAGGCGCAGGTTAGACACGCTGTAATTATTACAAGCGAGCCACCCTGAATCCTAAGCTGAATGAATCTTGACAGTAGCAGTTTTTAGCCAATTTCATTTTTCATTTTTTGACTTATACATAAACTATACAGTAACCACACAGTTGATGGACCCCATTGACTTCCATATTATTTATTTCCTGCTATGGAAGTCAATGGGTCCATCAACATGATTACTGACATTCTTCAAAATATCTTCCTTTGTGTTCAGCAGAAGAAAGAAATGAATAAAGGTTTGAAACAACTTGAGGGTGAGTAAATGATGACAGCATTTTTATTTTTAAGTCAACTATTCCTTTAAGGCTGAATTTATTTTAAATTTTAATAATATTTAACAATAATACAGTTTTTACTATATTGTTATTGAAAAATCAGCCTCTGTGAGCATAAAAGACTCCTTTCAAAAACATTAAAAATATTTAAATGTTCCCAATCTTTTGACAGGTAGTGTAGGAAAGTAGATATAATCTCAAACCTGGCTGATTAATTAAACAAAGCATTACATTGGCTCTCACAGTGGCGACATCATGGAAACTGACCAATCAGGGGCGTCTACGCAATTCAGGGTGGAAAGAGGCTTACAGTAAAACTCTTCTATTGTTTTGCATGACAAAATGATTTGGGTCGAGTCCGGAGGAGCAAAAAACAACAACAAAAAAATACACAGACAAACGTTTTCTGTTTTCCGCTTCCAATTCAGAGTTTGAGCTCCATTGTGCTGAGGCGCATTCCTTCTGGGCAACAACGGCAAAAACCCAGACTTTACGGATGTGAAGAAAGGAGCTGTCAGAACTTGGGGATCTTTCAATATGTTATATTTTCTGCTTTATTAGTCAGAGTTAATATCTTTCAACACTTGAGAGAGCTGAAAGAACGCCTTTGTTCCCTATGAATACATTGTCAGAAATATTTCATCAAATGCTAATCTTTGCGCTGAATTAGTTAAGGCCTTTCATTTTAGCGCTTTCAGATACACTTTTGGCAGCAGAGCTTATGGCTGCTATAAATAAAAAATAAGCAAAATGCCCGTATACACAAGCAGGATCTGGTCTTGCTCAATTCTTCGATGTTTAAAAAGATAATAATTAGCATTTATGTCTACAATAACCGGCTTAAAGCTTTGCAACATCGCTCTATGCTGCCTGCAGAGAAACTGACACTTTCACAATTTCTTCTCCAAAATAAAAAACAAGAAGAAACAAAAATTGTGTCAAGTCTTGTGTGTCTGTGGTGCGAAGTACGGCATGTGCTCAGACATCAGATCGCATGCATACACAACGGCTGTTTGGATAAAGAAAATAGGACAGCACATAGCGGATTTTCACATGTGAATAATTCATCCACACAGACAGGAAAACACAAGAAGACTCAGAACAGAATGCAGGTCGCGGGATCGGAAGGGGAGCGTGAGCTCGAGCCGGTCTGCCGCTGATCATGTTTGAACAGAAGAAAAGATTCACTCACGCTGGACGTCGATGGTGACCGTGGCCTCCTTGCCGTTGGGCGCCGCTTTGTTGGAGGCACGGCAGGAGATCCGCTGGCCGCTCTCGATGTTGGAGGCGGAGACGTGGAGCGTGCTCACCGTGCTTTCTCTTCTGCCATCTCGCAACAGCGTCTGCATGAAAACACAAACACCGTGAGCACTAAAGTATCGTGGGCAGCACTTCACACATGGTCAACGATACTTCATACTTGCACAGTTGTAAAGAAAAAAGTATTAGCCAAACAACTCAAGATGGTCTGTCTTTATGCTTCCTCTTGAGTGTAGGTCAAACACAGACTTCCAAACTTGCAATCAGCTCCTCTCTGTTGGACGTCTCTGAACAAACATCTACCCAACAGCCCTTGAGTCTCGAGCACCAAATCAGCACGTGCTTAAAGGGATAGTTCACCCAAAAATGTAAATTCTGTCAGTAATTACTCTCCCTCATGTTGTTCAACCCCGTAAGACCTTCGTTCATCTTTGGAACACGAATTTGATTAAATCTGAGAGCTGGATCACTCCTCCATAGGCTTCTAAGGGATTGAAACTTGTTCCCCGAAAAGTTATTAAAGACATCGTTAAAATAGTCCAAGTGACTACAGTGGCTCAATCTTAAGTTTATCAAGTGACGAGAATACTTTTTGTGCGCAAAAATAAGGACTTTATTTCAACTATTGATTTCCTTCTCTGTGGGCGTCGAGTGAGTTCACTAGTGTAACAGCGCAGCGCTTCTGTGTTGTACGTCACACGCAGGCTCACTATTGGCCGACGGTGGTCATGTGTTTGTGATGCGTGTGACGTACAACACAGAAGCGCTTGATAAACGTAAGATTGAGCCACTGTAGTCACTTGGACTATTTTAACGATGTCTTTAATAACTTTTCGGGGAACAAGTGTCAATCCCTTAGAAGCCTATGGAGGAGTGATCCAGCTCTCAGATTTAATCACAAATATCTTAATTTGTGTTCCGAAGATGAACGAAGGTCTTACGGGGTTGAACAACATGAGGGAGAGTAATTACTGACAGAATTCACATTTTTGGGTGAACTATCTCTTTAAGGCCTGAACGTGCAGATAAAGCATTCTGGAAATGTTCGCTTTGCTATCAGACTAGCTTTGTGCTGAAATCTGTATCAAGAGTATTACACAGGAATCTTTTATTGGCGTAGAGGTTCCACACTTCATATGTCAGTCACAAATCAGCTTATTCACGGCGATATTACCTGCACTTTTGCGCTCTGGTATTCAAGCTATTACAGAGGAACCGTGTTTATTGAGGAAAGATTATTAAAAAATTGGTACAGATATTTGAAGGATATTGACTTCATCTAAAACACCCGTCTGCCTCGCAGCTACAAGAGATTCTCTCTGAGAATTAATCAAATAACCCAATAAAGAGTGGAGCTCGATTCCTGGAGAAATATGAAAAATTCAAATCTCTTGTGCGTTTATCATCTGACATTTTTCTAAAAGGTAATTGTGTTATGATGAGACGAGGCTCTTCAGTCATTAGACTTTCAGTGTGTTCGGTTATAAATTAAAGTTTTAGACCAAAATCAAGTTAAACCCATAAATCCAACATTCTGACATTTGAATATTTCACTGAATCTTGAGAGATGAGACAAAGCATTCTCAGACGTTCACCAGCCATCGGTTGAAAACAGCAACATTTCCACTGACACTCGTCAGAGATGACCACTACAGTGATCTTTACACAAATGTGAAGTGGTTTCAATTGTTCTGAAAAATAACTTCGCAGAGATCTTTAATGCCAGATATAATTAGACTTTATTTTCGAACGCCGTTCCGTTCCATAGAAGGGCGTTCTGACGCTCCGGCCTTCTAGCGCTGCCCAGTATTTTTGGGTTCAGAGTTATACACATTCATCTTCTTCCATAGAAGGTAACACACCCTATAGATAGTTTTGGGTAAATATCTTATACCATGTGACTTCTCAGAATAGAATTGACATTCAGGGTCTTTTTACAGATGGTCTTGCAGCCTTCAAAGTCACCTAGACAGAGTCCTATTACAGGAAATAACTCATACAAGAAATAATTGTGTATTCTCTTATATAGCTAAATTTCTTAGTTTCTAAATAATAAAATCTTCAACAAATGCAACATTTCAACTACGGTTCATTCTATCAGTGTTATAAAATGACATTATCACTCACTACCCTCCTCCCAGAAACACCTGTCCTCAGACCATCAATCATTTCAAACTATAACATATTATATAAAGTGTATAACTTATGAAAAATAGAAACATGGCTATATATCCATAAAAGATGTATAAGATATCTCCACTTATTTGATGTTTCTATTAGCAGCAACCAAAATAACAAAACAGCCACTGCACAAGCACTGTATGAGTGTGTGATTACATGCATTATGGTTATTTTGTCAATGCTTTGATTTTCTGTCTGATGTGGTGACAATTCAATAGATGAAGCCGAAAATCAGTGTGAAATCGTCCTGTAATCTCAATTCATCCTTAATCGTGTTGACACAGTTGCATCAGAAGAAGCAGCACCTGTGAACATGTTTAACAGATTAATCCAAAATAATTCCTCAGATTATTTCTCTGTTCCGTTATGCCGTCTGTTTTGTCCCAGCACTCAAGGATCAGTGTTTACAAGACTCCTGTTTTCATTAAAAAAAAAGCGATTTGTCTCTCATCTAATATCCAGTTTACACTGGAATGACTTTCGAGACGTGAAAAGCTTTGTTTATATCCGTCTCATGGAGGTACTTGATAATTTCAGAGGCATTTAAAAGAGTCTCCCTAGTGTAGAACAGATTTGAAAGCAGTACTTCTGTGGGAAAAAGGAGGTAACCTGTCTAGCTTGCTTGTGTCTAAATTAGGCCTGGTTAATTAATGAAGGGACTCTCTCCGGTCGGAGCTGAGGGGTTCGGCTTACTCAAAATGAGCAGATTACGCTCTCCAATCATAGTATGAGCGGCCCTTTAAACACATTTCCTTCTCTCTCAATTTCCTCCCTAAAGCCGTTCAACTCAGCAAATTGCTGAGGAACACATTCATAATGGAGTGCTGGAATGTCTTTCCATTATGACATATTTAAAGCACTGCATTACAGCTCCACTTTGCCCCAAGGATTAAATTAAAAATTAGTCCTCACTTGTCATTAATTTGACAGAGCTGAGCGTTTCGAGGACACGCAGTCAGGCGAAGTGCAGGATTTCATAAGAGACTTTTTTTTTTACATGTGATATTGAAAATATCAGGACACACAGGCTGTCTCAAAAACCTATAGCGCGTGTTCACCTATACATCATGTGTGGGTGTTGTAGAAGTGCTTGAGTATTCAAAATGAATGCATACAGATTTAAACCGAACCAAAACATTCAAATCATCACAGGACGCATTTAAATGTTCAAACTAAATCTAAAACATTAAATGCAATGTTTTTGGGCATCATAGACTTGATCATTCACTTTGGACTGAAACACTTGGTACAGGTTTTTTGGCTATTAATTGCATGTTTGAATGTTTGAATTGACGTTTTTGAGCATCAGATGCACTGACTGAATTTCACTTTGAAATGAAACACTCAAGACAGCATTTTTGGGCATCATAGAAGTACTTGAATATTCAAAATGGATCAAAATGTTTGTATGTCCAAATGTTTCAATGTTAAAATCTCTCAATGTATGTTTGTATGTCTCAAAGTTTCAATGTAAAAAAAATTACACAAAATTTGAGTATATTATTGGTATACAGTATAATACCATTATATAAGTGATCAAATGCTTGAATTGAACTGAAAATGAAAATGAAACCCCTGATACAGTGTACCTGATATCACACAGTGTTTTTGGGCGTCATATGCATGTTTGTTTTGAATCAAACATTTGAGACAGGTTTTTTGGGGGACGTCACAGGAGTGTTTGAATGTTCAAATTACATGTGAAACATTTAAGATAAAATTTTTTGGCCAACATAAGCACATTTGTTTATTTCATTTAAAATGGAACACTCAATAAAGTGGTTTTGGACATCGTGTGATTGATTGAAATGATTCAGAAAAATTTTAAACAGCTATTGGGAATCAAGTGCACATTTAGACGGAATCAGAAAGTTTGAGAGAGCTTTTCTGGGGCATCACAGGAGCATTCGGTGTTCAAAGATAAACATTTTGCCCATTATATGCAAATTTTATCATTCAATTTGAAATGAAACATTCGGGCATCACGTTTGAACTGAATCAAAATGTTTGAAACGGCCTTTTTGGGCATCAGATGCACTTTTAAACAGAGTTAAAAATGTTCACAACACACAATTTTTGGGCATAATAGGTGAATTTGAATATTCAACTTGATATTAAACAGATTTTCGAACATTAGGTGCGTTCAGTTAAACATCTGAACACATTTATGATGCCTAAAAATGATTTTGAAACACAGGCCATGGTTCCATCGTGTTTCTGTACTGAGCAGCAGGGACCCGTACCTTGGTGTACGCCGCACCGTTCAGGACCTCTCCGTTACGGATCCAGATGATGGAGGCGGCCGGTTTGGCGTTGTCAGCATGACAGGTGAGGTTTAGCGAGTCTCCGGCACGCAAGCTCACCACAGGTGCTCCGATTATCACAGGGTCATCAGGAGGAACTGCGGGGAAATCAGTGGGAAGTTTATCCTCTCGTATCACAAACAATGGCACATAGAGAAAAATGGAAGGATGAGTCAAAAATCTGTTAGTGAATAGCACTGATTGCAGTTCTCTTTTTAAACAGCACTGATCGGCCTGCTTCTCACTCAGACTCAGGTAAATTATTGATTGGCCACTCAGCTCATTAGAGAGCATATCTAGGGCAAGTCTAAATCAAAGGCAACAAGCAGCTGCTACATCCTGAGTGCTCCAGAGAGAGAGAGCGATGGAGAGAGAGAGCGACGGAGAGAGAGAGAGGATGGAGAGAGAGAGCGACGGAAAGAGAGAGAGGATGGAGAGAGAGAGCGACGGAGAGAGAGAGAGCGATGGAGAGAGAGAGGATGGAGAGAGAGAGCGATGGAGAGAGAGAGAGCGACAGAGAGAGAGAGCGAGAGGATGGAGAGAGAGAGCGATGGAGAGAGAGAGCGATGGAGAGAGAGAGAGCGATGGAGAGAGAGAGAGAGCGATGGAGAGAGAGAGAGAGCGATGGAGAGAGAGAGAGAGCGATGGAGAGAGAGAGAGAGCGATGGAGAGAGAGAGGATGGAGAGAGAGAGCGATGGAGAGAGAGAGAGCGACAGAGAGAGAGAGCGAGAGGATGGAGAGAGAGAGCGATGGAGAGAGAGAGAGCGATGGAGAGAGAGAGAGAGCGATGGAGAGAGAGAGAGAGCGACGGAGAGAGAGAGAGCGATGGAGAGAGAGAGAGCGATGGAGAGAGAGAGAGCGATGGAGAGAGAGAGAGAGCGACGGAGAGAGAGAGAGCGATGGAGAGAGAGAGAGAGCGATGGAGAGAGAGAGAGCGATGTAGAGAGAGAGAGCGATGTAGAGAGAGAGAGCGATGGAGAGAGAGAGAGCGATGTAGAGAGAGAGAGCGATGGAGAGAGAGAGAGCGATGGAGAGAGAGAGAGCGATGTAGAGAGAGAGAGCGATGGAGAGAGAGAGAGCGATGGAGAGAGAGAGAGCGATGTAGAGAGAGAGAGCGATGGAGAGAGAGAGAGCGATGGAGAGAGAGAGAGAGCGATGGAGAGAGAGAGAGAGCGATGGAGAGAGAGAGAGCGATGTAGAGAGAGAGAGCGATGGAGAGAGAGAGAGCGATGTAGAGAGAGAGAGCGATGGAGAGAGAGAGAGCGATGGAGAGAGAGAGAGCGATGTAGAGAGAGAGAGCGATGGAGAGAGAGAGAGCGATGTAGAGAGAGAGAGCGATGGAGAGAGAGAGAGCGATGTAGAGAGAGAGAGCGATGGAGAGAGAGAGAGCGATGTAGAGAGAGAGAGCGATGGAGAGAGAGAGGGCCGTGAGACGTGAGAAGAGGAGGGACTATTTGAAGATGGCAGAACGGCTGGTTGTTGTTGGGGAACGTCTCGAGATGCTGACTTTATTAAGAAGGAAGCTGAGACCCCATTACTCATATCTTACTGATTAGACTTCAGCCAGCTTTTACTCTCGCGGAGATTTCTGGCCAATCAGACGGCACACACAAGTTTGAGCAACTGGGTACCTCAAGGCGCCATGGTAACAGTGAAGTTTAGGGGGCAAAGGGGACGTTGTGGCCATGTTCCTCCTCTAAAGGGACGTCTCTGAACGCTTATATGGAGGACGCTGGACATCTTCCCTTCAGATTTCTCGGTGTCCAATATAAGACCGTGGAGATTTGGCCCTCGCGCTACACGACAATCTCAGAGCACAGAGTCCTGTGTGATTTGTTAGCTGGTATTTCTTCCCTGGAACCAATCGCGTCTCCCTGCGGCTTGAAAAATCATACGGTTCTCAGGACGAATAAATAGTTTTCCCATTCTGCCTCTGTGTATAAAGGCCACAGCCACAGCTAGTTGTCAGAGCAGTTTGGAGAAGGAGAGAAATAGACAGAGCCAGAGAGATTAGAGAAAGAGAGAGAGAAAGTACGAATGAGGAAAAACGGAAAGTAGGAAAATGATTAGGTCTGTCATGTAAAAGTAATTCTGTTTATGTGTTCAGCCACACAGGCAGCTCAAATATTATGAATACAAATTATTATAATTACAAATTATTTATATGATTTATATATATTTTGTACAAATTAAATAGACAAACATTTATATACAGTACACAATAAATATACATTTCAGTTTAAAATGTTTTATTAAAGGAATGTTTTCTTTTTTTAGTCAGCAAGAATGCATTGAATTGACAAAAAATATATTTTTGTAATGTAATAAATAAATAAATGTCTATTTCTAATCAATGCTGTTCCTTCTAACTTTCTATAAATTAGACAATCATGTATGTATCACAGTTTCCACAAAAATAATAAGCAGCACACTTATTTTGAACATTGAAAATAATATTAGAATGGTTTCTGAAGGATCATGTGACACTGAAGACTGGAGGAATGATGCTAAAAATTATATTTACCATCACAGGAATAAATGACATTTTAAAATGAAAAAAAGTTATTTTAAACTTAAATATTATTCCACAAAATTACTGTTTATACTGCATTTTTTGCATCCTTTATTTGATTTATTATGATGAGCATAAGAGACTCAAAAACATATGTTTCTTAAAATCCTTACCGATCCTAAACTCTTGAACAGTGTATATGGATGGATTACAGACAGACAGACAGACAGACAGACAGACAGACAGACAGACAGACAGACAGACAGACAGACAGACAGACAGACAGACAGACAGACAGACAGACAGACAGACAGACAGACAGACAGACAGACAGACAGACAGACAGACAGACAGACAGACAGACAGATAGATAGATAGATAGATAGATAGATAGATAGATAGATAGATAGATAGACAGATAGACAGATAGATAGATAGATAGATAGATAGACAGATAGATAGACAGATAGATAGACAGATAGATAGATAGTGATTCTTCCTTGCTACTAAAACAAACATAGAAAACTGGAATGAAATCGCTTTGCCACATTTAAATTAGTGACAGAGAATTGAAAGTACTTTCATCCACTTAGAATCCACTCATTTCCAGGAGCAATTAAAGTCAGTGTCATCTTCCTTTCTCCATCTGGACATCAGAAACAGTCGTAACAGCTTGTTTTAACGCTTAAGTGCTTTGCCTGTTTAGAGATAACTCATTCGTTTTTTTTACAAACATAGCTTAGAATTGCATGCTGGGATTGTTTTCCGGGACTGACAGACCAGAGGCTAAGTGTATGCAAATGAGCACAACAGTTAAGTCAATCAGTCAGTCTGCTCAAGTTTCAGTTATTGATGGGGTGAATTAGAAAGAGAGAGAGAGATTTCCGAAGCTGGCACTGCAGTCCCACATTCAAGTCCTCGAATTCCAGAAAGCTGAGTGCCAATATATAATGGTGTGAATTCACACCGGGCATTTCCAAGTAGCTCTGGATAGCATCCCATGACTCTCCATGTGGCACAGATCCCAGACGGTCCATGCTCTCCTTCTGAGCGCTAAAAAACTGGCATGACCCTGTTAAACCTTCTTGTGACCACCATGTTTGCAAATGTGCCCGGGTGCAACGCTTGCAGAGCTAAAGCCTTAACGCGGCCAACCATCTTCTTTGTGTTGAGCGGGTCAACACCACGGATTAATCATACAGCCGTAATTGTTGTTCAGACTGGGGAGAAACTCTCACATGGAGCCTAACGAACAGCCCGGACCGAATTCCTTCTGTCTCTGCCCTCCTGATACACCAGGCCCTCGAGACACCGACTCATTCAGCATGTGGAAGGAGAAAAATGGAGCAATTTCATTTTGGAAACAAGAGAGAAGGGGCATTCTGGGAAATGTGACCTATTTTAAAATGTACCTGGATTTGGTCTTACATCTGGAGATCTCTCTCTCCCTTCTCGTTCCCTCTCTCCATCTTTCTCTCGCAGGAATTTGTCGCACGGTGGATTAATCACTTTCATCCTGAGTTTAGTTGCTGTACCACACAGCGGCACACAGCCTTTAGCAATTATCCCGTCTTCTTTTTTTCAGGTGTATTACCTAAAAATACTCACGGAGTTTCACGATAAAGACCCTTTAAACTGAAGCAGATGTGATCTTTCCACCAGTAAACACATTTCTTTGAATTAAAACATCTGAAGTGAAATATTCTAGTGTTGTTTGAAACTGTGCTCTTGTTGATCAGATAATGATGGCGCGCTGTTTCACCTTTACAAAGTTCCTGCTAAAGGCCAGTTTGTTAGCAGAGGAGACTCTACTGTCGGAAATCAAAATAAAATCGAACAAAGAAGGTGAAATAACATTTTAAAATGTTAACACGAGGACAGTAAATGTTAAATCCGGGACTATTTTTACATAATTAATGAAAACCGCTTTACACTGAGGAGAAGTAAACTAGCCTTGAACAAGAGTTCAACAACATCAAATGACAATAAAAAGTGCAGGGATAATGTTGACTAAACTGCACAATGGCCAAACAGCCTTGCAGCTCTCAGCTGTCTGACTGTTTCTTAATAGAAATCATTGTCTTACATCCTTCTGTCAGCTTATCAATACGAGAACATCCGACCGACCTTGTGCCTGTTCTTCATTGCTAACAGTTTGCTCTGTTTAAAGGAAACAGCTTCCAGTGAGACTTTCAGAGACACATTTGTTCACAAATATCTGTGAAGAAAACAAAGTGTTGTATTGCATGATTTATTTCTTTTAATACTGAAAGCTTTGGCCAATGCATCAGATAATTGACTAACTAGATTTTCTTAATTTCAGTTCACACTAATACTGTCATTTCACATTAATTTGTCTTAATTATTATACAAAGTCAGATTGCGCTGTATTGAGCTAAATCTATTGAGGCGATGAATTTAAAAGTTTTTAAAGTTCAATTAAGCTTTAGGTTCAGCTTGTTTGTTCTTCAGTAATGACATGAATTTAGAGTATATATAAATAAATAGATGTCAGCTTGATGAGCTTTAACTACAGGGTGCCATTATTGACACAAGTGCTGAAATAAGAGCGATTTATCCCACTCCTTCTGGTCGGGTTCTCTTTAAAGCATCTCTGGTTGAGGCATGTCACTGAGATGCTCAGAAACAGGAGTAATCGTGAGAGGATCTGTAGTATGTACAGAGATGACACGCGTGGACAAGCGGCTCACACAGAGAGGCCAGTGAACAGATCAGAACTGTGTCCTGCGGGAGCTCTACAGAACAGGAGCCTGTCACACCGCAACTTTACTTTCCTGTTACTCCCTATGATATTGCAATGGGATATTCATTTCATTTAGATGGCATTTGGATATAGTTTAGTTGTTTACACACTGATATGTACAATATTGATGAATCGACAGCTTTCAAAACATTGAAAATGTAAAATTTTAAAGTTGTCCACCTGTTCTATATTGCATACACAGACTTAAAATCAATGCCTTTAAGACAAGTCATTTCACTCGACGGCCAACTTTGAAACGCGTCTCGGCATGCAAGTGCAGCTCCTATCTCTTTGAATGAGGAAACATCAAATTCTCCAAAACTGTTCGCCAAGCTTATGATTAAATTTCATATTTGAAATCACCACTGAAATCTGACTACAACTGTCTTATAAATTTTGTTTCTAAACGCTCGAATCATGACAGAAACGTCCCGGGTTACGTATGTAACCCTAGTTCCCCGAAGGGACGGACGCTGCGTGAAATCGCAGTGGGAACGCCCTCAGCGTGACGCGTCTGAAGCATGAATGAAATCAGTCAATGGAGAGAATGAGCGTACGGCGAGTGACGTCATCGACCAGGAAGCTATAAATATCCCCTGAGTACACAACACGCCAGCTTAAAAGTTACTGAAGCAGCGACCCAAGGGGATGCCGAGAGTATGGCAGGACACGCAGCGTCCGTCCCTTCGGGGAACTAGGGTTACATACGTAACCCGGGACGTTCCCCTTCAGGGACTACCGCTGCGTGAAATCGCAGTGGGAACGCAATACCCACATCCCCATACGACCAAATCCCCGTCGTGTGTCATTAGGAGACACAAACCGACGAGAGAACCTGAGCCCCGGGAGTGGAGCTAAGATCGAGGGAATAAAATCTAACGAAAGTGTGCGGTGAGGACCAGCCTGCCGCATCACAAACGTCCTGAAGAGAAGCTCCTGAAAGAAGAGCTGTAGAAGCAGCCATACTCCGGCTGGAATGAGCCCTTACAGCCAAAGTGAAGGCTGATGGGCCGAACCATAAGCAAGTGGGATGGCCTCGACCACCCACTTGCTCATCCTTTTTCTAGATGCAGGACATCCTTTCTTAGGTGACCCAAACAGACGAACATTTGTTCCGATCTCCTCCACAGGGCAGCTCTGTGGACGTAAGCATCAAAACCCAAACTGGGCACAGCAAATTAATTTTCTCCTGGTCTGACGTCAGAAAAGGCGGAGGACAGAAAACCTGCAGAACTATAGGTCTAACTGAAACAGTTGGAACCTTAGGAACATAACCTGGTCTCGGAAAGAGAAAGGCCTTAACCAACCAGGAGCAAATTCCAGGCACGAGGGAGCCACCGAAAGTGCTTGAATATCTCCAATTCTTTTTAGAGATGAGAAAGCGAGAAGAAGGATAGTCTTTAGAGTAAGAAACTTTTCCGAAACTTCCTCGATGGGCTCGAAAGGAGCAAGGGAGAGACCTTCTAAGATGACGGCCAGATCCCAAGCTGGTACCCTTGTGCGAACTGCAGGCCTCAGCCTCAAGGTGACACGAAGGAAGCGAGACATAAGCGGGTGTTTCCCGAGGGAACCTCCACTTGAAGGGTTGTGGTAAGCAGCTAAGGCCGCCACATACACCTTCAGTGTGGAGTGGGATAACCCTGTGGAGAGACGGTCCTGCAGGAAATCCAGGACTGTACCAACCGGGCAGTTAACTGGGTCCTGCTGGCGCTCTCCACACCAAGAGGTGAAAAGTTTCCACCTCGCGGCATATAACTTCCTCGTGGAGGGAGCTCTGGATCGGAGGATGGTCTCAACGACCTCAGCCGAGAGACCAGAATCTATGAGCTGGGCCCCCTCAGAGGCCAAGCCCACAGCCTCCATAGCTCTAGACAGGGGTGAAAGATCGACCCACTCGCCTGAGAGAGCAGATCTCTCCTGATCGGTATCTCTAGGGGAGAGCCGTTGAGGAGAGACACTAGGTCCGCAAACCATACCCGGGCCGACCAGAACGGGGCTATTAGCAGGAGACTGAGCCCGTCCCGGCGAACCCTCTCCAGAACTCCTGGGAGCAGAGCGATCGGGGGAAAAGCGTACAAGCGTGACCTCGGCCACGGATGTACCATCGCATCCAACCCCAGCGGGGCTGGATGGCTGAGAGAGAACCACAGCGGGCAGTGTGATGTTTCTCGAGAAGCAAATAGGTCTACCTCGGCAAGACCGAAATGTTTCCATAGGAGTTCCACCACCTCGGGGTGAAGACTCCATTCCCCGGGCCTCGGCCCCTGTCTTAACAGGATGTCTGCCCCCTGATTTAAATACCCCGGGAGATAAAAGCTCTCAGAGAAAGAATTTTCCCCTGGGACCATAGAAGGATCTGACGTGCCAGTTTGTAAAGCGGGCGAGAACGCAAACCCCCCTGATGGTTGATATAATAAACCACCGATGTGTTGTCTGTCTGGACAAGAACATGGTGGCCCCTTAGGTCTGGGAGGAAGTGTTTCAGAGCCTGAAACACCGCCAACATCTCTAGGCAGTTTAAGTGCCACAGACGATGATGGTCCTCCCACAGACCCTGAGCCCACCCGTGAGAGAGGCATCTGTCATTAGCATAACGCGACGACAAGGAGCTCCTAACACAGGGCCTTGGGACAGAAACCAAGGATCTTTCCACATGATCAGGGCGTGATGACACCGTCGCAAACTCACGATCATGCGAAGCGGATTTCCCCTCGGGGAGAATCCCTTGGTCCTGAGCCACCACTGTAACAGTCTCATGTGCAAGAGGCCAAGAGGTATCACGTTGGACGCAGCTGCCATGAGACCTAGCAGTCTCTGGAACTGTTTTACAGTGGATGACTGGCCTAGCTTGACCTGATCTACTGCAGCGAGAATCAAAGCAATACGAGCAGGTGACAATCGTGCCTGCATCGTCGTTGAATCCCACACTACACCTAGAAAAGTGGTTCTCTGTAATGGAGAAAGAACACTCTTTTTGGCGTTGAGCCTCAGCCCCAGTCACTTGATATGAGCAAGAACGACATCTCGGTTCCGAACCGCCTGTTGTTCCGATTGAGCTAGAATCAAGCAATCGTCTATATAGTACAGAAAGCGGATGCCCTATAACCTCAGCGGGGCTATAGCAGCATCCGTACACTTCGTGAATGTTCGGGGTGACAGTGCTAGGCCGAACGGAAGAACCCGATATTGGTACGCTTCGCCCCCGAAAGCGAACCTCAGGAACTTCCTGTGTTGAGGGAGGATAGATACATGGAAGTAAACGTCCTTTAGATCTATCATGACAAACCAGTCCTCGGATCTGATTTGAACATCCCCAGTGACAGACACAGCGCCCTGTAACGTACTGGCAGGGAACAGCTGGTCTGGGCACTCCACAACCCTCCTCGGAGGGGGCGAGCGTCCCTCGGGAAATCGCTCGCCGAGTCTCTCTTCGCCCTGTGAAGGCAGGGTTAGTAGAGCAGACCACTGAGGGCATCGGAAAAGACAGGGCACCGTGTTCTTGTGCAGTGAACTCAGGTCTTTCACGATAGGGACCACCCTCAGAACCCTGACGTTCAGCACGTCAGGATTTTTTTTTTTCGATGAAGTAGTATCCTAACTCCCTGCTGGGTGGGGGACCCATTCCGCCAGGAACTCTACTAAGGGAACCAGCCTCTCGAGGCTGGCCTCCGGATGAACATCCCGAGTGACAGACACAGCGCCCTGTAACATATTGGCAGGAAACAGCTGGTCTGAGCACTCCACAACCCTCCTTGGAGGGGGCGAGAGTCCCTCGGGAAATCGCTCGCCGAGTCTCTCTACGCCCTGTATAGGCAGGGTTAGTAGAACAGACCCCTGAGGGCATCGAGAAAGACAGGGCACCGTGTTTTTGTGCGGTGAACTCAAGTTTTTCCCGATGGGGACCACCCTCAGAGTCCTGACGTTCAGCCCGTCAGGACTTTTTCGACGCGGCCTTTCTGGCGACAATGACTGTCCTCAGATCAGTGCTGCCCCGAGAAGGCCGCGCCGGAGAGCACCCCGCCTCGTCCCTCCAGTTTCTCTGCAGGGGGGCACGAGACGTGACACTCCGCTTCTGCTGTGCTCTTTTTGAAGACGAACTCGACGAAAGACTTTGCTCTGGTTGAACATTCTGCGTGACAGACACAGTGCCCTGTAACGGCGCACCGGCAGGGAACGACTGGTCTGAACACACTAGAACCCTCCTTAGAGGCGGCGAGCGTCCCTCGGGAAAGCACTCGCCAGACCCTTCTACGCCCTGTTTCGGCAGGGTTAGTAGGACGGGCCCCTGAGGGCGCCGGGAGAGACAGGGCACCCTTAAGGGAGGTGAACGCAAGTCTCTCTCGGCGGGGACCCCCCTCAGATTTCCTTTGAGCAGGTTGGCCTGAAAAGCCTGCATAAAAGTCATCGTATGCAAACATGCAGCCGCCTGCCGAGCCACCGAGTAAGCCTTCCCCTCCAGCACAGAGGTATATATATTTATTTATTTATTTATTTTTTGGTGGAAGAGCCGGTGCTTTAAGTGAAGACGATGAAGCAGGAGAGAGATAGCTCGCAAGCGTCTCCTCCGCCTACAGTATCGTCACATAACCAGCAGATTTAGCACCAACAATGTTACCATAAGCATTGGACTGATTTGTGTAAATTCTGCTTGAAACCGGTCTAACCCAGGTCTTTGAAAACTCAGCATGAAGATCTGGGAAGAACGGTAAGCACCGGCTAGAAGGTTGAGGTCGTGCAGACAGAAATCTATCATCTAGATTGCTTTTAATTCTAGAAACCTGTCTATCAGCTGGCCACTCGTTACTGTTATTTAATTATTATTTTTTTTAGCTTTTCAACAGCCCGAGATAATACATCCATCAAACCTTCTTCATTTGCAGTATAATGTGATAAACTAGTTTTCTCTGATAATAAACTTTCGACATCCAGCTCCTCAGAACTGGAAAATCTCAATTCAACATCATCATGTGCCTCCACCCGGGCAGAAGTAACCGCCGCAGCGCGTGCTTCCAGAGCCGGGTGAGAGGCACTAGATCTCGTCGGAGATAGCTGAGATAGGGCGGAGCCCGTCTCAACGTCGCCAGCGAGATCCATCTGCGAGCCCCAAGACAAGCACCGCCGCTCTGCCTCAACAGAAGCGGGACCCGAGCCTCGGGGAGCTCGCAGCAAATCACTCTCCTCGAAGAGCGATCGCCGCGAGCGCAGAGTTCTCAAGGGAAAACGCTCGCAATGCTGACAATCGACTCCCTCGAGAGCCGACTGGGCATTGCTGCACTCCCAAACAAGCCACACTTAGCTCGTGTGAATCCCCACCCGTGATGTGCCGAGTACAGGGGGGAACACACTTCTTATACTGCTCGCTCATATTGGTTTTTTTATATAAAATATATATAGTGAAAACTCCTGACAAAACAGACAAACACAATCGACAGATTCAGACACACACAGAGCTGCTGAAGTAACTAAAAGCTGGCGTGTTGTGTACTCAGGGGATATTTATAGCTTCCTGGTCGATGACGTCACTCGCCGTACGCTCATTCTCTCCATTGACTGATTTCATTCATGCTTCAGACGCGTCACGCTGAGGGCGTTCCCACTGCGATTTCACGCAGCGGTAGTCCCTGAAGGGGAACAAACATTTTCAGGCAGTTCAAGCTAATGCGCAGTGGAAGCGCTGAACATCTAATGGCAGCTGCTGTTACGCGATTGGCTCTTATTCATAAGGCGGGACTTATTGAGCGTTGCACTTTTCCCCGTTCAAATCAATACGAGTGACGCGTCTTGTGTTATTCTATAGTCTTCGCTGAAATGTAGACTACCGTTTTAAAGTTTGCGGTCAGTGAGATTGTTTTCTTTTAGAAGAATCACAGGAATAAATTACATTTTGACATATATTTAAATAGAAAACAATTATTTTAATTTGTAATAATATTTCACTATGTTATAATTTTTACTGTAAATTTGATCAAATAAAATGCAGCCTTGATGAGGGGCTTAAATGGTAAGTAGTTACAGAAAAAGCTTTCAGTTTCACGAATGAATCAGTGTTTTCATTCAGGGACAAGACAGGCTTTATAAATAAATCACTGATAGACTCATTCATAAATACAATGAATATAGCTAACTCATAAAAGCAAGTGACTGTTTATGAGTGAGCCAATAAATCAATGATTCACTCATAAATGCATAAGTCCTTTCTGTAATCTGTGTTTATGAACAAACTGGATGAGTGTATGATTCAATGATTCATTCACAAAGAGAGTCACTTCTTTAAAAAACGAGTGCTTTTGAGTGAATGATTCAAATGACTCACACATAATAGAGTCACTTGTCGCCACCTACTGGCATAATGATGTAACTTGCAGAAAGAGTCACTGCTGAATTTCCACACACAGACCTTTCCATAAATTCTTAAATGGCCAATTTCATTTTCTCCCCAAATCCGATTGTTACTCACATTTAGCATTTTGCAAGTTAATTTCAGACATTGCATATATCTCAGCTGCAGATTTTGGACCTATGTCACATTAGTGAGAATTTTTATTCTGCTGTGCCACAGAAGCCTGAAATCCCTGTCTGTAAATTCACATTTGTCTGAGATGCAGATGTTGCTGCATGCCTGCTGCCTATTCAACAAAGTGTGACGTTCGAATGGAGGACCAGCTGTTGCAAACTTCAATACATTTTTAAAAATTCACAACACTAACTACACACTGAGGTGATAATACTTGCATTTAAAACCAAGAGAACTTTGTGGTGGGGGGAAACTGTGAACAATGGCATTTGGCTGTTATTTGGGTCGAGATCTGCAGTGAACTCTGCATTTTCAATTTCATCACATCGTTGTTTGCGTTCTCTTTTGTCAATCTGTCTGCGATGTGACTTTCCGTGGCCAACGCTGGTGCTGACATTAACATGAGGAGACAGGGAGAATATCTGGTCAGATCTGCGCGAGTCAGCTTGCTGTGCAACGGAGGTTCTGAAGAAGGACTACAGAAGCCTGATCGAGACGGTTCGCAGCACATCGCCTGAAGCAACGATCATCGTGTCTGGACCGCTTCCCACGTACCGACTAGGACAAGAAAGGTTCAGTAGATTATTTGCTCTAAATGAATGGTTAATGTCATGGTGTAATGAACAGAAACTGCTCTTTGTAAATAATTGGAATCTGTTCTGGGAGCGACCTAGGCTCTACCGTGCTGATGGCCTGCACCCCAGCAGAATCGGAGCGGCTGTTCTGTCCGACAACATCTCCAAGACGTTACACACCATATGACTAGTAAGTCAAAGTCCAAATCACAGTCTTTGCTGTCCCAACTTAATTGATATAAGTAGTGTAGAACATTATATAGAAACTGTGTCTATTCCTCGCTTAGTGAGGCCAAACAATAAATCTAGTGTAGGATCTAGCAAAAATCTTATTGTAATTAAACCAGAAAATCTAAATATCAGTGAACAAAAACAATTTCTAAAGCTAGGTCTTCTAAACATTAGATCGCTCACACCTAAGGCGGTTATTGTAAATGAAATGGTCACAGATAATAGTTTCGATGTACTTTGCCTTACTGAAACCTGGCTTAAACCAAATGATTATTTCGGTCTAAATGAGTCCACTCCACCAGGATACTGTTATAAGCATGAGCCCCGTCTGATCGGTCGTGGCGGCGGTGTTGCAACAATCTATAGAGATATTCTTAAAGTTACTCAGAAAACAGGTCACAGGTTTAATTCGTTTGAAGTACTTGTGCTAAATGTTACGCTCTTAGATGCAAGAAACAAATCCATATTATCTCTAGCCTTGGCTACCCTATATAGACCTCCAGGGCCCTATGCTGATTTCCTAAAAGAGTTTGCATACTTTCTCTCAGATCTATTGGTCAATGTCGATAAAGCAATAATTGTTGGAGACTTTAACATACACGTAGATAATACAAATGATGCGTTAGGGACTGCGTTTACAGATTTATTAAACTCCTTTGGGGTCACGCAAAACGTCAGCGGTCCCACTCATCGTCTAAATCATACACTAGATTTAATTATATCATATGGAACCAATCCAACTGATATAAATATTATACCGCAAAGTGATGATCTCACTGATCATTACATGGTAACTTGTATAATACGTACTGCTGAAATTTGTCACGTTGCGCAACGTTATCGACCAGGCAGAACAATCCTTCCAACCACTATAGATAGATTCTCAAATAGCTTACCTGATCTATCTCAGCTGCGCAGTGCACCCAAACAAACAGATGAACTAGAGGAAATGACTAGCAGTTTGAGCACCATGTTCTCTAGTACACTAGATATTGTTGCACCAATTAGATTAAAAAAGGTAAGAGAGAAAACTAAAGCACCATGGTACAACAGTGCTACGCATGCAATCAAGAGAGAAACTCGTAACTTAGAGCGTAAATGGAAACAAACTAATTTAGAGGTCTTTAGAATCGCGTGGAAAGACAGTATGTCACGTTATAAAAAGGCTCTAAAAGCAGCAAGGGCTGAGCATCTCCGCAAACTAATAGAAAATAACCAAAATAATCCAAGGTTTTTATTCAACACCGTGGCTAGACTAACAAATAAACAAACATCACCAGAGCAAAATATTCCATTACAATATAGTAGTAATGATTTTATGAATTACTTCAATGAGAAAATAGAAAGCATCCGAAACACAATTGTAAATATACAATCCTCTATGATGTCTTATGATTCAGCCTCAATTATGGCCCCTCTAGAACAACTACACCGATTTACAACTATAGGACAGGAAGAGCTAAATAAACTTATCATTGCATCGAAACCAACAACATGTTTATTAGATCCAATACCCACTAAACTACTGAAAGAAGTGTTACCTGTAGTCGAAGAGCCTCTTCTTAATATTATTAACTCGTCTTTATTTTTAGGTCATGTTCCAAAAATATTCAAGCTGGCAGTAATAAAACCTCTCATTAAGAAACCGCAATTAGATCCAAATAACTTAGCAAATTACAGACCCATCTCAAATCTTCCATTTATGTCTAAAATACTAGAAAAAATTGTGTCCGCTCAATTGTGCTCTTTCTTACAAGAAAATGATATCTATGAAAAATTCCAGTCGGGATTCAGACCGCATCATAGCACAGAAACTGCGCTAGTTAAAATTACAAATGATTTACTTTTAGCTTCTGACCAAGGCTGTATCTCAATACTAGTTCTACTCGATCTAAGCGCTGCGTTCGACACTATCGATCATAAAATACTCCTGGATCGACTACAAAACTACACTGGTGTTCAGGGACAGGCATTAAGCTGGTTTAGATCTTACTTATCAGACCGTTACCATTTTGTCTGTCTAAATGGGGAAAAATCAAAGATAACGTCAGTAGACTATGGAGTGCCGCAAGGATCGGTGTTAGGCCCTCTGCTATTCTCAATATATATGCTGCCACTTGGTAATATTATAAGAAAACATGGAATTAATTTCCACTGTTATGCTGATGACACTCAATTATATATCTCATCACGACCAGATGAAAACACTAACTTATCTAAATTGACAGAGTGTCTAAATGATATAAAATGCTGGATGACCTGTAATTTCCTGCTATTAAATTCAGATAAAACGGAGGTACTACTTATTGGTCCAAAAAACTACCCACAAAATCCCTTACAATACAACTTTAATTTAGAAGGATGTCCTGTTACTTTATCCACTACAGTAAAAGACCTGGGTGTTATACTAGACCGCAACTTGACTTTCGAAAATCATATTTCATATATTACAAGAACAGCCTTTTTCCACCTTAGAAACATTGCTAAGCTACGCAACATGCTATCTGTTTCTGATGCAGAAAAGTTAGTTCATGCTTTCATGACCTCGAGACTAGATTACTGTAATGCTTTATTAGCTGGCTGTCCTACATCCTCAATTAACAAGCTACAGTTAGTGCAAAATGCAGCTGCTAGAGTTCTTACTAGATCAAGAAAATATGATCATATAACACCTATTTTATCATCTCTACACTGGTTACCTATTAAGTTACGTATCAATTACAAAGTATTCCTACTGACCTATAAAGCCCTAAATGGTTTAGCTCCTGTGTATTTAACAGACCTTCTATCGCCATACAATCCATCGCGCTCTTTAAGATCACTAAATTCGAGGCTTCTGGTCATTCCTAGGATATCTAAGTCCACTAAAGGAGGGAGGGCGTTCTCGCATTTAGCTCCTAAACTCTGGAATAGCCTTCCTGATATTGTACGAGACTCAGACTCGCTGTCCCAGTTTAAAACTAGATTAAAGACGCATCTCTTTAACCAAGCATTCACTTAATGCTTAACCTTTGATACTGCTGAATCGGTTCGAATGCATTAACATTATGAACATCAGCTATGCTAATTATTTCCCATCTGCCTTTCTGCTGTTATCTCGGGACGCTAGTCCCGAGGTAAATAGCGTTCGTCAGCTCCAGTTTGTATCCAGCCTCTCACGGAGACTTCAGATGCCCCAACGCCTGTGAAGAGACGACTCAAAGCCGGCGATATGTTATGCCATAAATTAATACTTGATTAACTAACTGTATTTTTCTATGTACATTTCCGAAATGCAATTTCTGTAAAGCTGCTTTGAGACAATGTGTATTGTGAAAAGCGCTATACAAATAAATTTGAATTGAATTGAATTGAATTGAAACCCATAAAAAAGGAAAAAGACAATAGCACATATTTTCACCGCTTTTCCATTCTAGTTTTCAAAGAATCAAGTGATGATCCCTGGCTGGTGTCTCATCCACGAAGAGGAGGACCAGGACAGCCTCTTTGCTGTGAGAGACTACATGTAATTGCCGTCTCCTCTCATTAGGACTGATGTGTGTCTCCCTGTGGGACAGGTTAACCTGGCTTGTTCAACACGCTCTTAAGGCAGAGGATAACATCTTGCACAAAGCTTTAATCCACTAGCTTTTCTCCCACTACTAGTCTGAGAAGTCCACTTTTAGACCTAATTAATGTGACATGACTGCAAAATTAGATTCCAAGTTAAAGATTCCATAACACCGAAAACAGAGTTTTGGCTTTTAGTCCATTCAAAAAGTTTGGGTCTGTTTTTGAAATAAATCTCTTATGCTCCACAAAACTGAATTTATTTGAATACAGTAAAAATACAGTAATATTTAGAAATATGAATACATTTTCAAAATATATATATAATGTTAAAATAAAAGTGTAATAATATATTTTAAATTGAATTTATTTCTGTGATGCCAAAGCTGCTTATTCAGGAGCCAGAACGCATAATAATATGCTGATTTGCTGCTAAAGAAACAGTTCTTATCATTATCAATGTTGAAAACATATGTGCTGCTTTTTTTGTAGAAATTGTAATACATGTTTCAAGTTTCTTTGATGAATAGAAAGTAGCATTTATTTGCAACATTTTGTAACTTCTTTTGTAAAGCATTTATTTGCTATCTCTTGTAACACAATGAAAGACTTTTACTTTCATTTTTGATAAATTTACTGCATCTTTGCTGAATAAAAGTTTTTGAATAAAAGACCCCAAACTTTTGAACAGCGTGTATATTTGTTCATGTATGCACGTATGGGATTGAATTAAGGTTTTACAGACCAAAATAAAGAAGAAAAAGAATGCAATAATTTACTTAATTTACAATAGCAAACAGTGTTGTTGAATACAATAATTGAAATATAGAATAATTTGTTTTACAAACAATTTACACCCAAATTTGTTCTAGTTGTGTTTTGTGAATGAAGCCTATTGAAAATAAGACTTTCTAAAAGTTTTCAGTAAAAAAAACCCTCTAAAACACATTGACATGAAAAAGATATAAATAGATATATGCAGGGGTGCACATAACTGTTTCAGTGAGTTACTCAGGTGAGAACCAGGAGATGGCGTGGTCTTAATCAGTGCAGTCTTCATCAGTGTAGAAGCTGTCAATCATCACGTCACCTTCCCGTTTTTATAGCATTGATATAACTAACTAAAGACCGAAAAAAAAAAACTAACTAAAGACAAAACTTATTTTAAAAAAGAAGAACACTTAAATTTACATCAGCGTGAAAAAAAACTACCTAAAATGACAGAAAACATCTTTGGAAAATTTTAATTTGAAGTGTAATTTGATTGTTTAGTTTCCATCGCGTTCTTTAGACTTCATGAGGAGGATTTTGAACAACTCGCTGTAGCGGTGTCAGCCGCGGTGTCAGTCAAAAATAGTCGATCTCCGAATGCAACTTAAGATGGAAAGCTCCTAAAGCTTAGTTATAAATTCACGGATAATTTGTTGTTTTGTCGTAAGTGAAAAACAATATTGACCTTGTATTTGAAAAAGGATCCTCATATAAGAAACAATACTTAAATTGAGAGTCAGTTCATTCGCATTCGACTAACAAAATGCCGGCGGACACAGCAACAGTGAGTTGTTCAAAATCTTGCTTTTTAGTAAACTCTGTGTCCACAAACAATGTTCTCAATGCTGGAGTTCATGTGTAGAGCCCCTGCTGATACTTCGAGCAAAGTTTCATGTTGTGTCGAGCCTTCTTAGTGTTTTAAAAATAGCGATTTTTGATGCTATCATATACGTGCCCCTAGCTCTCCCAATCAAAAGGCAATTTGACCAAAAATGAAAATATGGTCAAACTTTAAAGTGGCGTTTCCAGTTTAATTATGCTTTTAAATGAAAGTTTGCCTCGAGTAGATTAACAAAGAGACCCTAGGTTGCATTATGGCGACAGTTAGCCTTTAAGTACGCAAAGGCACGTAGTAACACAAGTGGCATTACGCATTGCTGATTTTTGTCGCGCATGCGTACCTGCGTACCAGTTATGTGCACCCCTGGATATAGCAGCACAAATATACTATAAACGAGCGAGCGCTTGTGGTATAAACACCTCCACTGTTTTGACACGTTATTCACTTTAAACTGTAGAAACATTAAAATGTTGCTACCGTGTCATTATGTTTCGTGATCAACCCAGGGTTCGGACCGCAGACCGCTATCTGTGACCCCTGCATTTCATAGACACAACAAGTTATTTTCAAACTTTGAAATAACCAATTAATTGTTTCTAATAAGACTAGAAAAGTAAATCGACTTTAAGAGAGCTGACACATTGAATGGACTGTACTTTTGTTCCACATCGCCTGTTTTCATTCGCATTCAATCGTGTCAAGAAGGAAAGAAAGCCTCTAATTAAGTCTGAAAGCAGCCAAATCGCACAAGCCTCTTTAACTCTGAAGACAATGAGCAGAACAAACGCTGAGAGCTTACAGAAACACTGCAGTGGCTCTTTTTAAACAATAGTGACCTTTGGAAGTGGCTTGGGTTTCTCTCGCTCTCTCTCCAGCTCCTCGGCTCGGCTTTAGGGGAATGCCTTGGATCTAATTAGCCTCAGGGGTCCTTCTTCTGCAATGTGTACCAAGCCCATCTCATGCCTTATTCAGTAGCCTGGCCACCACAAAGCAAACTGGGTTACCCCACAACTCTCCTACGGATACTCAGAGTTCAGATGTCACTCCGACGGGTCAGCCGCACTCCCGTGCCGAGTGTGTGCTGGTGTAACTGCACACGCACACGTCCGAAACACAGACTGATTGTTCGAGAGCCTTAATGCGAAGCTGTGCCACTTGGAAGAAAATAAAAGAAAGTGTGAATATATAAATATATAAATAATAGTCACTAGTACTAGCCACTATGGCGGATTAAATTTGATATAATAGTCTGTTATTTTTAAGTGCAATGTAGTTTTTTCCGATACATATCGATACTGAAATATCTGAAACGCTTTCCAATACTCATTTCCTGCAGGATAGAGGCTTTATCGCTTTATCGCTCTCTCATCTCTCCGACAGCAAACCGACACAAACACCCGCCTCTCCTTTCTCATTTGCTCCGGATGAATATTGTTGGTGTTACAGGGCTTCAATTTCGGGATTGCACATATTGTGCATAATTTTACTCATTCCTGCAGACACCCAAAGTGCACGCACATAAAGCCGCTTCTCGCTATTATTGAGGGTTTTTCCCTCTGCTTTTTGCGCTTAAACAGTCATATACACACAAAAGACAAGTATTCATGTGAACACAGTCAGTTATGTTGTAAGTGAATGTAAACAGTTGAGAAAGAAAACGTATGTGTAACAGTATAATGGATCCGTGCGTCAGGCCGTGTGTCCACCAAAGCGTTTTTTCACACAGCTGGCGTATTTCTTCAATTGTTTTCAATGGGAGCGTTTTTTTTTTCACGCTGAAGTGCTGAGCGCCCGGCGTTTTTTACTGGTCGCCGAGAGTTGAAGAATGTTCAACTTTGGGTAAAACGCAGCGCTCATCACTGTCACTTTTTACCCAGCCGTCCAATCACAGTGGAGGAGGGGCGGGACTAATATCACACCGACCAACCGCCACATTCTGCTTCTTCAACGTCAACAGACGACAACAACAAGCATAATAACGGAACACAATAAATTAAAACAAGAGCCAGGGAAAATACGTTACATTGTATCGACATTTTAATATAGAATCAACACAGAAACAAAATATGTGTGAAATGAGATAATAGTAACACTTTCGCAGAAAAAAAATTGCTGCGCTGCCAAAACGCTCTCAAGCGCCCATAGCTAGGCGTTTTCAGCAGAGCGTCCAGCGTTTCCAGCCGGCTAAACATGCTTTGGTGGACACACGGCCTTAAAGTAACAGCAGCCTAATATACCTGCCGCCAAA
>NW_027508871.1:132500-137500 GCF_051911475.1 Siphateles boraxobius
ACCCGATCTGATTTTGCAAACCTAAGACTAAAGATTGTCCTTGCATAAGGGAGAAGTTTTGAGAACATTTCAATCCGTTCGAAACAAATTAATTTGTAAAGCGTGCGAATGTAAACCAGCTGCACTTGCGGCACGTCTCTCTGGGTTCTGCGGATGATGAAGTGTTTGCCTTAATTAATGATAGAAATGCAATTAATTCTCGATTGTTGCTTTGCTTTGCTCAGTCTGACAGTAAATCTGACAGGAACTTTCTGAAACAAACAGGGAAAAACCTTCACAACAATCAGAAAAGGTTAGTGGGGAAAAGCTTCTCGGTATTGTCAGGGAAAGCATCCACAACCTGACAGAATGGGCTGTTGTCTTGTATTATAGACTAGATAAAGACATTTCTGAGATATTCAGCTTCTCTGTGATGATACAGACCGATCCAGCAGAGACACGAGGCTGTTTGTTCAGTCTGCAAAACTTACACGGCAAAGCAGAGCAAAAAAAACTACAATTTTATTATAAAATATTATGTACATAATGTGAATGTGCACACTGCTGTTGATAAAAAAAATACTGGTTTTAATATATTCATATTTAGATAAATATATATTTAAAAATGAAAAAAATATGTTTGGGATCGGTAGGATTAAAAAAAAAAGAATACTTTTATTTAATAAGGATGCATTAAGATGATCAAAAGTGACAGTAGACACACACACACACACACAAACACACACACACACGTTCTACAGACCCCAAGTTTTTAAACATTTACAAAAATGTTTCTTCCTCCTCAACAGATATTGCTTTCATATCAAGCTCTAAATGACTTAAGTCTTGGAGAATTTGAAAGCCCAGTTTTAAACAACTAGACTTCATTCGCCCCATTGGAAAGCATATTTACATTATCTGAATCGTTCCAGTTTGTCGAAACAGTGCACTATAGTGCCATTCACCATGTAGAAAATAGTACACGTGTGAACAAGTGACCGATTTAAGCAGCAGCTTCAGCGTCTATCTATAATGTAGGGGACGAGATGCTTCAGACACTAGAGAGCATTTGATTGGATAGAAAATCTGATGAGAAGATGAAGTGCAGAGTGATGTCATCAAAATCACTGATCCATATTGGCGGAAGTGAGAGATTGTTGAATGCTTATGTCTTCTAAATGTGAATTTTATCATTGTTTTGGAGCTCACTAGTTAACAGTACGGCTAACATATTCATACTAAAAGCCAAAAAACTTTCATTTTGATTTCATGGGGACTTTAAGTCTTGACTTTATAGCCATTGATTGCAGGCTACTTTTTATATCTTAAATTGCAATTATGTTATTATATTAAAATTATAAATTAACTGCAATTACGTAATCAACCAATTGCACACGTGTATTAGGGGGCGACCGATATTTGATTGTCAGGGCCGATACCGATACCAATTATTACAGATCAAGTAGACCGATAACCGATATTTTAAAAGCGATATATAGCCTGTCTGGTGTAAAAATGTAAGTTAATGTCAAAATTAAGAATAACATGTTTTGACAAATACTTTCTTTAAATGATTTTAAACATATCTTTAAATCTGAGAACTGTTGATATTAACATTATTATTATTATTATTATTAATAATAATAACAAAAAAAATGTGCAGGGAGCACCCAGCAGCATTCTGTAAAACTTAAAGACTCTATTTTAATGGTTAAATTAAATTTTAGTGATCAAAAAGCATTTCTTATTAATTAAAATCAAACTTATTCAATTTATTTACAGTTGAACAAAAATTACATGTTTAGGGCCCTATGAAAAAACGAACTTTTATTTTGACGGGTTGCCGTGGAGATCTTTGAGTTTCTGTGTGTTTATGATATGACGATAACTTTTCTCAGTTGAAGCTTTAAAAAGCTCATGAAGTGACTAAGCGGCTCTGGAGATGATGTTTATATCCTCATATAATCATGCGGCTGAGGCTGAAAACAGCACAAGCGTCACGCGTGCTCCAGTGTGTGTGTGTGTGTGTGTATGTGTGGTAAATGAAATCACACGTCTGCACCATTCATTTAGAGACATGCAAGATTCATATTTAAATAGTCTTTTTGCAGTTTGAAATTCGATTTGATTTGTACTGACCTGCTTTTTATTAATTCTTCAAGAAGTTGAAAAATTCCGTGACGTTCCGCTTTATACAGTTAAATTATCAAATAACTTAAATAACATTAAATAACACTAAATAACATTAAATTATTTTATCTGCAAATCGGTTTTGAAAATGGCCGATACCGATAAGCATAAAAATGCTCAATATCGGCGCAGATAATCGGTGGACCCCTAATGTGTATGACCATCTACGGTGGCAACTGATAAATAAAGAAATAAGCCATGAGAGGTAGAGTTATTTCACCACAGGTTAGGCTACGAAATCTCTTACCTGACAAGTCCCGGTTGACCCCTAGAGCGAGGCCGTCTTTGACCCACAGCACCATGCCATGATATCCAGTGATGGAGCACGGCAGGGTCACGGGTTGCCCAGCAACTACCACCAGGTCATGGGGCTGCTGGATAAACACAACACAGCTTCCTAAAACAGAGAGCAAAGAGAGAAAGAATGAGCAAGGGAGGTCACGATTATAAATCATCAAATACAATTTGTCGGAGCTCACTGCCCCCGCCAGAGGATTTACAAAAAACAGCCTTTTACTTGAGGATCATTATTATGGCTCTAGTAAATCTACTCCAACCCCCCAAAACTCACTTTGAAGAGTAAATCTAGAAATTTCAACTTTATGTCACTGGAATCCTTAATAAAGTGCACTGACACACAGAAGTATGAGTGGGTGCCTCACAGTTAGTAAAGCTGAACATGACACTGCTGAGATCCACAAGACTGCAGATCTGCACTATAAATCAGCCGAAGCTCCTCGACTCCACGCTCACTCCGAGAAACTCACTTCCCTGACGTCAAACTCAGCCAGTGCCGGATGACAGGCTCAGGAACGGACGCTCGCATACGGCCGTTCACCTTCAAGTCGAATAGAATGAGCTACAAATGAAAAAGTGCCCTGAAGGTAAGCAGTCTTCAATACGGGAGGTGAAAAGTACGTGTTACCTTTCTCATTAAATAGCAGAGAGAGACAGACTGAGTTATTTTTTGCCATTCGGGAAAGCGGATAACAGCGTCAATAGAAAGTGAATTTGTATTTCTCTGAGAAAATATTCACAGAAGATTCTCTGAGAAAAAAACATCTCACCCTTTCAAGTCTCTTTCCCTCACCTTTTTTAGTCTTTGAATGTGAAAACAGTTGACACATCAGAGGAGCGGAGGAGCCTGGTGCGTCTCCCGAGACCACTTTGGTCGATTTTTGTCTTAAATTCAATAAAGTGCAGCTCTGCGAGGAGCATCTTTCATAAACAGCGCTTGGCCTTGCACTGACTTCTGCGGGACAGCGCTGTAACACAGCGAGATGCCAAGCTTACTGTTCTCTCTGTTAAATCCTGCTGTTTACAGTTAACACCAATTCTCACACATGATCTTAGTTCTGTTAAAGTATATAAAAACATTAAAGCTTAGCATTAAACTTATTTTGTTTGTCAAAACATGTTGAAGGGTGTTTAAAGCACAGCCCACAGGATTCTGTGCACTTTAATAATGAAGTTCTCAGTTGTTTGTCATGTAAATAGCACCTTTGCTTCTGAGGTTTTACCTAATATTACTTGTGAGCAATAAAAATAGACACAGGTGAGAAACTAAGCCCTGTTTACACCTGCTATTAAGAGAAGTTTAGTTCGATCGGATCACAAGTCCTGATTTCTTCAAGCGGAGGGTCTATGGGTGGGTAAATATACCGTAAAACTTCAAATAATAGCCGAGTCCCAAATGGACGCCTGTCTCTTTTACACGCCTGGTGTGGCGACAGGTTTGGGTAAATTAAGGCCGGTCTCAAATAGAGGTCGGGTCTGTTTTTTAGTTTCGGGTTGTATTTAATCTTCAATTAGAATCTTCAATTAATCTTCAATTAATCTTCAATTAATCTTCAAGAAGAACGAGAGGCTTACTGGAACCAAGTAGCAGCTGATTTGGAGGTGGCGGCCTCGAAGCACGAGTACCACACGCTTTATCGAACCCTCCGACGACTGAGCGGGAAGGCTAAATCAACGAACAACAACATCCGAAAAGCCGAGGGCACCTTTGTGCGATCATCGACGGAGCGTCTACAACGTTGGAGGGAGTTCTTCGAAACGTTGTACAATCACGACCCACCGCAAGGACCCCCGGCGGAGCCGCCACAAATCGAGCCACCAGAGGCCGCGATGTCCGATGCCGAACCGACGCTCGCAGAGGTAAAGGCGGCCATCCGGACTTTGAAAAATGGCAAAGCGCCTGGTGTGGATGCGATCACCACAGAAGCGATCAAGGCTGGTGGCGACGTTCTTCTCCAGCGAGTATACCTTCTCCTGCAAAACATCTGGCGTACGGACAAAATACCAACGACATGGAAGAAGGCCATCATCATCCCGATCTTCAAGAAAGGCGACAATCGGGAATGCCAAAACTACCGAGGCATCAGTCTGCTCTCGATCGTCGGCAAGGTCTTCATGAAAGTTATCCAAGCACGCCTGCAGAAACACCGTGAGCAAACGAGTAGAGAGGAGCAATCCGGCTTCAGACCGCAACGGGGGTGCTGTGACCAGATATTCAGTCTCCGCCAGGTGATGGAAGAGCGAATTCGATGTGGAAAGCGGACGGTCATCGTCTTCATCGACTTTCGATCCGCCTTCGACTGCATCGACTGGCCAGCACTTTGGACGACGCTGGAGACCGAGCACATCTCACTGAAAGTCATCAAGCTCCTGCAGGAAAACTACAATGGATCATCAAGCCAAATACGCATCCAAAACGAGCTATCTGCGGAATTCACCATTCGCACTGGAGTCCGCCAGGGAGACGTCGCCTCACCACTGCTCTTCAACATCGTTGTCGATGCAATCATGAGGAAAGTCTTCGAGGGTAGGCG
>NW_027508872.1:2500-25000 GCF_051911475.1 Siphateles boraxobius
TCATCCATGTAGATATATTCATGGGGTCTTTCCATTGCATCCAGTTGAAAAACCCTCTGTAGAAATAGATATAGTTTTGTAAGTGATACAGAAAAAGTGATTTAGGCCACTACAGTAAATCACTACCTAGAGTAATCAACATTGAATGTGTCTGGATATATGCCAACCTGTACATACTGGAACCTTTGCTCTTTGACTCGGTCTGAGTTGCGATCAAAGGGCACTCTGTATAGCGGTTTCATGCGCAGTCTGTTGCGCTTGAGGACACGTTCAACAGTAGAGAGGCTGACACTGTTGATACCCTCAAAATTTACATGGTCCTCAATGATCTTCTGCTGAATTTCACTCAGTATAATGGCATTGTTCTCACGGACCATATCAACAATTAGGGTCTCTTGGTGTGGGGAGAACATACCTGTCCTCCCACCCCCATGTGGCAGTCTTTCAATTCTACATAAAGAGAACATGGAGTTACAAAAAAATATACATGGAATACTAGGCCTACAAACAGTTAGACCAACCCTCCATTACAATACTACAGTACATTGGTACAGTGATGTACTGAAACATACATTTACTTACAGTATACTGTGGTACAGTATATAGTGTCATACAGTAATTGCTGTCAACATTTACATACTGTACTATAATGTCAAAAAAAGGTAATTACCTGTTCTCTTCTCTAAATCTTTGGATTATGGTGGACACAGTGAATCTACTGATGTTTGGTTGTACCCTTTGTCCAGCCTCCCTCATGCTCATACCATGGACAAGAACATGGTCAATCACAGTAGCTCTGATTTCATCAGATATTACTGTTCTTTGTCTTTGCTGACCACCTCGACCACCTTGACCACCTCGACCACCTTGACCACCTCGACCACCTCGACCACCTCGACCACCTTGACCACCTCGACCACCTTGACCACCTCGACCACCTCTCACACGAACTCTTCCTCTCAGATTTCTATCCATTGTAGAGCCTCACAAACCAGTGCTCTCTGAACTGGCTTACTGTATATGTTCCCTCACATCATTAGCCACAAGTGTGATCAATTTTGAGTTGTTGTGTTCAAGCGGTGACACCTGTGCTTTAATTGTGTTTGACTTTTGTCACCTGTGCTCACCATTATGCAGCACAGGTGCATCACAATGAAAATGTGTTGACAAGTTGTGTCTAAACAGGTGAAAAGTACTTATGGTTTTGCCAAAAGAGTGATTGATTCAATCAGTGGGTTCAGGCAACTGAGCATTTGGTTCAGACAATAGGGCTTAGTGTTTTAGCAATTGAGAAAAACTGTAATAACATAAAAAAAGTTATATTTTTGGCAAATGTTATAAGCCTCAGGCTGAAGGAAATGCATATTTATATTTAATATATTTATGCCTGTACAGTAGAAACAAACTGTTCTGCTGTTCTGGATTAAAGAACAATACAGGAGAAGGAAGTTCAACACTCTTATTACTAAATCTAATCTAAAGTAATTTTTGCTTATTGGTATGATTGAATTAGATCATTGGAAGGTCAGCAGCAAAGACATTGGTTAATTCATTGAGATTAAATACATAAAGTATATTTGTGTGATTTAATATAGTTAATTATAAATGTTTTGCGTAAAATTCTGAGATAGCATTTTACTGTTTTTATTTTATTTTTAGGAATACTGAATGTTTTCGTGCAAGTGAGATGAGTAAATGCATGTTCACATTTAGTCTAGAATTGAAATAACCATCATGTTCACACAGCACACACACACACACACACAGACACACAGACACAGTGCACACAGCGCGCACACAACTCCTCACTTTATTTCTCTCAACATCGGAACAGGAGAGCTGTCAGTCAATACATGTGAAAAAGTAACTTAGATATTTTGTTGTAAATTGAAAAAGTAATGCGTTACTTTACTAGTTACTTTTAAAAGTAATCTGATTACGTAACTCAAGTTACTTGTAATGAGTTTCCCCGACACTGCTCACGGTTATCTGGAATGTAAAATGATTGCAAAGGCTAATTTGCAATCATTAATGACAGCGAGGCTGGACACTTCATGCTGACGGACACATGTGTCTTGTGTTTCTCGTTTAGCCCTGTGTCTCTCTGAAGGACATCGTGGAGGAGAGCAGTTCTCATCACGGGGATCATGTGCACGTGGAGCTGGACGCTGTGATGGGAAACGTCCTCTATCACGCTCTGAGAGGAGACTGCATTAAAGCACATGTGTTTCCTGAGCGCGAGTTCTTCCTGGATTACATCTTCAGCCGCTTCGGCTCGGGAAACCTCACGCTTCATGGTATGACTGGCTGATAATCCTCTTTTGACCAAAGCATTTCCATTTCGTACCACTATACCACTAGGCGCAGACTCCATTGAAATAAAACTGAAATAAGATAGAAATATTAGATGGGAAAACCTTGGCAACTACTATATTTTCAATTTTCATTTTAGTTAAAGTTTAAGTAAGTTTGTCATTATTAGTCGTTTTTATGTCTGTATAGTTTTTATACATTTTTAGTTTTAGATATCTTAGTACAAAAATTATACATGTTAACATTAATTGGAAACAAACTGATATTTATTAGTGCTATCCAGAATAAAATATTGTGTTTACATAATATATGTTCGTGATTCGTAATTGCGACTTTTTATCTCACAATTCTATCTTTTATCTTTTATCTCACAATTCTCTTTTATCTTTTATCTCACAATTCTATCTTTTATCTCACAATTCTATCGTTTATCTTTTATCTCACAATTCTATCGTTTATCTTTCATCTCACAATTCTATCTTTTATCTCACAATTCTATCTTTTATCTTTTATCTCACAATTCTATCTTTTATCTTTTATCTCACAATTCTATCTTTTATCTCACAATTCTATCGTTTATCTTTTATCTCACAATTCTATCTTTTATCTCACAATTCTATCTTTTATCTTTTATCTCACAATTCTATCGTTTATCTTTCATCTCACAATTCTATCTTTTATCTCACAATTCTATCTTTTATCTTTTATCTCACAATTCTATCTTTTATCTCACAATTCTATCTTTTATCTTTTATCTCACAATTCTATCGTTTATCTTTCATCTCACAATTCTATCTTTTATCTCACAATTCTATCTTTTATCTTTTATCTCACAATTCTATCTTTTATCTTTTATCTCACAATTCTATCTTTTATCTCACAATTCTATCGTTTATCTTTCATCTCACAATTCTATCTTTTATCTCACAATTCTATCTTTTATCTTTTATCTCACAATTCTATCTTTTATCTTTTATCTCACAATTCTATCTTTTATCTCACAATTCTATCTTTTATCTCACAATTGTATGATATAAAGTCTCAATTGCGAGTTAAAAAGTCAGAATAGCGTGAAATAAACTCACAATTGCGTGTTATAAAGTGAGAATTGCGCTGACAGTAACACTCCTGCTTTATACTTCCCTATCATAAAGTATTTTGTATAGTTTTTGTCACATGTGTTTTTGTTCTGGTTCATCTGTGATGTAAACCAGTAGCTATTGGCTGTTTAGACTGGATGCGCTCTTTGACGTCCTTGTACAAAGAAAAAACAATGATGTGGTCATTAATGTTCTGAACTATTAACATATTTGCACTTCTGATCATGATTTTTTTAAATAATGTTGTTGTTCTCAGATTTTGAAGAGCTTCTAAAGAGCTTAAACCTGGGCGGAGAGGAACATGACCACGATCACGATCACGATCACGATCACGATCACAGGAGGAAGACCAACAAGCAAAGTCTTGCAGAGAGTCATCAGACCAACAGCAGCTGGGACACGGTAATCTACTGAGAAACTCACATATTTACATGTTACTTACTTTTTTTGCAATTAAATTAATCATTAACATATTTAACTCCCAAACCCAGTTCAGGAAACCCTGTGGTAATCAGTCATTCAATCATTTAAACAAACAAAGTAATACATTTGAACACATTAACTCAAAACTCACACCATTTCTTTTTTCATTAACTTGGACGAATATGTTATTTCCCAGAATGCATTACCTGTGTGTAAACCTGTGAATAGCAATTACACTTTTATCATTCAAATTCCAATTCCAGTTTCTGTGGTTTGCAAAAACTTACAGCAACATGGAAATGTGGCTTTTCCCTTTTATGGGGCATCATGGGAAATCTTTGCACGCCTCTGAAATCGAATCATTAAGCCGTGGCACTTGACGAAGAGAGCAATCATGTGACTGCGTGAGAAATGATTTGGAGGCCTGTAACATGAAGTGTCAGTGGCGTCCATTAATGTTTATTTCTCTTGATGGATGTTGTGACACGCACTGCATGTTTCATAAGTCCACATAATCAGAGTGAAATTAAGCAGTACATATGATCTGAGCTCGTTTCTAATCATGATTAATATTTCCCATTTCTTTAAGCTCACACGCTGTCTAAATAAGACCTGTCATCTGACATCCGTGGAATTAATATTTCAGCAAATAGTTAATTTGAGTGTTTCACGCGTGAATATCAGAGCATGAGCAGCGCTGCGGTGTGAAATGAAATATTAATGCCAATAAATGTTTTATGCATTTTTTCATTTGCATGTGTCCGCGTGGATTATGTTGTGCACACAGGCCTGTTTCAGCGCTGAAGACCTGTTGAGGATCTACGGACTGAACTCTTCATCACTGACCCGAGATCAGTTCACAGAGCTCAGTCCTGCTCTGATCCAGCAGATCCTCAGCCAAGGCTGTTCTGAGATCAGTCCGACACCGACGAGCCCTGATTCTCTCAGCACCGCAGAGAGTGAGTGACCTGAGCAAACCTGATCCAACATCATTCACTGATATATTATATGTTAACATACCAACCTCCTTGAACTAATACAGTCTACTTTGTTGATTAAAATATGCTCATAATGTATCACCATAATAATACGTAATGATAAAATTGAAGCTTGGATAATGAAATATACATGGCTAATAAACATGTACTGTAGGCTAATAAACAATCATATCTCACCAAAAAATATAAAGAAAAACTGCTTAAAGAACATCAGGCCTGTTTGAAAGATTTTTTTTTTTTGCAATCTGACATACACTGTAAAACAAATTACATGATTATTAAGTTATGACATGTGTTTTGACATTGCCCATCAAAAAAAAAAAAAAAAATTATGTTATACAAGATTCAACTCATTTTTTAAAACTTTTTAATGTATTTTAAGTTGAAATGACCTAAACATCCAAGTTGATTGTACTTAAACATTTAAGGCAGCAACTTTTTTTACAGTATTGTTTTTTTTAATGGCTTAAGCACATTAACAATAATAATATACTGTATATTATTTATAATCATAATAGAAATAATATTCTAATAAAAATAATAATCATTAATAATATTTAAAGTAAAGTAGGTTTGTAAGTATGCATCATTGAGATAATATTATAGTTTGTATTAATGTTTTATTTTTATATTTTCCGTTTTCATTTGAATTTTGTTGTGTGATTTTTGTTGTTTTTATTAGTTTTTAGTTTTTCTATATAGTTTTTATTAATTTAAAAAAGAGTTTCAGTTATTTTTAAAACATCAAGTTAAACTAAACAAAAATGGGAAATGATGAAACAAAATTAAATAAATAAAAAGGTTTTTATACTTTATTTCTGTTAACATTTAATTAATTTAAAACAATGAAAGTATTTTTTTATGGTTTTAATTTTAGTTTTAGAGAACTATAATAACACTAGTATGTGACATGGTAGTGTAAGGGGTATACAGTCAAAGACCCAGAACCAGATATGAAGAATGAAGACCCAGAGTCAGAATTATAAAAAATTAAAGAAAAGATTTACTGAAGATAGTTTGCAGTTTCATCAGTAGAGTCAGCTTCAAAACTCACACAGGAGTTCATAGGTCGTCCCGCTTACAGTTACAAAGATCACAGCAGTTATACCATTCCCAAGGTCTAAGCTACGTCATTGCTTACAGGTTGAATGATTCTCATTGGCTAAGAAATAGATAAACAGTAATTTTCCACACATATACAGATAGATGGAAGCATATCTTCATGGATTATGCAGCTGACACTCAGACCCTAAAGTTAAGCACGTCATGACCTTCCAGGTCTCAGATTTGGGTTGCTGGGCGCCAGATTGCCCAGAACAACAATTCAGTCAATCTCCAATAATGCCAGTGGTTCCTTATCCTGTAACCAAGAAGACTAACACACACACACCGACACACAGCTTTTCCAACGTTTGATTTGGCCAGGCTCTAACTATAAACAGGAGAGTCCTCTTAAAACATCAAGATAATACGTTCTTTCTCTCAAGGATAGCTAAACTTTAGTCTAAATGGAAAATATAGGCTTTAACTGAGAAATGGTCTCTTAAACTATAGATCCCTATACGTTTTAACACATTGTAGACCTTTCTCAAACACAAAACAAGTCCCTATTTTATTTCTGGAAGCTTGGCTAAATAAGCAAGCGCTGTTACTGCATTCTGATAGCAAATACAGACATTACAGAATACATGAAAAGAACATTTCAGTAATCACACTGGTTACTTCTATAACAAAGTAAAATCTCCAGAGAAGTCATTCAACTCATTTGATATTTAAAAGGGAAAATATTGATTAATACCTTAATTATAATCAATCATTACATATACATTGAAGCAGCCGTGGATTCCAATCCACCCCCTTCAGTAGTAATTGTTGTACTGAATTTAACTTTAGGAGAAAATGTGCCTAATTGTAATGGACAATGTCACATTGCATTAAAAAAAAACTGAAAATCTCCAAACAATAGTTAATATTTAAAAAAAAAAACTAAAATTGTTAAAGACCTAAAGATCTCAATATAACTCATACAGTTTAATTTAATCTCAACGAGTGAAAAATACTGCAATTTGTGTTGTAAAAGACTGTATAAGTCACCTTTGTTTGGAAGTATGAATTGTATTTATTGACCGAAGTGATCTTGTTTGTGTGCAGGATACGGATACGCCACGCTGGCGAACCTCATCATCTGTCTGATGGCCATGTTTGGGATCGTGGTGCTGCTGTTCTCGGCCTGTACGCGCGTGTTCGAGCTCTGCATCCAGTTCTGCATCAGTCTCGCTGTGGGATCTCTGACGGGAGACGCTCTGCTGCATCTGCTGCCCGCGGTCAGAAAACACACCAACACAGCTGCATCTGCAGCTCATATGAGGACTTCATTTTTCACTTATACGTATACTAGAGTTACTGTATTTTTAGTAATTTAATGATGTTCTTTTATCATTTTTTTAGTTTTTTATATATTTTTTTATTTGGCTTTTATTTTATTTTTACTAATTTTAGAACTTGTTTTCAGTTAGTAGTTTAAAGGGATAGTTCACCCAAAAATGAAAATTCTGTCAGTAATTACTCTCCCTCATGTTGTTCAACCCCGTTAGACCTTGGTTCATCTTCGGAACACGAATTAAGATATTTTTGATTAAATCTGAGAGATGGATCACACCTCCATAGGCTTCATGGTATTTTTAGTGAGCCTCGAGTGAGTTCACGTAGTGTAAAGCCTGTTTTATGCTTCTGCGTCGAATCGACGGCGTACCCCCGCAGACCCCTCTGCGTCGCCGCGAACCCCTCCGCCGTAGCTCGACCTGCACCTCCAAAAAATTGTGACTACGCTTCGAGGCGACGCAGACCACAAGGGCTGTGATTGGTCAGATGCACCGCGATGCAACTCAACCTGATGCAGAACCATAAAACGGCCACGACGCCGTAGGAGTGACGACGTAGCTACGCCGTGGAGTTGACGCAGAAGCATAATGAGGCCTTAATAGCGTACGCAAACACGTCAGTGTACGTCACACGTACTGTAATAGCGTAGAGCTACGTCACACGTAGGCTCACTATTGGCACTCGACAATCGACTACTGTGGACTTCGACCGAAAACAGGAAGTAAATACAGGTATGTGAGCTGGCTGAATTAACATCACTTTTGTTCATATCTTTCACATCTACTGCAGTCAGATTCACCGTGTTCACTCTGAATAAAATCACTCACATGGCTGTGCACTTGTAATGACACATCAAGGATGTTAAGAGGCTAAAAGCAGGTTTAAAACTTGCCTCATTTAAGTCAACAGGGTGCAAATTTTAAAAAGAGGATAACACGGTGTAGGCAACACCGATTTTTGTTGTTGTTCTCTGTACTGACAGCACTCCAAATTTACAGAAAAATGAGCTCAATGTTACAATTGACCGGAGTTCTCCTTTAACCTGTGCTGTTATTGTAAAATCGTTTAGTATTCTGACCTTGAAATATCAGTTCATGTCACACTATCATGATTGTATCTTCTTATTAGTACAGTCTATCCCAATTCACGAGGCAGGCTGCCAAACGCAGGTTAACCTGTGTCTCTGAATACACCCGAAAGGGCAAAGGAGTGTTTATTTCATATTTCATATCACTGGCAGGTCGAATTCTTCATGCAACGATATACACTGTAAAAAATAATTCATAGTTGTTAATAAAACAAAGATTATATAAAAAATACTATGTTCTACAGTACTTCAAATTTCATGTTTATTTCAACATTCTGCGATCATTCTGTGCCTGAATCTCATAGAAACGTCCGTTTTCCGGTTTAACGGAGCAAAATGTGTCTCGGCGGCCGGCCTGGCACACGTTATTACTCATAATATACAACCATGATAAAAATCGAAGCTCGCATAATGAAATATATAGGGCTAATAAACATGTAGGCTAATAAACAATCATATCACACTCAAAAATCAAAAGAAAACAATTAGTTTCTAATTGTTCAGTCCAAATATATAAAAATTCTTAAATCAAGATGCATTTACTAGAAGAGTAAAATTACATAAGATATTATGTCCTGTTTTCTGGGGAAATAAATAAAAATTAAGTTGATGCTTAAAAAAAAAAAATTCTGCCAATGTGGTAAGAAAAATAATCTTAATTTAAACAGAAACGAGATTATTTTTCTTACCCCATTGGCAGATAATTTATCTTATTTTAAGCAAAAACTAATTTCATTTTTATTTATTTCCCCAGAAAATAAGACTTAATATCTAATCATTTTACTACTTTAGTAAATGCATCTTGATTTTTAAGAGATGTTTGATATTTGGACTAGAATCAAGACAAAAATACAAAGTAAGAAAAGCATTTTTTGCAGTCTCTGCCTGGAGCTCATAGAAACGTCCCGTCTCCCGGTTTAACAGGCCTGGCTCCCGTTATTTCCCCCGAGCGCTGACATCGCCCACGTTTCCCTCATTCGTTTAGATCCGTGTCAACATAACTACAGCCCTGTCATACCATGTCATCGCCCTGAGTGGAAAATAACCGGATTGCTGAGAAGAAACTGAGCTCTCTTATTGAGTGCAGACAGGAGTTACTCTACAGCCCTAGTGGGAAATCAAAGCTTCTGACTGGTGTTAATGTCATTGTCCAGCTGTGTTTTCATGGTTTTGTGTCTCTGTGCAGTTCTTAGGCCTTCACGTTCACGGAGACGGAAACGATCACGATCATGATCACACTGAGGAAAACCTCGACTACGTGTACAAACTCCTAGTGCTTCTCGCGGGCGTGTATTTCTTCTACCTGATGGAGAGCATCTTCTCCATCATCACTCGCTCACAACATCACCACCGTCACGATGAAGTGAGTGGTTTGTTTCGTTTGAGCGTTCTTTTCCCGCATGATCCGATTATGAGTTCATTCCCAGATCTGTGTCCACAGGAGGAGTCTGAGGTCCATCACTGCGATCACGGCCGAGTCCTGCAGATGTTCCAGCGGGAGAGACAGAGCAATCACTCCAGCTCTCAGGCCGATCTGGTGAGGAAATCACGGAAAAATACACGTCTCAGTGCTAAGAAAAGTGGGAAATGCAAGTCTCAGTGCTAGGAAAAGTGGGAAATACATGTCTCAATGCTAAGAAAAGTGGGAAATGCACGTCTCAATGCTAAGAAAAGTTGGAAATACACGTCTCAATGCTAAGAAAAGTTGGAAATGCATGTCTCAATGCTAAGAAAAGTGGGAAATGCATGTCTCAATGCTAAGAATAGTTGGAAATACATGTCTCAATGCTAAGAAAAGTGGGAAAAACACGTCTCAATGCTAAGAAAAGTTGGAAATACATGTCTCAATGCTAAGAAAAGTGGGAAATGCACGTCTCAATGCTAAGAAAAGTGGGAAATACACGTCTCAATCTTAAGAACAG
This sequence comes from Siphateles boraxobius, assembly GCF_051911475.1. Classification (NCBI taxonomy): domain Eukaryota; kingdom Metazoa; phylum Chordata; class Actinopteri; order Cypriniformes; family Leuciscidae; genus Siphateles; species Siphateles boraxobius. The sequence continues at coordinate 12,726 of NW_027508872.1, forward strand.
TGGGAAATGCACGTCTCAATTCTAAGAAAAGTGGGAAATGCACGTCTCAATGCTAAGAAAAGTGGGAAATGCACGTCTAAATGCTAAGAAAAGTGGGAAATGCACGTCTCAATGCTAAGAAAAGTGGGAAATACATGTCTCAATGCTAAGAAAAGTGGGAAATGCATGTCTCAATGCTAAGAAAAGTGGGAAATGCACATCTCAATGCTAAGAAAAGTGGGAAATGCATGTCTCATTGCTAAGAAAAGTGGGAAATGCACGTCTCAATGCTAAGAAAAGTGGGAAATACACGTCTCAGTGCTAAGAAAAGTGGGAAATACACGTCTCAGTGCTAAGACTAGTGGGAAATACATGTCTCAGTGCTAAGAAAAGTGGGAAATGCACATCTCAATGCTAAGGAAATTGGGAAATGCACGTCTCAATGCTAAGAAAAGTGGGAAATGCACGTCTCAATGCTAAGAAAAGTGGGAAATGCACGTCTCAATGGTAAGAAAAGTGGGAAATGCACGTCTCAATGCTAAGAAAAGTGGGAAATGCACGTCTCAATGCTAAGAAAAGTGGGAAATGCACGTCTCAATGCTAAGAAAAGTTGGAAATACACGTCTCAATGCTAAGAAAAGTTGGAAATGCATGTCTCAATGCTAAGAAAAGTGGGAAATGCATGTCTCAATGCTAAGAATAGTTGGAAATACATGTCTCAATGCTAAGAAAAGTGGGAAATACACGTCTCAATGCTAAGAAAAGTTGGAAATGCATGTCTCAATGCTAAGAAAAGTGGGAAATGCACGTCTCAATGCTAAGAAAAGTGGGAAATACACGTCTCAATGCTAAGAAAAGTGGGAAATGCACGTCTCAATGCTAAGAAAAGTGGGAAATGCATGTCTCAATCTTAAGAACAGTGGGAAATGCACGTCTCAATTCTAAGAAAAGTGGGAAATGCACGTCTCAATGCTAAGAAAAGTGGGAAATGCACGTCTAAATGCTAAGAAAAGTGGGAAATGCACGTCTCAATGCTAAGAAAAGTGGGAAATACATGTCTCAATGCTAAGAAAAGTGGGAAATGCATGTCTCAATGCTAAGAAAAGTGGGAAATGCACATCTCAATGCTAAGAAAAGTGGGAAATGCATGTCTCATTGCTAAGAAAAGTGGGAAATGCACGTCTCAATGCTAAGAAAAGTGGGAAATACACGTCTCAGTGCTAAGAAAAGTGGGAAATACACGTCTCAGTGCTAAGAAAAGTGGGAAATGCACATCTCAAATCTAAGAATAGTGGGAAATACACGTCTCAATGCTAAGAAAAGTGGGAAATGCACGTCTCAATGCGAGGAAAAGTGGGAAATACAGGTCTCATTGCTAAGAAAAGTGGGAAATGCACGTCTCAATGCTAAGAAAAGTGGGAAATGCACGTCTCAATGCTAAGAAAAGTGGGAAATGCATGTCTCAATGCTAAGTAAAGTAGGAAATTCATGTCTCAATGCTAAGAAAAGTGGGAAAGACATGTCTCAATGCTAAGAAAAGTGGGGAATGCACGTCTCAATGCTAAGAAAAGTGGGAAATGCATGTCTCAATGCTAAGAAAAGTGGGAAATACAGGTCTCATTGCTAAGAAAAGTGGGAAATGCACGTCTCAATGCTAAGAAAAGTGGGGAATGCACGTCTCAATGCTAAGAAAAGTGGGAAATACATGTCTCAATGCTAAGAAAAGTGGGAAATGCACGTCTCAGTGCTAGGAAAAGTGGGAAATACATGTCTCAATGCTAAGAAAAGTGGGAAATACATGTCTCAATGCTAAGAAAAGTGGGAAATGCATGTCTCAATGCTAAGAAAAGTGGGAAATACACGTCTCAGTGCTAAGAAAAGTGGGAAATACATGTCTCAATGCTAAGAAAAGTGGGAAATGCACGTCTCAATGCTAAGAAAAGTGGGAAATACATGTCTCAATGCTAAGAAAAGTGGGAAATGCCGGTCTCAATGTTAAGAAAAGTGGGAAATGCACGTCTCAATGCTAAGAAAAGTGGGAAATGCACGTCTGAATGCTAAGAAAAGTGGGAAATGCACGTCTCAATGCTAACAAAAGTGTGAAATGCACGTCTGAATGCTAAGAAAAGTGGGAAATGCACGTCTCAATGCTAACAAAAGTGGGAAATGCATGTCTCAATGCTAAGAAAAGTGGGAAATGCACGTCTCAATGCTAAGAAAAGTGGGAAATACACGTCTCAATGCTAAGACTAGTGGGAAATACATGTCTCAATGCTAAGAAAAGTGGGAAATGCACATCTCAATGCTAAGAAAATTGGGAAATGCACATCTCAATGCTAAGAAAAGTGGGAAATGCACGTCTCAATGCTAAGAAAAGTGGGAAATGCACGTCTCAATGCTAAGAAAAGTGGGAAATGCACGTCTGAATGCTAAGAAAAGTGGGAAATGCACGTCTCAATGCTAAGAAAAGTGGGAAATGCACGTCTCAATGCTAAGAAAAGTTGGAAATGCATGTCTCAATGCTAAGAAAAGTGGGAAATGCATGTCTCAATGCTAAGAATACTTGGAAATACATGTCTCAATGCTAAGAAAAGTGGGAAATACACGTCTCAATGCTAAGAAAAGTTGGAAATACATGTCTCAATGCTAAGAAAAGTGGGAAATGCACGTCTCAATGCTAAGAAAAGTGGGAAATACACGTCTCAATGCTAAGAAAAGTGGGAAATGCACGTCTCAATGCTAAGAAAAGTGGGAAATGCATGTCTCAATGCTAAGAAAAGTGGGAAATGCACGTCTCAATGCTAAGAAAAGTGGGAAATGCACGTCTCAATGCTAAGAAAAGTGGGAAATGCACGTCTCAATTCTAAGAAAAGTGGGAAATGCACGTCTCAATGCTAAGAAAAGTGGGAAATGCACGTCTAAATGCTAAGAAAAGTGGGAAATGCACGTCTCAATGCTAAGAAAAGTGGGAAATACATGTCTCAATGCTAAGAAAAGTGGGAAATGCATGTCTCAATGCTAAGAAAAGTGGGAACTGCACATCTCAATGCTAAGAAAAGTGGGAAATGCATGTCTCAATGCTAAGAAAAGTGGGAAATGCACATCTCATTGCTAAGAAAAGTGGGAAATGCACGTCTCAATGCTAAGAAAAGTGGGAAATGCATGTCTCAATGCTAAGAAAAGTGGGAAATTCATGTCTCAATGCTAAGAAAAGTGGGAAATACACATCTCAATGCTAAGAAAAGTGGGAAATACACATCTCAATGCTAAGAAAAGTGGGAAATGCACGTCTCAGTGCTAAGAAAAGTGGGAAATACACGTCTCAATGCTAAGAAAAGTGGGAAATGCACGTCTCAGTGCTAAGAAAAGTGGGAAATGCACATCTCAGTGCTAAGAAAAGTGGGAAATGCACGTCTCAGTGCTAAGAAAAGTGGGAAATACACATCTCAATGCTAAGAAAAGTGGGGAATGCACGTCTCAATGCTAAGAAAAGTGGGAAATACACGTCTCAATGCTAAGAAAAGTGGGAAATGCACGTCTCAGTGCTAAGAAAAGTGGGAAATACACATCTCAATGCTAAGAAAAGTGGGAAATGCATGTCTCAATGCTAAGAAAAGTGGGAAATACACGTCTCAATGCTAAGAAAAGTGGGAAATGCACGTCTCAGTGCTAAGAAAAGTGGGAAATGCACATCTCAATGCTAAGAATAGTGGGAAATACATGTATCAATGCTAAGAAAAGTGGGAAATGCATGTCTCAATGCTAAGAAAAGTGGGAAATGCACTTCTCAATGCTAAGAAAAGTGGGAAATGCATGTCTCAATGCTAAGAAAAGTGGGAAATGCACGTCTCAATGCTAAGAAAAGTGGGAAATGCACGTCTCAATGCTAAGAATAGTTGGAAAGAGTCTTTGAATAAACTAATACCAATGGAGTCTAAGTGTTATTTTAGTATCATTTATACTCTATTTTAGTTTATTAATATTTTTATTTATTACAAAACTACTTTTCAAACGTTTGAAATATAAAAAAAACAAGTAAACATTTTTAATTAAGTCTGTCTGCTAAAAATTTTGATTTGATCAAAGGAATAAAATACTGTTTACAATATATTCACATGGAACACAGCTATTACAAAATTGTCATTATATTTTACAACATTACTGTAATTTTGATCGAATAAATGCAGACTTGGTGAGCAGAAGAGACTAATTTCAAAAACATTCGCAAAGGTTTTTGAGACTTTTGACCTGTAGTGTATTTGTTTTTTTATGAATACATTTTTCTGATTAATCAATTTAATTACATTTTTTATATTTTATTTCAAATAGTGTTTATTTTATTTAAAATAATGAAAATTGTTTTTTAATGGTTGTAGTAAACAATAATAACCATGTTCAGATGTCTGGAGCTTGTAACAAAACGTAAAGCTCATACACAAATATTCTCTGTAGTCTTTATTCTAGTAAGTCTGTAGGTTGTAAGAGATGTGCTATTAATTTATTATTATCATTATTATTATCATAGGTGGATGCTGAAAGAAAAGAGAAGTCCTTCCTGGAGCCTGGAGCCTCTAAAAGAGGTGATAATGACATATTGATGTTCTGCACATCGAATGAGCTGTTTAGTGTAAATAACCATCAGGCCTCTACTAAAAGATGTGATGCATGGTTACAGTGGTCTTGTCTTGTCGTTCAGAGCAGCGTTTGCTTCCCTATATGATCACCATCGGAGACGGCATCCATAACTTTGCCGACGGTTTGGCTCTCGGCGCAGCGTTCTCCATCTCGTGGAGATCCGGTCTGGCCACGTCTCTGGCGGTGCTCTGCCACGAGCTGCCACACGAGCTAGGTGAGTGTTATTAGAGGATCAAACATGCAATCATATTTTGAAATATTATTAGAATTTAAATTCGCTGTTTTTATGTGAATATATAGTAAAGTGTAATTTATCCCTGTGATCAAAGCTGAATTTTCAGCATCATTACTCCAGTCTTCAGTGTCACATGATCCTTCAGAAATCAGCATAATATGATGATTTGATGCTCAAGAAACATTTATGATTATTATCAGTGTTGAAAACAATTGTGGTGCTTCATATTTTTGTGGAAACCATTTTACATTTTATTTTTTCAGGATTCTTTGATGAATAGAAAGTTCAAAAGAACAGCACTTATTTGAAATAGAATCTTATAACATTATAAATGTCTTTTGATAAATTAGAAGAATCATTTTCACATGTGAATTGGCCCCTCTGAGTTCTCTGAAAGTCTTTGTGACGTTAAATAAATGTTGTGATGTAATTTCCATACATTTTTTGTCAAGATCTTGTGAAAATGTCCCCTTGTGTTTTTTTAAGTTAATTTTGACTAAAATGGACATGTTGCATTACAGCTTTTTTTTGTGCATCTCATTTTCTGTTTTGAAATTGTGTATGTGTACATACACTGCCCGACCAATTAAAAGTGCTGTTTGGATTTAAATAGGCAAATGCTTAAGAGTCTATGACTGGATCATTATTGCAGTGATTATTATGTTTCTATCATGTTTTATGTTTGGCAACAGTTCTTCTAACCCACTAGATCACATAAAAGATCTTAAGCAAAAGTGAATGCACCTCTTGATGGAAATAAATGTTGTGATGTTATTTCGTATTATATTTTTGGTGAAGATCTTGTATTGCCAAAGCAAGAGTCCAGCTCTCTGTAAAGTCTCCTCCAGAACATCTCAAACACTCTCAGTGAATTTAAGATCTGGACTCGTGTGTGAAAATGATTCTTCATGTTCCTCACAACCGTTCTTTCACAATCTGAGCCTGATGAATCTTCATTGTCATTCTGGAATATGGCCATGATGTGTTTCCTACATGTTTAAGAAATGAAAAGCTACACACTTCATCAGTTAGTGTTAGAAGAACTGTTACCAAACATAAAACATGATAGAAACATAATAATCACTGCAATAATGGTCCAGTCATAGACTCTTAAGCAGTTGCCTTTTTAAATCCAAACGGCCGATGTTTTTGGCCAAGTTAAATATACACACAAACACACAGTTAGGTCAAATTCCTAAAGAATTGAGTCACGGTTTAAAGACCATGAGAAATGTGGGTCCCTTGGTCAAACCAGTTGAGAACCACTGGTCATAAATAATGTCAGCTATGACTAAGTGTATGATAAGGACGAATGTCTGTTGACTGGTTTCAGTGTTTTTGTTCTGAGATAAACTCAACAATGCCTGAGAAAACAAATGAGCAGTGCTTTCTATGAACACACTCTTCACAGTTCCTGCTGTGAGTCATGGATCGTCACAGATAAACACAGATTAGATACTATTGACACCCGAGTTCATGAACGCAGCTTCCTGGTCATAATGTCCTTCTTTCTGTACACACACGAGAATGAACAAAGAATGAAGGGAGTGAAAAATCTCCTGTCTGACGGAGTAATAAACTTTACGCCTCTATAAACTTACAAGCCTCTCTATGCTAGTGAAATATTCATTTTCAGTCATTTTTAGGCTTAGTTTAACAGATGATTTTTGATTTATGCATGATTGAAGCTCTTGATTTAATTTTTCATTTAGTTTAAAATGCTTTTTTTGTTCTATTTTAAAAAAAAAAATTTATTCCACTAGTGTTTTTGATGGTTGTCTTACTTTCAGACCTGATTTTATGCTTCGCTTTACTCTTTTATTCTAACCAGAGGAGGATTTTATGGCTCGACAATTGCTTTTTTATTGCTCAGGAGACTTAAAGGAGCATTCGGCAACTCTAGCTATTTCTTTGCTGATTTTCCCTTTTGTTGTCGCATGTTTTCTCACAAGCTCCCCTTACAGCTGTGAGGCGTATATTTCACAACACGGTCGTAAACAAACTGACTTGCGGCCCCTCCTCCCCCTTTCTACCGCTGATCATGCGCATTTGTTATTATCGGAGCCGGCCAACTTTATCGTGTGGAGCTATGTCTACCGAGGTGGGTAATACATCATACACACTGAGGGCGGCGTGTGTGTTTATGTCGAATTGCCGTAAAGCAGTTTGTGTTTCTCGCTCGTTCTCGCTTCTCACGAGACTTCCTATTTCCAACTTACCGGGATGTTAATCCTCATGTTGCAAGGTTGGTTTTCCACCTGGGAGCGCTGGGGGAAGCGGGGAAAGTCACCATCCTCACCAGAACAGGTTATTAAACCTTCCAAATGATTTCTAAACGCTTTTATTAAGCTGAAATAGTTGCCGAATGCCCCTTTAAGTTAAATTTGTATCTCACAACTCTGAACTTACAAGTTCACTGTATATCTCTTCAGAATTGTCAGATAAAAAGGCAAAATTATCTTTCTTTCTTTCTTTATTCCCTCGCGAAAACAAGCTTCCAAACATTTAACCCCAAAATCAAAAGAAAGAAATAATTATATTTTACTTTTTTTTTAACAATTTTTGTATTGTGACATCAATGTAAATTTCATACAAGATACTAAAATAGACTTAATTTATATTTTCAAAATATTATTTATTATTTCTTTGTTTTGGCGTGAAATTTCTTGACAGTTTTTGTTGATTATCTGAGAAGCAGGAAACAAGTTAAAAAAAAAGTTGCAAATAAAATGATTATCAGAGTACGTTTTACAAGAAAATTCCATTTCAATATTTCGAATTCAGATTTTCATGTTTAATTCAACGTATTACTTGCCATTTCTTGGTAATTATTTGTAAAATTTACTAGCAATGACTGATTTTTTCAGTGCATTAGAGAGATCTCAGATGTACTTTTTTTTTCCTACATTGTCAGAAAAAATCACTAAAAGCAGCATTTTAGTACCTTACTGTAGTAATATAGACTTTCCTTTAAGTGTTGTGCCCCCTAACACATGTTGTCCCCGTAATGCTATGAGTGTTGCGAGTGTGTGACATCTCTCCTCTGGTCTCAGGTGATTTCGCGATCCTGCTGCACTGCGGTGTGTCTGTGAAACGAGCTCTTCTGCTGAACATCGGGAGCTCTCTCACCTCCTTCATCGGCCTGTACATCGCGTTGTCCGTCTCCACACAAACTGTGGCTATAGAGTGGATATCGGCCGTCACCGCTGGACTCTTTCTGTATGTCGGGCTGGCAGATATGGTACGGTCTCAGTGTTTTCTCTTCACATGCAGCATCTAGCAGTGTTTTCTGTCCAGTCATTGAGTGTTGTGACTTTACATTTCTCGAATGCATTATTTCAGTGTTAACAGATACTCACAAAAGCCTTCTTCTCTGGTTTTTGTCTCGTGTAGCTTCCCTCGCTGGTTCATGTGGACAGTAAAAGACCTTGGCTGGTGTTTCTCCTGCAGAATCTGGGACTTTTAAGCGGCTGGGGCATTTTATTGCTTTTGTCCTTATATGAAGACCAAATAGGGCTCTAAATATGATGCATTAGGTTTTAACTGTGCCTTATTCCTATATTCCATATCAAACATGTGCAATATGTGCCCGTATGTGTCTTCATATTAAATATTTGTAACACTTTACAATAAGGTCTCATTAGTAACATGAATTAATGCATTTAATAAGATTAACTAAAAAAGAGAAATAGTGATAGAAATACAACTGTTCATTTATAATTCATTTTAGCTTAGGTCCATTAAATAATATTAACAGATATAACTTTTGATTTTAATAATGTATTAGTACAATAATTAATGCTTTATTAGTATTTTTAATTGTTAGTTCATGTTAACTAATATTATGAACTTTATTGTAAAGTGTTACCTAAAAATCTTTAGTATATATTTTTAGATCACATTTGGATGGAAAAGCAAAGAAAACTTTTGCAAATTTCAGAATCTTTTTTAATTCTTTCGTCATTCATTGTTCATCAATGTGAATCATAAATTCATGGATATGATATTCAGCCTTTAATGTAGCTACTTTCTTTGAATTTAAATGCTGTATTTTTATTAGTAAATACTTATAGGGTATTTCTGTAATTCATTTTTGCATTAGTATTTTTAAAATAAAATATCAGCCAAAAACACTTTTGAAGCATAATAGTATTCTTATGTTTAAATTCTGCATGAATGATGGTCACATTTTAGATTAGGATCCAATTCTCACTATTAACTATGACTTTTGCTTTAATAAACTTCTAATTACTGCTTATTAATAGATAGTAAGGTAGTTGATCATTTTAGGTATTGAGGATTTAGGGATGTAGAATATGGTCATGCAGAATAAGGCATTTATATGTGCTTTTATAAATATTAATAAAGAGCTAATATTCTAGTAATATTCATGTTAATAAGAAACTAGTTGATAGTGAGAATTGGACTTTAAACTAAAGTGTTTTTCGAATGAGGTTTATGAATTAAAATTGTCATTATTCACTGCTATAAATGCAACAGGTTTATTTAAATCATAATTTAAATCAAATGACACGACTCATCATATATATTTAAAAGACTATGGTAAATATTATGGACTATGTTTACGATACTTTAATGAAGCTTTTTTTGTACATCAGTTTCCAGCGTTCATTCCCTTTCATTTTCATTGAAAGAAAAACAATCAGCATGAACATTCCCTTTTCCTTTTGAACTGCCTTTAAGGATTTATGTTTTAAAGTAATAATTGCTGTAAATAAATCCAAACAAATATGAAATGTCTTATTTGTCTCCCAGAGGTCATTCACTGCTAGATCTCACAATCTCACTCGCAGCGCATTAGTTATGCAAGCCGTGAGGAGTTTACTCAGCAGTGTGTGTGTGTGTGTGTGTGTGTGTGTGTGTGTGTGTGTGTGTGTGTGTGTGTGTGTGTGTGTGTGTGTGTGTGTGTGTGTGTGTGTGTGTGTGTGTGTGTGTGTGTGTGTCGTCGTGACATGTCACTGGTGATGTTGTCCTCAGGTCAAACTCTAAATACCTGATTCACAGGGTTTATCTGACATTATAGACCAGATCCACGCCTCAAAACCTCAAGACAAGCTCAGCAGAACCACAGGACTATTACAGGTTAAAATAACCTTAACTTTATTGGTTATTTATAGATAGAGATAAAGAGACGGAGGCATGGATAGAGACAGAGGGATGGATGGATGATTGGATAGAGACAGAGGGATGGATGATTCGATAGAGAGAGAGGGATGGATGGATGGATAGAGATAGATAGATGGATGGATGGATAGAGACGGATAGATGGATGGATGGATAGAGACAGAGGGATGGAGAGATGGATGGATAGAGAGAGGGATGGATGGATAGAGACAGAGGTATGGATAGATAGAGACAGAGGGATGGATGATTCGATAGAGACAGAGGGATGGATGGATGGATAGAGATAGATGGATGGATGGATAGAGACGGATAGATGGATGGATGGATAGAGACAGAGGGATGGAGAGATGGATGGATAGAGTGAGGGATGGATGGATAGAGACAGAGGGATGGATAGATAGAGACAGAGGGATGGATAGAGACAGATGGATGGATAGAGACAGGGGGATGGATGTATGGATAGATAGAGACAGAGGGATAGATGGATAGAGACAGAGGGATTGATGGATGGATAGAGACAGGGGGATGGATGGAGAGACAGACGGATGGATGGATAGATAGAGACAGAATGATGAAAGGATAGATAGAGATAGATGGATGGATGGATAGAGACAGGGATGGAGGGATGGATGGATAGAGACAGACGGATGGATGGATGGATAGAGACAGACGGATGGATAAATGGATAGAGACAGAGGAATGGATGGATAGGGATAGAGGGATGGATGGATGGATAGGGAGAGAGGGATGGATGGATGGATAGGGATAGAGGAATGGATGGATAGAGACAGAGGGATGATGGATGGATGGATAGAGACAGAGAAATGATGGATGGATGGATAGAGACAGAGAAATGGATGGATGGATGGATAGAGACAGAGGGATGAAAGGATAGATAGAGATAGAGGGATGGATGGATGGATGGATGGATGGATAGGGATAGAGGACTGGAAGGATGGATAGAGACAGGCGGATGGAGGGATGGATGGAGACACAAATGGATGGATGATGGATAGAGACAGATGGATGGATGATGGATAGAGACAGACAGATGGAGGGATGGATAGAGACAGAGGGATGGAGGGATGAATGGATGGATGGATGGATAGAGACAGGAATGGATGGATGGATGGATAGAGACAGACGGATGGATGGAGGGATGGATAGAGACAGACAGATGGAGGGATGGATAGAGATAGAGGGATGGATGGATGGATGGATGGATAGAGACAGGGATGGAGGGATGGATGGATGGATGGATAGAGACAGACAGATGGAGGGATTGATAGAGACAGACGGATAGAGGGATGGATAGAGATAGAGGGATGGATGGATGGATGGATAGAGACAGGGATGGAGGGATGGATGGATGGATAGAAACAGACGGATGGAGGGATGGATATAGACAGGAATGGATGGATGGATGGATAGAGACAGACGGATGGATGGATGGACAGAGACAGAGGGATGGAGGGATGGATGGATGGATAGAGACAGGAATGGATGGATGGATGATAGATAGAGACAGACGGATGGAGGGATGGATAGAGACAGGAATGGATGTATGGATGGATAGAGACAGACGGATGGATGGATGGATGGATAGAGACAGACAGATGGAGGGATGGATAGAGACAGAGGGTTGGTGGGATGGATGGATGGATAGAGACAGGGATTGAGGGATGGATGGATGGATAGAGACAGACGGAAGGAGGGATAGATGGAGACAGGAATGGATGGATGGATGGATAGAGACAGACGGATGGATGGATGGATAGAGACAGACGGATGGAGGGATGGATAGAGACAGAGGGATGGAGGGATGGATGGATGGATAGAGACAGGAATGGATGGATGGATAGAGACACTCGGATGGAGGGATGGATAGAGACAGGAATGATGGATGGATGGATGGATGGATAGAGACAGACGGATGGATTGATGGAGGGATGGATGGATGGATAGAGACAGACAGATGGAGGGATGTATAGAGACAGAGGGATGGATAGATGGATGGATAGAGACAGACGGATGGATGGATAGAGACAGACAGATGGAGTGATGGATAGAGACAGAGGGATGGAGGGATGGATGGATAGAGACAGATGGATGGAGGGATGGATAGAGACAGGAATGGATGGATGGATGGATAGAGACAGACGGATGGATGGAGGGATGGATGGATGGATGGATAGAGACAGACAGATGGAGGGATGGATAGAGACAGAGGGATGGTGGGATGGATGGATAGAGACAGGAATGGATGGATGGATGGATGGAT
>NW_027508872.1:30000-65000 GCF_051911475.1 Siphateles boraxobius
ACTGTGCTGTTAGATGTATGTATATATTCAAGTTATTTATATAGTTTAAAATAAACTAATTAAAATGTTATTCTTATGTAATAAATGCATTAAATAAAAATTTGTACCATATTTTTATTTATTATTTTTATTCAATTCATATTTAATGGTAGTAGATGATTTGTTAATTGCATTTAATAGATTACGTTTTATTTGCGATTGGTTTGTGAAATGTGTTTTTTAATGCATGTTTAGGCTGAGTTTTTGTTGTATTTGTAAGTCGTATTTACCACTGGGAAGTTCGGGAATAATTTTGAAACACAAGTTCTCGAGTCGAGTTAGGAGTGCCACAAACTTTAATCATGGCGGAGGAGAAGCGATTGATGCTGTCCGGTAGGCCTATGCTTCACTATTTTTTTCGACAACAGCTACATCGCCTTGTCATGTCGTTAAAGTAGTGCATATTTACATATTTCACACGGTGAAAATAGCCTGTATTTGACTGAAAATCCAGAATCGCCAGCAAGCTGATTATCTAGATATTGCTATGAATGTTTCTATGGTTGTCAATGAATGGGACACTAAATACCATTTTGGCTTTATTTTCCCAATAATATATATATATATATATATAAACTTCCTCAATGATTCCAGTTCTTTCTGACAACAAAGCACTTGAACGCGACCAGCTCGTAATCACGACTTCAGAAATGGGAAGTATTTATTTTATTTTATTTACAGTTTATCTGGTAGGGACAGATAGAGTGAACATAGATTATCTTCTCGAAGCAATCCCATGTCAGTATCATAGTGTTTATAGCCTAGGCTAATTCGCAACACCTGTCCCTAGAAGGGCTTTTTATATTAAATATTAAACTAGATGGATAAATGTACAAATAAACATGTTTTGACATGTGTCATCACACATTGTCACGGTGTGGGTTTTGTGTTTTGTTCCTTGTTCTTGCCTGTCATGTGTTTCCCTGTTTTTTTATCTTCAGCTGTTCCCCGTTTTGTTGATTATGTATCCCCATGTGTTTCTGATTAGCCACGCCCCCTTGTTATCTTGTTTAGCTTGTTTGCCCGTGTATTTACACCTATGTTCTTCAGTTGGTGTGGGTCGGTCATTGTTTCCTGTAGCTGTTCCGTGTCCCGGTCCCGAGTAACATGTAGATATGCTTTCGCTTCGGAGCCAAGAGTATTTCTTCACTCCACAGTCATCCCTGACTTCGCTCTACGAGACGAGCTTCTCTCTCCGGTGTTGGTGTGACGGCGATCTGCAGCGAGCTCACAGTGCCTGCTGATGTGTGCAGTGATCTGCCAGTGTGTGTGTGTCTCCCTGTGCGCTTCAACATCGCAGAGTTTTTTTCTCCTCTCATTAAAGAGCTCGCACGCAAACACTGATCACCACAATGGTGACACTTCAAATGAAACATCAACATCTTGTGTGGAACCACTGTCCATAATTAAATTAAGTTTAAAGAGTCATTTTTGTAGTTCCTTCAATGCCCTTAGACGGCGATATCACTTCTTAATAGCAGAAACTGCTGCAGAAAAAGTTAGGTGCCATAAAAAATGTAATGTGTAATTGCATTACTCATCGCAAATGTATTGGAGTTATTTAGCCAACTTATTCAAAAATGTAGCCAGGTAGAGATTAAAAGTTGCTAATATATTTGATACTCAGTAAAACTACAAAGTAGCCAAAAAGATACTTAAGTACAGTAACTAATTACGTTTACTCCAATACTTTACACCAATGCGGATTCATAACAATGCACTTTCAGAAATTTTCAGACCCTACAGAAATTTACAAACTCTTTGTTTTGCACACATTATTAACCGGCTCGTCTGGCTCGAGAAAACAATGGAGGTATAATTCCTGTAACCGGAAATTAAACTGTAGCTGTGGGTGAATCTCCCCCTGCTGGTTAAAGGTTTGACTGTGCTAGATGATGTGTTTTGTGGGTGATAGATTCTTACAAATATTCTCAGCCCTCTTTAGTCAAAAATGCACATTTGTGGGAAGAAATTTTTAAGCTTCTTCAAAGCTGATCATGACATTTGTTGCCCTCACACAGAAACCACTGTGGTAAAAACAAACTGGTCTAGACTGGATAAAGTTCATGTTTAATTTCTCGTGACACTTTTCTCTTTTGACTTCTCTTTTCCTGTGTGTGTGATGGACTGTCATGATGTATATGGTGACTAATAAGATTGTGTAAGTACAATGAACAACAGTGTCTGTAAAACATTTTAGCTATGTTGAGTTTTGATATTTGGATATGATCGTTGGGCTGCTATTGCTCTATTTTTGATTGGACGTTGCGCTGGTTCTTCTTACACAAACACAGCATCATTTTTATTTTCACATTTGTGAGTCTGTGAGTATAGTTCAGTTTCACGCTGAAACCCAGAGATCAGGAATGGCCTCAATCAAAGTTCTCCTCCTGATTTCAGTGATATCTCCCTCTCCGAGTGGTAAGGAATCTTTTTTTGACTCTGTTTGTTTCCATATTCTTACATGCACACGTGTCTGTAGACTGTAAAGATTATTTATTCACAATGTTGATTTGTGCTGAGAGAATGCTGAGAAGTTAGATACTATTTAATGTACTGTTTGGTCCAGTGTGTTTGATTTGACCTTTAAATTGTTCAGATTTAGGGGTAAAACTTCACAATAATGTCCTACAAGTGTGTACTCACACTAGAGCATGTTTAACCCTCACAGTCCAGTTCTTTTGACTAGTGTGATCACTCTGTACCGGGTGTTGTGCCTATTTGATTCCCTGCCAAACTATTACCCCTCTTGTTGAAACCACTGCCTGATAACAAAAATAGAACAAAGAATGCAATTTTTTCACTATTTAGTGAAGAAAAGTTAGTTTAGGATCAGTTGGGAAAGTGCATGATATTCTAGGTTGCATAGTTAACATGAACGAGTCAATATTAGCTAATGCATTAGCTGACAATGAGCAATACATTTGTTACAGTATTTCTTTTTTGTTTTGTAAGTAAAAAACTGTTTATAATATGCTTGAGTGTGGGTCCATTAAATAATATTAACAGATGCAATTTTTAGTAAAATATTTCAATTTAAATATTGTATTAGTAATGTTTAAATTAACTAAGATTAATACAATCTTAAGAAGTATTTATTTAATAAAACATTTTAAAGTATTGTTTAATGATTTTTTTAACTAATATTTTTCTGTGTCAATTAATTGTCTCGGTTAGTGTGAGTAGTATAATCCACAGAGAAAGATGAGTGAATGAAATATACAAGGAAACTTTAATAACCATTCAGGAACTTCAGAACTAACTCTACACAACAGACACAAACCGCAAGTAAAAAAAAAAACATGAACTAGAAACTAAACAGAACAAGATACAGAAATTAAACATGACATGATTGTGATACTAGTTAACTAATATTAACTAATGAAACCTCATTTTAAAGTGTTTCCGGATTAGGTTAAACTTTGGACTTGTGCCTGCAACAAATGATGCATGACATGTTTCTTGTTTGAACGCATTTTAGAAATGCAGTCTCTATACTACACATACAGCACGGTATCTAAATCTCTGATCTCTGGAGAAGTGTATGAATTCTACAACTCAGTCGAACTCGACGACATACAGATGAGTTTGTGTAACCGTGTGAAGAAAGCAGATTTCATGACTCGGTTGTGTGAGGAATCTGAGAGACTCTTTAATGAAAGTGATGATCTGCATTATAAACAACAGTGGCTTCAGATCAACATTAAAACACTGATGAAACACAAGAGGAGTGAGAACAGCACACGACACACGGGTAATTATGTTTATGTTTAGAGTAAACTTATGTCAAGTAAATGTGAGGAAATGTCATTTCCATTAAAAATTAACATACATGAGAAAAAACTATTTACTAATGCTGATGTGAAAGTCAAAATTGACTGCATATCATTCATATTTTCTTAAACCTGTTGATTTTATATAATTTTTACATCCAGTTAACTGTACAATATACATATATTTTAGAGACATTACATTTTCTGCCATGTAGAAAATGTACTTTGACATGCAAATACATTTCACAGTTAAATCTTCTACTTCGACGAAGTTAAATCTTCTACTTAACTACGAAGACTATATTTATATATATATAAAAAAAGATTACAATCAATCTTCGGTGTTAATCTTCTGTTTTATTCTCTAGATCTTCATGTTCTTCAGTGGAGGCACGGCTGTGCAGGTGAACGTCACTCTAATGGTTCAGTAATGTTTCTTCAAGGCTCTGATGAATACGCCTATGATGGCCAGATCTTGACCTTTGACCTCTCAGTGCACTGGAAGCCTTTAGTCCTCGACCAGGACATCATCTGGGACAGAGAATCAGTTTCCAGCCTGGAGAGGCAATGTGTGGAAACATTAACCAGATTCACTGACCTTCAACGAGAGGGAAACTTCATCATCAAATGTGAGTTTACATTAGATTATTTTAATCAGAATCTCTAGGGTTGTTATTTGAATGCATTCTTTCATGCAGGTTTATTATCTTCATTTGTCTGTCCTGCAGCTCGTCCTCGTGTTCACACTCGTGTAAAAGCGTCTGGATCTTCAGGCTCGTCTCTGCTGGTGTGTTTGGCCACAGGCTTCTACCCTAAACATGTGCAGATGGAGATCAGACGCGATCAGACGCCGTTCCCTGAGGATCATCTGAACTCAGAGGGAATCAGACCGAACGCTGACGGATCCTTCCAGCTGGAGAAGAGCCTGGAGATCCTGCCGTGTGAAAGATCCCAGTATCGGTGTGTGGTGAAGCACCAGACTCTGACTGAACCGCTCATCATCAGCTGCGGTAACACGATCATTCATCAGTTTATAGCTTTCACAAGATCACTTCATTATTACTGTTATGTTTGCTTCATTAGAACTGAACTAAATCTTTTAGTTTTTTCTGACAGATGAAGTGAATGTCCTGCTTCCGGTGCTCATTGGATTTATAGTTGCTTTAATTGTTCTTGCCATCATTCTTCTTGTTTTTTACAAGCTGCTGAAGAAACGTGTTAAATGTCGAAGTGAGTATTATTCCTGTATCTCGTCCTTTATATAAGATGAATAGAAGGGCAGAATGACTGTTAATATTTATAATTTCAGGATTTAACCAGAAACCATCAGGTGAGTCTGACTCTTCTTAAAGTGGAAACACTATAATATATTCATTCTGCAACACTCATGTAATCAGTGTTGTTGTGAATCAGAGAACAGTGTCATTAAACATTCCTCTCTGTGTCTTTTAGACGACTCTGTTCATTCATTATCATCAGCTGAGTCCATGCAGTATATAACATTTGTATATTTTAGGAAACTATTTGTCAGGTTGATAAATTCAGGCATTTCTGTGCTGTTTTTCTAAAAAAATTGTTTTAGTCTTTCAGAACAATTATAGAATTCAGTCATAGAATAGTATTCTGTGCCAATAAAATATATATATATATATATATATATATGCATGTATGTATGTATGTTGCACAAGCTGTTTATGAGTCAAGATACTTATCTATCATTAAATCTTTACATCTCATTCTGATGATGACAAACTGAAGTGAAATTAAGAGACTGACTGTACGTGTTAATATTTATTGAACACACAAATCATAATCTCTGAATTATTTACATTAATTACTTTTGAAATAATAATTCAGTGAAGTGCTGACATGTTTTTTTCTCTCTCTCTTTTATCTCGTGGGGAAATATGTGAGTTAACATGCACTAATATTTACTTTATTTAGCATAAAAATCAACATATCATTAAGATGCAAACTACATCAAAACGACCCGTTCACATTCAACATCATTTTATTCAATCATTCTTCGTATAAAAGTAAATCTTCTGAAATCTTTACACAGATCACTCTGAGATAAATGAGGAAACTGACTGTGTTAATATTAGTTATTTTGGATGGATGTAGAGCCATGCAAACATGGAGAATGGACCTAGAACTGTTTGAGGAAACAAGTGAGTCTGAATTGATAAAAGCCAGAATGAAAATAAAAAGTTTCTGTCACTGTACAGCTGATGACTAAATGCATGAACATGTTTAATAACCATCATTTAATTCATTCTGAACTCCATCACGACCAGAAAGATGTGATTTCGGATCCGGATTTCGGACTGATTCAGAAGAAGAAGAATCCAGTATGGCGGAAGATCACAGTAGGTCCTACACACACACACACACACACACACACACACAAAAATGCTGGGTTAAAAACAACCCAATTTGGGTTATTTTGGCAACCCAGCACTGGGTCAAAAGGATGTACCCAGCGCTGGGTTGTTTTAACCCAACTAGTTGGGTAAATGTTTTAACCCAGCATGCTGGGTTGTCATTTTAATCCAATTATGGGTTAAAAATTTCTATAGTGCTGCTGGGTTAATGTAACCCAAAATGGGTTGGAAATTTAAACTAGAAATTTTAGTAATTAAAATGACTAAAATAACACATCTACAGCAATACAGACTTCAGTAATCAAAATATGAAATTTTATTTTTGTTTTATCAAGTAAAATTATTCAACAACAACAACCTTTATTTATAAAGCACATTTAACACAATACAAATTGATCCAAAGTGCTGTACATAGTGCATAGCAGAACTACGCTATAAAAACAACTATTACAAGTTTCCAAAAGCTACGGAATAAAAATGTGTTTTCAGAGTAGATTTAAAAATATCCAATGAAGGAGCAGACCTCACATGATAAGGAAGAGCATTCCAAAGCTTAGGCCCAGCGACAGAAAAAGCCCGATCACCCTTTAATTTGTAGCGACATCGTGACGCATTTAAAAGCAAGTGATTTGAAGATCACTTGCCCTAGCAGGACAGTATGGCACAATAAGATCACAAATGTACCTTGGTGCACAGCCAGACACCTGTAGCCTTTCTTTTTTCTGTCCTAGAAACTGTCATTTATCATGATCCTCATTAATCTTGTTATAAGCAGCAAGTTAATGAATTACAACAACAAGATGCTAAGAGTTTACATTGGCTTCATAAGATAATTAAAAACATAAAAAGAAAAACACACCTGATGCACATTCTTGGTTCTTTATTTTCCATAAGCAGAGTTAACAAACCTTGCTGTATTTTCGTGTAATTCATTAAAAGAAGGAACACCGCCATCTTGCTCCGACGAAACTGAAAGCACCTCACGTCGTAAACACGACTTCCCATAGATATGAGACTTCCCACCTCGTACGTACGGACTTCCCATGAGGACTTGAACGCACCAAATACTCCAGCACACCAGTATGCAGATGATATAACACCACATTTCAATCTGGATTCACTCCTCCACGTTCAAGTTCACCAAACGAGTCTCAATTAGATCCACGCAATCCGACTCATTAAACCATCGCAAGTGATGAAGGAATACCCAACAATAATCAGGTGAGATCTCCTCGATCAAAGGGCATAAAAATATCCTCAAAATTAAGCTAAATTTTTTTAAATAAAACAATAAAATAATAAAACCTGAGAGCAGCCAAACACGCCAGCGTTCGCTCAAACCGGAAGCTGCTTACCATATAAGTAGACAAGTGGTCTGCTAAATATTAATTTGTATTCATTTGTGAATAAATTTTTTGTAAAATTTCCCATCATTGACAAAATTCAATGAAAAATGCATGAAACCATATCACAGAAAGACTTGAAATAACTTCTTGAAGAAAATATGAAGTGAAATCTAAAAACATTTCACAACATTTACATCAAGATCTTGAGCATAAGATATCATGTGAGAGAAATACTCAGTAAGAATCAACTGTAGTGTAATTGTACTGTAGAAGAAAAGTACAAGTATTTAGAAGTAATAGTAGTAAATATAAAAAGAACAACAGCATAAAAGAGGCAAGGTCACAGACAGTAATAACAAGTTTGTCAGCAAAAATGAATGCTCGCAAAAGTCTCATTGTTGGTGTTTCATCCCCACAGAGTCCATACACCACAGTCTGTAAAAACTGCCACACTGTGGAACACTGTTTCGCGTAGTCTATGTCGAATACGTAGAACGCCTTAAAGGGCACCTATTATGGCATTTAAAATGTTCCTAATATTGTTTTGGGAGTCCCCAACAACAGTTTTACATGCATGCAATGACAAAAAAAACAAACACTTTTGTTGTCTTATAATATGCATTTATTTTTTACCGGATTTGCTCACCGACTCCCAAATGATTCGTTCAACGACTAATTTTTCCAAACCCTTCCTTTGCGTGACGCTGATGTGCGGTGATTGGTCAGATAACCCAATCAGTTATTGTTTGCGTTAGCCCAACGCATAAACATATTGATAAAGCACTGCTGTACTATAAGGTATTGCTCTATTCTTTATGACAACTCCAATAACAACGACAGACATTTCACATATTTCA
This sequence comes from Siphateles boraxobius, assembly GCF_051911475.1. Lineage (NCBI taxonomy): Eukaryota > Metazoa > Chordata > Actinopteri > Cypriniformes > Leuciscidae > Siphateles > Siphateles boraxobius. The sequence continues at coordinate 38,400 of NW_027508872.1, forward strand.
AAAAAAAAGTTGCGCCGAGCGTAATACACAACACACACAAATACTTATTGAGCATGCTACAAAACACATAAAAGCAACAATTATTAATAATACTTACAGGTTGTGATTCGGAGGAGGAAGCTGATCCAAATAAAATTGGTACTGAGCCTTCCTTCAGTATCAACCGAATCCACACTTGAAAGCGTTTATGTTTGTAAAGCATTCGTCATTAAAATAACGCGAACACAGCACAAGGTTCGCCCTATACTTGTGTGGTATAGTTGTATATGAACTGTAGACACTTAGTCTTCAAATGCTCCTCCCTGGGCAGTGAAAAAGGGTTGCTTTTGATTCGCACTTCAGAACACAGCGTCTTGTTGCCGACATGATGTTTTCAAGTTTTCCCTGGTGTCTGCGTGCGCAATGAGTGGGCGTGTCTTATTCAAATAACTTGTCAAGTTGACGTCATCTAGATAGAGAAAAAGCATCGTTCGTCTATCGATTCATATCAGCGACTCAGAGTCGACTCTTACTTTTGAGAGACAATAACTTTGTATACGGTGAACTTTCATATTTAAAACTTTGCAGGATGTTTTCATTCACTTAGATCTATGTTACACACTACATGAAAGGTAATTTTCAAAATTCCATAATAGGTGTCCTTTAAAGCAAACATCAACTGCAGCAAGCAATGTATTTTGCTCGAGTGCCTCTCCGTTTATAATGGCAAAGGCTTGAAAGCACTGGTTGTCTCCAAGCATGGGTCTTTTGAGCGCAAGTACTCCGCCATATTGGTCCCAATCTGACAACAAAACAAAAAAAAAGAAGAGATGTAAATACCTTTAGGAACAGTAAAGGCTATGACACACCAAGCCAACCATCGGCCAATGTTAGCACTAGTCGGACCCCTGATGCAGGGGTTGGCCCTTGGCCATAGCCTTTGCAGTGTGTTCCAAGATGCATTTGGCCCAGATGCAAATGACTCATGGCAACAACAAAGTTACAGTTTGATGTCACTATTTTTTTTTGTCGGCTTAGTTGTGTCATGGCCTTAAAGGGTTAGTTCACCCAAAAATAAACACTTAAATTAAATTAAATCTGTTCATCAAATAAAGCGATCTAGTCTCTTCAGAAAATCTGGAATACATTATGTAGTTTTAGCAATGGCTGTTAACTTACAGGCTGTGTGCCTATGTAGGCCTTCCGGGTTTCAATGAAAGTTGGTTTAAACGTTTTCCTTCCAATCTTGTACACTGATGTTGGAAGGACTACAGGAAGTACTTGCAAGGCGACATCACTCTGCGTCTCTTTAGAATACAATGAAAATTTTTTAATATTTATAATTTCAGAATTTACCAAACATCGGAAAGAAGGCCTACTACGATCATCAAGTGAGTCTGACTCTTCTATAACTGGAAACACTATAATATATACCTACATTCTGCAACACTCTCATGTAATCAGTGTTGTTGTGAATCAGAGAACAGAACTGTGTCATTAAACATTCCTCTCTGTGTCTTTTAGAAGACGGTGCATATTTATCATTACGACAAGCTGAGTCCATACAGTATATAACATTTGTATATTTTAGGAAACTATTTGTCAGGTTGATAAATTCAGGTATTTCTGTGCTGTTTTTCTAAAAAAATAAAATAATAGTCTTTCAAACAATTATAGAATTCAGTCATATAATATTATTCTGTGCCAATAATAAATATATTGCACAAGCTGTTTATGAGTCAAGATACTTGTAACTTGTCTGTGATTAAATCTTTACATCTCATTCTGATGATGACAAACTGAAGTGAAATGAAGAGACTGACTGTATATGTTAATATTTATGAACAAACAAATCACAATTACTCTTGAAATAATTCATTCTCTACTGTACTTTTATCCAGAGTGCTGACATGTGTTTTTCTCTCTTTTAGCTCATGTGCAAATATGAGTTCACATACACTAATATTTACTGTCTTTAATTTTTCAATTTATTTAGCATAAAAAGCAACAAATCATTAAGAAACTAACTAAATCAAAATGCCCTGTTCACATTCAACTTCATTTCACTCAATACAAAACAAAATTATTCTTAGTACAAAAGTAAATCTACTGAAATCTTTACACAGATCACTCTGAGATAAATGAGGAAACTGACTGTGTTAATATTAGTTATTTTGGATGGATGTAGAGCCATGCAAACATGGAGAATGGACCTAGAACTGTTTGAGGAAACAAGTGAGTCTGAATTGATAAAAGCCAGAATGAAAATAAAAAGTTTCTGTCACTGTACAGCTGATGACTAAATGCATGAACATGTTTAATAACCATCATTTAATTCATTCTGAACTCCATCACGACCAGAAAGATGTGAAGCTGCTTTAAACACTGATTCAGAAGAAGAAAACCCCACAGATCCCAGTATGGAGGAGGTTCACAGTAGGTCCTGAACACACACGCACGCACGCACGCACGCACGCACACACACACACTCACAGTTTCTCAGGCCTGTTTCATTAATGGCTCCTCTCATTGTCTTTCAGCTGAGGAGGTTCACAGTAGGTCCTGACACACACACACACACACACACACACACACACACACACACACACACACACACACACACACACACACACACACACACACACACAGTTTCTCCTCAGGCGTGTTTCATCAATGGTTCCTCTCGTTCTCTTTCAGCTGAGGAGGTTCACAGTAGGTCCTGAACACACACACACACACACACACACACACACACACACACACACACACACACACACACACACACACACACACACACACACACACACAGTTTCTCAGGCGTGTTTCATCAATGGTTCCTCTCGTTCTCTTTCAGCTGAGGAGGTTCACAGTAGGTCCTGAACACACACACACACACACACACACACACACACACACAGTTTCTCAGGCATGTTTCATCAATGGTTCCTCTCGTTCTCTTTCAGCTGAGGAGGTTCACAGTAGGTCCTGAACACAATATTATCTGTCTGCAGTCCCGGAGGCTGCATTTTCAGGACCCCACTTCTAGGACCGCATTTCTAGGACCCTAGTTTTTTGTGACAGCGCCACCTACCGAGTTGGAGAACCGCAGTCCCAGGAACGCATTTCCAGGACCCTAGTTTTGGAGGACCGAAAAAAGTGCCACCAATGCAATATTTCCACCCAGTTTTAACTACATTAGAGTGTTTTTTTTTCTTTCAAGTTTTATTACACCCAAATACTACTTTCTTTATTGCAATTAAACCAGGTTCCTAGGAATGTTGAGAAATTATTGGGTATAAGTAGCATATAATAACTCAAGTAAAATAAACAAGGAATCATTTTATAGTCTTTTCAGTCACTATGGACCACATTTTCAAGTACAGAGGGAAGACAAGGATGACTCTGGGGGTAGATTTAAGATTTTGTATTTTACAAAATAATATAAAACACCTGAACTTGAACACACAAAATATTTTACACAATAATATATAACTGAAATTGAACACACAAAATATTTTACAAAATAATATATAAAAACTGAAATTAAACACAAAATATTTTACAAAATAATATATAACCACTGAACTTGAACACACACAAAAACAAATTTGATCATGACATGAACCACATAGACAGAACTTCAATGGATGGACAAACACATGGACAACATCATCACTGACTCCTAAGAGAGAGAAAGAGAAGTGATTTAAATAAGGAACATTTAGTTGACCATGTTCTACTCTCTAATTTTAAATTTCATATTTAAAAGATCTTAGTTACCACAGAGTAATGATAATGATAAAAATAATGATATCAATCTCCATACCAATTAATTTTCATAATACAATTATTGCATACTGTTCAAAGAATTGGGGAAAAAAATGATTTCGATGTTCTCGGAACAAAGGTTCTAGAAACACTCATGTCGTTTCTTGAAAAACATTTTTAAGTTAATTTCATATAAATAAATAGACATAAATTTGGCCTAAGCCTAGTGCTTAACCAATTTATTTATTTATCTTTTGTCGTACTATTGCCTACCCTGAGCTGTGTCCTTGATAGCACTTCATATAGAGTACAGTATACAGTAAATGACACAATCTAACACGTGGGATTTCAATTATTATAATGGCCTCTCGGATATGTCTGACTATTAAAATCTCATATGTCTCAACCAACTTTATAAAACCATGTCAAAATGAAGAGACGTACACATAACATGTATTGTGGGTAACGTTAAACAGGCTGACTGTGAGCAGGTGACAGTGAAAACATTAAGATTATTTTAACTGAATTAAAATGGAAAAACAATGAGTAATAAACCAACTTTTCAGAACAAACATGCTACCGTTTATTGTGCTGTAAATAAGTCAACACAGGCTTATCATGCAACAGTTCCGTTAAATGAACGTGCTAACAATTCATTTTCCAGCATTAGAGGCTAATATATGATGGCTATGCATTCAAGACTGTTTAGCAAATCACCAGCACGTTGGCAACGTTAACTTTCCAATGAAATGCATCAAAATTGTTTTTAAAGTTAAACAAATAAAAATTGATTCGCATTTGATACTCACACTCTGAATGTCATTCATCTTCGCTGGTCCTCTAATTCGATAGGTGGCGTTGTCACTAAAAACCTAGGGTCCTAGAAATGCGGTCCTAGAAGTGGGGTCCTGAAAATGCAGCCTCCGTTTTTGCAGGCAGATGCTACTCCCTGAACACACACACACACACACACACACACACACACACACACAGTTTCTCAGGCGTGTTTCATCAATGGTTCCTCTCGTTCTCTTTCAGCTGAGGAGGTTCACAGTAGGTCCTGAACACACACACACACACACACACAAACACACACACACACACACACACACACACACACACACACACACACACACACACACACACACACACACACACACACACACACACACACAGTTTCTCAGGCGTGTTTCATCAATGGTTCCTCTCGTTCTCTTTCAGCTGAGGAGGTTCACAGTAGGTCCTGAACACACACACACACACACACACACACACAGTTTCTCAGGCGTGTTTCATCAATGGTTCCTCTCGTTCTCTTTCAGCTGAGGAGGTTCACAGTAGGTCCTGAACACACACACACACACACACACACACAGTTTCTCAGGCCTGTTTCATCAATGGTTCCTCTCGTTCTCTTTCAGCTGAGGAGGTTCACAGTAGGTCCTGAACACACACACACAAACACACACACACAGTTTCTCAGGCCTGTTTCATCAATGGTTCCTCTCGTTCTCTTTCAGCTGAGGAGGTTCACAGTAGGTCCTGAACACACACACACACACACACACACACACACACACACACACACACACACACACACACACACACACACACACACACACACACACACACACACAGTTTCTCAGGCGTGTTTCATCAATGGTTCCTCTCGTTCTCTTTCAGCTGAGGAGGTTCACAGTAGGTCCTGAACACACACACACACACACACACACACACACACACACACACACACACAGTTTCTCAGGCGTGTTTCATCAATGGTTCCTCTCGTTCTCTTTCAGCTGAGGAGGTTCACAGTAGGTCCTGAACACACACACACACACACACACACACAGTTTCTCAGGCCTGTTTCATCAATGGTTCCTCTCGTTCTCTTTCAGCTGAGGAGGTTCATGACACTCAGAGTCTGTGTGAAACTGAAGCGACTGCAGCGGCTCGAGGTCAGAACATATGAATTCATCTCTTATCTGACGCTGATTCTTCCTCTCACTCTCACTCACCGTGTTCTTCATGACTTTTATAGGTCCGATGGGCTCCAAAAACATCTCTGTGCCTAACTTTGGTGAGTTGAGACTTTCTTGTGTTTTGTAGTTTTATTCTGTCAGAAACACAGATCTGAAACGATAAGTGTTTTTTCCAGCCATGGAGAGAGAAGACGCAGATCAGAACATCATTACCCAGAATGCCCTGCAGTTACCACCGCCAAGTAATGTTATAGTTTTTCATTCATTCTCCTTCAAATTACATGTTATTGCTAAGTCAAAAATATTATTTTATATATATTATTAATATTAAATATAATACAAAGACATTATAATGCTGTTTTTCAGGACGCTGCAGATCCAAGAACATTTCACTGCCAAACCTCAGTAATGTTTCAGTTCATTTCAACTAAAGATAAACATTCATCCATTTGCACTAGAAATGTTTGCTATTTAATTTTGGTGTTTTTAGAACCAGAAACACAAGTTCTCCAGTTTTAAATGGCTGTCACTTCAAATGAAATCTTCTGTTGTTTTCTTCAGCTCAAGACAGAAAGGACAGCGATGACTCCAGTTAGAAGATCAAGGATGTTTTGAAGAATCAGATCTAGAGCTTTACTTCCATCATCAAAGCCAAAAGAACATGAAAATCTGAACATCACAGTCATTTATACATGTTTATTTATAAACCTGTGGCCGTTAATAGAGAGATTTACAAGAGCATCAGGGGGTCAAACATCAGATCACATAAGGATATTTGAGCACATCCTCAGTGAACCAGAAATATGACGTTACATTTATTTACATGATTCACTTTTATTATTTTACTTGCATGAAAATCCCGGTGAACTCCATCTGCAGGAGTTTTAGAGTCAGTGTCTACATTTGTATCAGAAATGTGTAAATTAACAAAGGATCTTTTGAAATCAATGATTTTATGAACAGGTGCAAGTTTATAAATGATATTAGCCTACGCACCAAAACTGAGTTCTGCTCTTATTCAGTTCCTTTCTCATTTTCTGCAGCCTCTAAAATATCTCTAAAATCAAGTTATGTTTTCTGAAAAAAACAAACATTCCTTGACTCTAATAATCAGCAAATACTCACCTGTCATCCTTAAACACCTGTGCTCATGTGATCTGTGTCCAGTCAATGACAGCTTTAATGTTTACAGTATCAGCATTCACAGTGTTAGACTCGACCTCTGGCTCAGATCCCTGTAAGAGACTGAAATGTTAGAATACATTTTCTTTCAGCAACACTACAGTTGTGCCTCAAATTTAATTTACATTTATCTGCTACAAATGAAAATAATTTACAAATCCTACTTAATCCCTACACATTAGTGTAAAACCTTCCTCACTCCATCAGGAAACATAGGCATTTTAAATGTTGAGCATAATTGTATTGTTTAAATGAAGCCATTCCCCATTTCGTTTTAAGGATTTAATGTGAAACTGGCAACAGAAATAAGCGTTTTAGGACTTTCGCGCACTTTTTAGAGGAAAAATACATATTCTAATCTAAAATTGAGATTAAAACATTAAATTCTGACCTTGAACATCCTTCCTTCTTCCATGGTGAAAATGACAAACTCTTGATATGTTGAGGAAAATGGGAATGATAAAAGTGAAGAAAATCATAAATCCAGTATTTCAAACAGTGTTTCTTCTCTTATAAAAGCACATATTGGTTCTGAATTGAGTTCTGATTGTAACCAGGAGAGGGCAGCATATAAAGTTCTGAACCTGAACTAAAAAATATATATTTCAAGATCGTTCTCCTAACGTTCCCAATAAGTAACGAAAATGTAATTTGTGAATGTTCTCTAAACGTCCAGTTTAAAATAAAATAAAAAAAATCTTTGTAATTCTAACGCTAAGCGAAAATCCCATTTCGCAAACCTGATGGGAATCTTAAATGTTCTCTGAATGTTCTGAAACTAGTAATATTTAAAAATGTTAGACGAACATCCAACTAAAACGTTTACATTTCTGGAAAAAAAGTTCCATTAACGATAGGCTATTTGTGCTAATGTTTTTGAGAACATTATTAAAGACCAGATCATAATTTTGAACCAATTGTTTAAACATTAGGAAGAACGTAATGTTCTTCGATTCGATTTTTATCTTCGTAACTTTGAGAGAACGTTATACAGAACCCATGAAATTAAAGGTTTGTGGCTTTTAGTCCATGCCTGTAGTTTTGAGGTCTTTTATATGCTGCAGCAAAAGTTGATCTGAAAAACATTTTGGTAGCCTATAGTCTACGTGCTTTAAACAATTATAATGATCAAGTGTTTACTCAACAACAGCAAAAACTTTGACAACACATTCATGTCCTTTCTTCTTTCATTTTATCTTTCTTTTCTTGTTTCGTTCTTTGACATTTTTGTCCTATATGGGAATGTTACACTGTGCAAGAATTATTGAAATGTTCTAGATTTTTAAAAGATGTGTGTTAGCACCATAGTACATTTTCTTGAAATATTATTTTTTAAAAGAAAGAAAAACACGTATGTCCCGTAAGCGGAAGTTCTCACGGAGTGGGAGGGGGCTGGTGACTGGTATTACGTCACTTCCGCGCGAGAGCGAGAAACAAACCGGAGTGTACGCGCAGTGAGTGCGAGCGCGAGAGGATGGAGGCCGCAGAGCAGCAGCGGAGCTCGAGTGACGGCGCGACCGCCAGAGGAGCGGGTGTCCCGGGCAGCGGAGGTGGAGCAGGGCCCGGAGGAAGCGCGGAAGGCGAGCGGGACAGAGATCGAGCCACTTTCGAGTGTAACATCTGCCTGGACACCGCCCGAGACGCGGTCATCAGCCTCTGCGGACACCTGTTCTGGTACAGCTGATCGATAATCGATCACCATCAATATCATAACAGTAGGAGTCTAAACAACACACACAGCATGAAAGTGAGAAAATGATTGACAGCGAGACCCTTTACCATAGCAACCAAACCTACTTGTACTGATAATACCTGTTATTGTTATTAACTCACGTAAAACTGCAGCAAAACAAACACAACACGTCAAAGAACAACCTGACTGATTGACAGTCTGACATGTTGACAGGGAATAATCTGTTCTCATTAATTCACCATGGTAATCAATCACTTACTTCAGTTACTGTTATCATGTAGTAATGCAGATTCATCTGCTTTCACTGACATAGACTTATACATCAGATATTTTTTACATTACTACGTCATTTAAATACCATGGTACACGAGAAAAGTACAGTACCATAGTATTATTGAACCATGGTACCCCCAAAGTAAGGACAAAGTTACTACAGTTGTTGTTACTATAGTAAAATTATGGTAAACATGAAGTCAGTATGATTGAAATATTCACAATGAGCACCTGCATTATTATGATATGATTTTGCAGAAGTAAAAGCACAGTATTTTTTGTTCCTCTATAGTGTTTTGGTGCAATTGCTGGTCACTTATTTGATTTGATTGACGGTGATTTTTCAGCTGGTTTAAGTGTGGCTTTGCTGTGTGAAGCTCCTCATGACACATTCATCTGAGAGTTTATTACATTGTAATGCCTTACATATAACATGATAGTGAGAAAAATGAATTAATGAATCAATTGATTGAATGATTTTTTAAACGGGACAGTTAATTGAAGCTTTAGATGACATCTAAAGAAAGTTTGCATGTGTTTTATTTTGAGTTTTATGCATTTATGGCTCATAGTCTGATATGGAGGACAAAACAGCTCAATTTTATTAGCGAAAATATGCAATTTTAGCAGATGTTCATATTTATATGACCAAAAAGCAACATAAAATGCATATTAATATCAATATCTACCAATAATCTCTTGATGAAATCGTTAGTTTTATAATCAAAGCTCTGTAGTTTTAAAACATATAATGCAATGCATTACAATGATAAAGCTGCTTCAGTCCAGTTGAAATATTACTAACAATATCAAAGTTATTCTTGCGTTTCTTTGATAAAATCAGAGCAGATTTGACACAGAAAGACTCGTGAAGCTCGAGCTGAAGGAGGACGCTTGTACAATCATACTGAAAGACTTTTACTGGATAAAAGAGTCTTAAATATCAATCAGAGACAGAAGGAGTGCAGGAGATTGTGTGCGACATCAATATTCGATGCGATATTCATGTATTAAATATAATATAGGGCTAATGAAACTTTAAGTAACTTTTAGTGTGTCTGTGTTTCAGCCAGGGAAGTTTCTCTGCAGTCTTTCAGGAATAAACGACAGATAGAAATCAGAACAAACAAATATGTGTCCCTGTGTTCCTCACTCAGTTATGCAAAAGCTTGATGAGTTAATGTGATTAAAGCCTGTTGTGTTCTGCTGAGCTCTTGTTCATGTGTGACTCCGTGAGTGTGTTTTCTGGAGCGAGATCTTCATGTGTGTTTAGTGCCGTTAGCGTGAGATTATCAGGTTAATGAGAGATTAGACTCCACAGGAGGAGTAAGAATAGATGCACACGTAACACTGACCCCTGTTTGTGTGATTACGACCCTTTATTCGTCATGTTTGTGTTATGTAGATGTGCAGATGTTGTGGATTGTGTTTGTGTGCATGACAAACATCTCTTAGTTATTCAATATTTAGGCAACAAACCCATCAGAAGTATTTTTTCCATTCATTTCTCCCACAGGGATTTTAAAATAGTCTTCGTGAAAGCATTATAAGCAGATACGAGGAGAATCATAACACTACAAACTGATTTGAAGCAAAAAATATTTTGAAATCTGACAAAAATACAAAGACTGTGAACTTAATTGCTTAACTGAGGGAACGAACTACAATCCCATTAAGCATTGCCATGGAGAAATATAAAACTACTCCTTTACAAATGTTGATTATATATGTATAAAAACAAGATATTTTAAGTGTATTGCAAAATATTCATATCTATTCAAGTATTTTGAGAGCGTAGAGATGAATGTTTGCAGTGCTTCATGGGAGTGGGAGGGGCTAAAACAATCTTTTGTCTTAACTCTCTGATTGGTGGAATTTTCTGGATCATCATGGGTAATGTAGTTTTTCACCAGGAATTCCACTGTTAAACAATTGTTTTAAATGAAGCGGGCTGAATAAAATATTTGTACAAAATTTTCAATGAACCTGAACTTTGAAATCGTTTTCATGACAATTGAAAAACTCCCTAAAATCTCATGACTATAATTCTTTATTTTACTGTGATATGACAACATTTTTTACATTACTGTACTGTATGGGAAATAGAAAATCTTAAATATATAATTATTAATATTTCTAAAAATTCATGTGTTGATCTTATTATGCCTTTTCTTTCTCGTGATTTTTAAGGGTGAAATATTACCCAGACACGTTATCAACAGGTTTTGTATTCACAACTAGTTGTAGCTTTTAATTTTCATGCCAAATACATTTTCAGAAATGGGGAAATATGCAGACAGTTGTGATTTATGCAGATGAGACTATTTACTCCTGAACGAGTATAATTTTCTGTAGCACAGATTACATGAACAACATTAATGCCTTTGGCAGACGCTTTTATCTGAAGCGACATGCATTGCATTTGATCGGTTAATGCATTCCCTGGGAATCGAACCCATGACCTTGCGTTGCTAGCTGCATGCTTTACTGTTTGAGCTACAGGAATACTATTGGCTATTAAAATAACATGAATGTATTTACTAATTTTTGACTTCTCTCTCTCTGTCTCTCCTGGTTTGTCGTTTCGTGCAGTTGGCCTTGTCTTCATCAGGTGAGTGTCAGGTGTGTGTGTGTGCGTGCGTGCGTGTGTGTGTGTGTGTGCGTGTGTGTGTGTGTGTGTGTGTGTGTGTGTGTGTGTGTGTGTGTGTGTGTGTGTTTGTTTGTGTGTGTGCGTGCGTGTGTGTGCGTGCGTGTGTGTTAGGCGTGTGAACGAATATTCGATTTTTCGAATGAATGAGGCATTTATATAGCGCTTTTCATATGTATTACTGTACACCCAAAGCGCTTTTACAATCATGTCTGGATCCATCATCAACCACCACCATGCTCCATCAGATAGATGGAGCCAGTGCTCACACACACCAGCTATAGGTGGAGCCAGAGCGCTCAACACACACCAAACTGTTCAGAAATGGTGACAAAAACTAAAAAAAAACTTAAACTTAAAAAATAACGTCTTTTTTGTTAAACGTCATTTAAATAAACGAATATTCGATTTTTATGAGTATTCAAATGCAATATTTCTGAAAAATGCCCATCCCTAGTGTGTGTGTGTATCATTTGTAGTGCACACTTTGATGTTTTGTGCTTCACTAGAGTAAAATGACACACAGATGTTCAAAGCATGATTAGCTTCACAGAAAGCAAATGAATGTTTGTAGAGAATAGCAGAAAACTATTATAATGGCTGACATTATACATTATATTATAGCTGTTCATACTGAGTAGGATTACATGCTTACGAATAATTAGATAATAAAAGTTTATAATGTATAGTAGAAACTGTTTAACACTTTTATAATCTGTCAAGGAATAATGTACAGTCAGTCACTATCTTATTTTATATATCTATATTTTTACTTAAAGGGATAGTTCACTTTAAAATGAAATTCTGTCATCATTTCCTCACCCTCAAGTTGACTTGACTTCCATAGTAGGAAAAATAAATACTATGGAAGTCACTGGTTCCAGTTAACTGTTTGGTTACTGACATTCTTCAAAATATCTTCCCTTGTGTTCAGCAGAAGAAAGAAATACATACAGGTTTGAAACAACTTGAGGGTGAGTAAATGATGACAGAATTTTCATTTTAAAGTGAACTATCCCTTTAAGCAATACTTTTATTCATCAAAGGCGCAATAAATTGATCAAAAGTTACAGTAAATCTATTTATAATGTTACAAAAGATGCTATTTCAAACAAATGCTTTCTTGTTTCTTGAGCATCAAATCATGATATTATGCTGATTTCTGAAGGATCATGTGACACTGAAGACTGGAGTAATGATGCTGAAAATTCAGCTTTTGATCACAGGAATAAATTACACTTTATTATATATTCACATAGAGAACAGCTGATTTACATTGGAATAATATTTCAGATTTTTACTGTATTTTTGATCAAATGAACGCAGCTTTGCTGAGCAGAAGAGACTGTATCAGGAACATTGTCCCGTGTGTTTCAGTGGCTGGAGACGCGTCCCAGCAGGCAGCAGTGTCCCGTGTGTAAAGCAGGAATCAGTCGAGATAAAGTCATTCCTCTGTACGGTCGTGGCAGCACCAGTCAGGAAGATCCCAGGTACCGACTAGTGCACTATCTAGTGCACTCACTCTCACTGCATACTGACTTACTGACTGTTATACAGGCATCATCAGGGATTAGCATTTCAAACTGTAGTTTGCTTCAATGTCACATGACCTTATTAAGTTGCATCAGTGAGTGCAGTAGTTGTCGTCTCAGAAATAAAAATATTATTTTGCATTTTTAATCCAGTCTTGTGTGAAGTGATTTTGGTTCTCTGATCAAATAATGAGTCAAGTAGGAGAAATTATGATTAATTTGTCACTGGATATGGAAGGTCAAGTCGAGTGCATTGCATTGTGGGTCTCTAACAGCGTGTTATTCTGGCGAATCCAGTTATTCCACGAATGCAGAAATAGCATGACATTCAGAACATAAACTGATGTAGAGCTTGTGTGTGCTTTGGGTCACATGAACGATTGAGAAATTAACGAATAATTAATGTTAATAAATAACCATCAAAACCAGTGGGAATTTTACAAATCCAGGTTTGTTTGTAATGCTGCACCACGGTTATGATAGTTAACTATAACTATTAAAAACATTTGTGTAATAATTTCAAAAATCAATCTGAAATGAAATGGAGAAGCGGAGTCAGTTGAGACTGTAGGTAATATTAATAATATTTTATGAATATTTTTTGTAATTGTTTGTTTAATACCCTGTTTCTGCTATAAAAGGATTTGTTATACTGCTTATTTCTATTTTCTACTTTTGTTCTAATGTGTATTTGATTGCATGTGTTTATAATTAGAATAACAGCTGTCAGCAAGAAGAAACTATTTGTTTATTTGCATTGTGCTTGAGAGAGAGTGTGTGTTTGTGATTGTATCTTCAGGCTGATGGTTTTACTCATTTGAATATTATGGCGTGTGTGTGTGTGTGTGTGTGTGTGTGTGTGTCTTACAGATTGAAAACGCCACCACGACCTCAGGGTCAAAGGCCAGAGCCCGAGAGCAGAGGGGTGAGCGTCTGTCCTGACATCATTATGGTGTGGTTATGAATGTATTGTTAATGTGATCATATCTCTCTGTCTCTCGCTCTCTCTCTCTCTCTCTCTCTCTCTCTCTCTCTCTCTCTCTCTCTCTCGCTCAACAGTTTCAGGGTTTTGCCGACACAGGGTTTCACATGTCGTTTGGAATCGGTGCTTTTCCGTTCGGTTTTTTCACCACAGTCTTTAACGCCAACGACCCTTTTCACAGACCAGGTCAGTGCTGCTGTTTCTTCATGATATGCTCCCTGATAAAGGGCTCACCACATGACGATCACATTTTTTGACATATAAGACTTGTTGTACCATTAAAACATCCTGCAAGTTTCAGAGCTTAAAACATCCTCCTCATTATAATAAAGCATTTATTTAAACTGCTCATTTGGATATTGCCGGATCTGTGAAGTAACACAGGTAAATACATTTGCATATGAGCCTCCAGTCTATCAGTTATACATCATCACATCATAGGCTGGCTGTCATTTAGTTTGTTTTTTTGTGCAAAAAACTTTATTAGCATCAGAAGTGAACCTCAAAAAAGTCCATGTCATGACCGCTTTAAGGTTTTATTGTTAAAATATACGCTTTAAGTTGATGTCAGGATTCATGAATGCTCTGTCAAAGGTGTTTGGTTGGTTTTCTAAAGCCTTGCCTTTGTGTGTGTGTGTGTGTGTGTGTGTGTGTGTGTGTGTGTGTGTGTGTGTGTGTGTGTGTGTGTGTGTGTGTGTGTGTGTGTGTGTGTGTGTGTGTGTGTGTGTGTGTGTTCAGATCCTCATTATGATCATCAAGGCAACGGCAATCCCAACAACGGCAACAACTGGCAGGACTCGCTCTTCCTCTTCCTGGCCATCTTCTTCTTCTTCTGGATGCTGAGTGTGTGAGTGTGTGTGAGGTCTTCAGATGATGGACGAGGACACTGTCTTGTGTGTGTGTGTGTGCTTTCAGAAGATGAACTCACTACCTGTCTGTCTGTCTCATATCCATATATATACACACTCACTCACGCACTCTCACACACACACACCACACACACACACACACACACACACACACACACACACACACACACACACACACACACACACACACACACAATCACTCACTCACTCTCACTCGCATACACACACTCACACACACTCACTCACTCTCACTCGCATACACACACTCACATACACTCACTCACTCTCACTCGCATACACACACACGCACACACACATACTCTCTCACTCACACACACTCACTCACTCACTCTCACTCGCATACACACACTCACACACACTCTCTCACTCGCATACACACACACGCACACACACACTCACTCACTCTCACTCGCATACACACACACACACACACACACACACACACTCTCTCTCACACACACTCACTCACTCACTCTCACTCGCATACACACACTCACACACACTCACTCACTCTCACTCGCATACACACACACGCACACACACACTCACTCACTCTCACTCGCATACACACACTCACACACACTCACTCTCACTCGCATACACACACACACACACACACACACTCTCTCTCACACACACTCACTCACTCACTCTCACTCGCATACACACACTCACACACACTCACTCACTCTCACTCGCATACACACACTCACACACACTCACTCACTCTCACTCGCATACACACACACGCACACACACATACTCACTCGCATACACACATATACACTCTTTCTCACTCACTCAATCACTCTCTCACACACACACACACACACATCAGTGTTGAGAGACAGTATTAATGACGTCGTCAGTAGATGAAACACTACAGCCGTTGATGAATCTCACCTAAACATCTCCTGTTTCGCCTCAGAATGCTGGGAGAAATTACACTCAGCATAAAGAAACTTATTTCAATAAACCTGCAATCTGAAATCATTTTCATGATGATTAAACACATTCATCCCCAAATTCTCATTACTTTAAAGTGTTGTTTTTACTGTAGTAATATATAAAGAAAATTCCATTATGGTACTAAGAATCTAAGTCTTAATTTATTGTTGAGTGATTAATTGTCATGAAAATGCGTACGTTCATTCTCATAATGCATTTTCTTTCTTGTGATTTTTGGTGTGTAATATTACCCAGACTCATTCACCATGTTCAGCACTTTTATAGCTTTTCATTTTCATGCCAAAGAAGTTTTGAAAGGAGAGAAATATGAAGGCAGACGTGATTTATGGATGGGTTTATTGGGACACTCCTGAAAGCGTTTCGAGGCCGTTGCACTGTGCGTTTAGACAGCACGTATTACAGGAATGAGAATTTCACAATTTAGGATTTCATTTTTTAAATTATTATTATAATTGTAAAAGCAGGTTCTTAAACATTTTATTTTGGAGTGAAACCTGAACATGTTTTTGTGAGATTCGCCCATTGTGTTCAATGTACAGTTTAGTGAAGATTTAGCTTTAGCCTCAAAGACGCACACTAGTCATAAGCTAATCTAGATCAGACTCTGACGCGAGTTCCGGTTGCGATGCGGTTCAGACCCGGATGGAGTTTCAGGTTTGTTCAGGAAGTGTTTCCACAACAGTTTTATCTGGCTTGTGTTTGTTGTGTAAAGCAGACATGACCGCTAACACACAGCGTACATCATAACGTTATTAATCACCTTATTATGAGTTAACACGCATTCAGTTATGATTGACAGGGTGAATGAGTGATTTATGCATTGAGTAAATATATTATTGTCATAGATAAGAAACTTATGAAAATGAAAAAAGTGATTTTAATTTTCATCCTGCTAATGTGGTATGCGAGTGTTGGGGAGTGTTTGCTGCTCGTGTGTGTGTGTGTGTGTGTGTATATATGGATATTGTACATGATGTTTTTAAACGTCTCTCTGTCATTGGCTGTGACGTTGATTGACAGCCGAGAGGTGATGGTTTGTAATCCTGTTGGTTTTAACTGTTTTGTCAGTGTAAAAAACATCCCGTGAAAAAGAACATTGGTGTTTATTTCCTCTCGCTGCAGTGATTGGCCGGTTTGAACTTCTTGTCTAAAGACTGACCACGCCCACTTTAATGATGTCACAATGCAGGTTGTGTTGATTGACGGCTGCTCGGCAGTAAAAGTGGGTGGGGTTTACGGTCAGAATCCGTTAAATCTTACTGGATGATTTTGGGTGACTTTCGTTAAAATTGCTTTTGTTTGTCTTTCCTTTTTGCATATCACTGGTTAATTATATTTGTAACAAGCCTTTTTTGCCATAAAAGTCTTTTGGTAGCTAAATTGCATATAATTATTGTGCATATTGGCCAGAAACTAAAGTGGGTGTGGGCACTTGATAAATAAACATTTAATACAACTGGCGTGGTTATTCTTTATACTGAATTAGATTATATATTTGTGTATATATGGATGTATGTTATATGTATTGAAGTGCTTTATATAATATACATGAAACTGATGGCAAATATTTAAAAGAAAATGAGCACCTGATAATATGCAACATTTTTATTAGATTTATTCATATATATATATATATATATATATCTTTAAATAAATATTCTGTTTATTTCCAGTTAACACTAAATCAAACACAACCAAATACAAATCATATAAAAACAGTGTGAAACGAGCATGAACTACTGTAACTATAAAAACCTTCAAAACTAAAACTTCTTTTCCCTTCATGCTTATGGAGTTTCTTATATTCGACTGTTTGTTTTTTATTTTCTATTACAAAGTTTCAAAAAAAGATGGCTTTAAAAACAGTACAGTGGTTTTGGAAGAACTGTTTGTTAGTTATTAATCTGCACCTAAAACAGCCAATTATACGTGCAATATAGTTTCACTGTGCATATCTTACTAAAAAAAACAAATAAAAGTCTAATAATAAAGGCTTTGGCTCACAGACATCATTCAAATCCACAAAGACCCTCAGTTTGGTTTCGTGAACAAAGTGTGTCGAGGAAAAAAATAAAATCACAGGCACTTTTTCAGTAAAATCAGTTAAATGAACTCTTGAGATGTTGAGTCTCAGTAACGTAAAAAACTAAAACGATGCTTAAAAGTGTGTGTTCGTGAGTCGCTGGGATCTTGAAAGTGACGGTGCGTGAGAGTGTGAAGGCTGAGACCTTCCTCATCCTCATCTTCCTCATGAGCCCGTCTTGGGCGCTTTGTTCTTCTTGTTGAGGATCTTCATCAGGTTCTTGGACATGAAGTAGGGTTTCTCTGCGCTGCCGTCGTTACGCTCCAGGTCCTCCACTGAACACACAAACACCACACACACTGTTATCGCAGTTAAACGAGCTGCTGAACGAATGCTTGTGTTGTAAACGAGGCACTCACAGAAGCACAGGAACAGTGTGTCCACACCCATGTTATACACGCTGAAGAAGCCGTGAGCGATCAGATACGCACCGAACACCACCGTCTGTCAGCACACACACACACACACACACACGTCACTTCTCAAAACAATCTGGACATTTCACTTTACAGCTGATTACAAAATCAAAGTACATTTTTGTCATAATTTTGTCTTTTTATGTTGTAATTATGACTTATTACGTCAATTTTAACTTGTGTCATAATTAAGGTATGTCTTGGTATGTCATCATTTTACCCTTACATGTAAATGTTGACTACATATGTGAATTTCAACTTGCCATAATTTTGACTTAAAAGTCTAAATTATGACATACCAAGTCAAAATTATGTTATTTTGACTTATGTCATAATTTCGAATTAGTATGTAAATTTCAACTTGTGTTGAATTGAGTGGAAAAAAAAAGATTTAAAAAATCATGTCATAGTATGTGGAAATTTTACACTGTCAATTTTGGCTTAATACGCAATGTCATAATTTTTCAAAGTCAAAAAGTCATAGTAAATTGAAATTGACATAAGAAAAAATAATTTTATATTAGACTATTGGCTTTTTTCGTCATAATTGACTGATGTAAAAAAAAAAAATTGATAAAACTATATTTTTTATTTCCTGAAAGGAGTTTTAAATAAATTGATTTAGATTTTTAGCAAAAACACATTTTGAATAAAAATAAAGGCTATTTTACATGCAGACGTTTTACTTTTTGTAAAGTAAAAAAATACTGTAATGCAAAGATTTTAACAACATTAAATGCATTACATCAAATAAACTTCACTGTTGAGTTCCTTGAGAAAGAGAACAGGACTAATCGTCAAATCAGGTCACAATGCAAAAAAAAGGTAATGAAAATAAAGCCTATTTTAGGACCAATAAGCAAAATGTAATTTTTTCTTCCTTTCTTTTGCTTTTCGGGCTGAAATAGTTGTCAGATTTAGTGAGATATTCATTCCATATTAAATACATGCAAGTATGCAGTATGCAAATTTGATGACATCATAACGTATTCAATAAAGATATTATATGCTTAGATATTGAATGCTGAAAACTTGATTAAAAGTAAATCAGTGGTTTATTTTCTAACTTAAATCTCTTTTCAGTCTAATGTTTATAGAGAGCGAATACACCAGGTCTGGGTGCATGAGGTGTGTGTGTGTGTGTGTGTGTGTGTGTGTGTGTGTGTGTGTGTGTGTGTGTGTGTGTGTGTGTGTGTGTGTGTGTGTGTGTGTGTGTGTGTGTGTGTGTGTGTGTGTGTGTGTGTGTGTGTGTGTGTGTGTGTGTGTGTGTGTGTGTGTGTGTGTGTGTGTGTGTGTGTGTGTGTGTGTGTGTGTGTGTGTGTGTGTGTGTGTGTGTGTGTGTGTGTGTGTGTGTGTGTGTGTGTGTGTGTGAGTGTGTGTGTGTGTGTGTGTGTGTGTGTGTGTGTGAGTGTGAGTGTGAGTGTGAGTGTGAGTGTGTGTGTGTGTGTGTGTGTGTGTGTGTGTGTGTGTGTGTGTGTCTGTCTCACTATGATGGGCATCCAGTAGTAGTTGAGAGCTGCTGTCCGAAACGTGGTTCCTGTATTGGGAATCCCACCGGAGAAGAAGAAGAAGGCCAGCACACCTGAGAACAGACGAGAGGTCAGCTGACGCTCACGTGTGTGTGTGTGTGTGTCTCTCTCACACACTCACCCACTCCACCGACCACCAGCAGCTTCCCGAAGAACAGCAGCAGATCCGTGACTTTATCCAGCACCACGACCCTGAGGAACATCTCTAGCTCATCATTACCACACTTCCTCACAGCTTTCACTCACTAGGTCAAAGTCATAAACGACATAAAAACCTGAAATTGGCAAACATCAAACTTTCGACTTTTTGTCATAATTTTGACGTGTCAATTTAGTCTTTTTATGCAATAATTTTGACTTATGTAATAATTATGTCATATACGGCCATAAACAACATTCATAGTTTTTACTTGGTATGTCGATTTCTGCTTTTTATGTCAGTTTAACTTATGTCATAATTTTTATTTCATACTGTCATAATTATGACATTTTATGTCAGTCTTATATTTGCCTGCCAATTTTGTCTTTTAATGGCATAATTATGGCATTTTATGTCAGTTTTTACTTAGTATTTACCAAAGCATGATTTTTTTTTTCTATGTGGCAGAAATGGACTTTCATAAGTTGCGAAACAATTCCAGAGACAAGCAATTTGTCTGTTCACACCAGACACACAAAATCAATCAAAAATTCACAGCCAATCAGAAGAGTGTGTGGGCGGAGTCTCTAATTTTATTTTAATCAAACTGTATTGATTGATTGATTTTAATCTAATGTATTAATTATTTGAATCTTATTTTTCTTAATTGATCTGTAGATTGTCAGAGCTCAGTAAAGCCGGCTCACCGTATGATGTTCCTCATGAGCAGAGAGAAGGCGTTCTTCGCCGACACACAGAAGTTCTTCCCGTAGATGGCGATCTATAATCACACACACAGTTACTCGTGTCTTCATCCAACCGATGGTGTGTGTGTGTGTGCATGTGCATGTGCCTGTGTGTGTGTGTGTGTGTGACTGTGTGTGTGCCTGTGTGCGTGTGTATGTGCCTGTGTGCGTGTTTGTGTGCGTGTGTGTGTGTGTGTCTGTGTGTGTGTGTATGCGTGTGTGTGTGTGCGTGTGCATGTGAGTGTGTGTGTGTGTGTGTGTGTGTGTGTGTGTGTGTGTGTGTGTGTGTGTGTGTGTGTGTGTGTGTGTGTGTGTGTGTGTGTGTGTGTGTGTGTGTGTGTGTGTGTGTGTGTCTGTGTGTGTGTGTGTGTGTGTGTGCCCGTGTGTGCGTATGCGTGTGTGTGCCTGTGTGCGTGTGTGTGTGTGTGTGTGTGTGTCTGTGTGTGTGTGTCTGTGTGTGTGTGTGTGCGTGTGCATGTGAGTGTGTGTGTGTGTGTGTGTGTGTGTGTGTGTGTGTGTGTGTGTGTGTGTGTGTGTGTGTGTGTGTGTGTGTGTGTGTGTCTGTGTGTGTGTGTGTGTGTGTGTGCCCGTGTGTGCGTATGCGTGTGTGTGCCTGTGTGCGTGTGTGTGTGTGTGTGTGTGCATGTGTGTGTGCCTGTGTGCGTGTGTGGGTGTGCCTGTGTGTGTGTGTGCGTATGTGTGTGTGTGTCTGTTAGTCTGTTTGTGTGCGTGTCTGCCTGTGTGTGTGCGTGTGCATGTGAGTGTGTGTGTGTGTGTGTGTGTGTGTGTGTGTGTGTGTGTGTGTGTGTGTGTGTGTGTGTGTGTGTGTGTGTGTGTGTGTGAGAGAGAGAGAGAGAGTTCACCTACCATGATGTAAGCGTTCCTGTTGATGAACTTGATGAATTTCTCCAGACACCAGAAGCAGCATTTGAGACAACACATGAGGAACCGTGCGCACGGGTTCTGAGCCGCTAAACACACACACACACACACACACACATAAAATTATTAACGTTTACAACAAAAATAAACAACAAGTCAATGTAGACAAAGTGTAGACAAGTGTCAAGTGTAGAGCAGGGTTAATATTTTTAACTAAAACTAAAACCATTGAAGAAATTTTGTGTTAACTGAAATAAAGCTTAAATAATATAAATATAAATATTTGATGTAAAATTTGAGAAATATTCCCTTGGCAACTAACTGAAATAAGTTTAAGTTGAGGCTCTAGATTAAATTCTGAAACTAAAACTGAAAATATAAAAATGTAATTTAAATAATAATATGTATTTATTTAAATTAAAACTAATAATATTTACATTTAAATATTAATAAAAAAATATAATATATAAATAATAATACTAAAACTAAAATTCAATTCAATTAAATAAAAAAATAAACCTGAATACAATTTTTTTTAAATGTTAACAATAATAAAAGCATATTAAAAAATGACTGTAGATTAAATTAAAAATAAAACTGAAAATATAAAATAAAAATAATTTAAGTGTAAATAAAAACTATAATATATATAAATAATACAGAATGAAGCCCGGTGTGAGTAAGAGTGCAATAAATGTCAGACGTCAAAACTCTCAAACATTACAGACGCACATCTGGAACATCTCATTACACACTGCAAAACTACAGCTCTTTATAAAAAAAATACTCTCTGTATATAAAAAAATATTTTTTGTTTAGACAGAAGACAGAAGGTGCACGAACGAACAGCTTTGCTCTGTCTGACCTTTGAACTTGTGGTCCAGATACTCCAGGATGATGCGGACGAGCTGAACCAGCGTGAGGATCAGAGCGCCGAACGCAAGAGAGCCCACGTGATACCTGAGCAAAATTAATAAATCAATAACACACCAGATTCATACAGTTAAAGGTTCATCATGGATGTTAAAGGTTCATCATGAATGTTAAAGGTTCTTCATGGATGTTAAAGGTTCTTCATGGATGTTAAAGGTTCTTCATGGATGTTAAAGGTTCTTCATGGATGTTAAAGGTTCATCATGGATGTTAAAGGTTCTTCATGGATGTTAAAGGTTCTTCATGGATGTTAAAGGTTCTTCATGGATGTTAAAGGTTCTTCATGGATGTTAAAGGTTCTTCATGGATGTTAAAGGTTCTTCATGGATGTTAAAGGTTCATCATGGATGTTAAAGGTTCATCATGGATGTTAAAGGTTCTTCATGGATGTTAAAGGTTCATCATGGATGTTAAAGGTTCATCATGAATGTTAAAGGTTCTTCATGAATGTTAAAGGTTCTTCATGGATGTTAAAGGTTCATCATGAATGTTAAAGGTTCTTCATGGATGTTAAAGGTTCTTCATGGATGTTAAAGTTTCTTCATGGATGTTAAAGTTTCTTCATGAATGTTAAAGGTCCTTCATGAATGTTAAAGGTTCTTCATGGATGTTAAAGTTTCTTCACAGGACCACAGAGGGCAGTAAAGAGTGTGTATGTAGTGAATGTGTGCTCTCACCGCAGGGCTCTGATGAAGGACTGGCTCAGAGGGAATGTTGGGATATCTGCTGGTTTCCTGAAGGCCCAGTAATACGAAGCGAAGGCCCCGGCCAGCGTACAGTGACCCAGAGCGATCACGAAGTTCACACACCACAGGAACGCCACCACGTTATAGATCTGCAGGTTAAAGAGGCTCTTCTGGAACAAACCCTCGGTGTTGTAGTTGATGAAGACACAGCGAGCCGATCCACAGCCCGGATACTGACTGATGTTGAACGTCTGTGGTGGAAAACAACACCAAAACACATCACTTACTCCTCTTAACTGAAGACTCCCACATGTGTCACAATCTGAGTGTGTGTGTGTATGTGTGTGTGTGTGTTTGTTTTCTTTGTTTGTGTGAGAGCGAGTGAGCGAGTGAGTGAGTGTGTGTGTGTGTGTGAGTGAGTGTGTGTGTGTGTGTTTGTGTGTGAGTGTGAGAGAGAGTGTGTGTGTGTGTGTTTGCGCGTGTGTACTCGTGTGTGTGTGTGTGTGAGACCTCCGGGTCGCAGGTCTCGTTGGCTCGTATGTTGTTGCAGTTTTCCAGCGAGGCGTTCAGCGACACAACTCTGTACACCGGACCGCCTGACGTGGCCAGATATCTGAACACACACTCAGTCAAAGATTCACAACATCACACACTGAATACACACCTGAACATTCATATACAGATGAGAAACACACACTGATCTGCACGCACTAACGCAAAACACACACACACACACACACTTAAAGGATACAGCGCTGTGATTCCCCAGTACGACACACACACCAATAGCAGCACAAACGTGACGATGGGATAGAAAAGTGTAGACATCATGTGACCCAACGCCCTGAAAATAAACACACACGTTTACTCACTACTCAACTTAAACTCATACACACATAAAAGTGTAATTCATCAAATCAATTCAAACATGATCATAATCATATTATTAATATCTGTGTGTCCTGGAATCAGCTTCAGATTCTGCTCTGGATTCAGTGAGAATATTTTACACACGTGTGCCTGGAAGCTTGTGAACACACACACACACACACACACACACACAATCATGTGTGTTTCAGGGCAGGTTTCAGGAAAAACTCCTATGAGACGCGGTCACTAATAATAAAGTGTTGATTTACTTGCTGGTCTCCTGAATCAGAGCGATGGCGATGAGAATACGAGTCCGGAGGAAGATCAGCGCCAGCAGAAGAACAGCCTCCACGATACACAGAATAATCACTGCAACACACACTCACTCATCATTTATCATAAATGCGTGAAAAAAGTATTATTATTATTATTACCCGCAGTATAAATCAAATAAATTGTCAAACAAATCAAGCACATTAGAATTAAAAAAGAAACTGAACAGGTATGCCTCACATATTTCAATTATATTTAAAATAATTTTAATTTAATAAAAGTTTTTCATTCTAATGAATCATATTAAAATTAAAATAGAAATTGAGCTGAGAGATGAAGTTACAGTATTTAAATTATATTTAGACTAAATTCTATTTCATTTTAATTTAATGTAGTATAAATTAAATTTAAAAAGCTGTCATGTTAAAGGACCACATTAAAATGAAAAGAGAAATTGAACTGAAAGATGAATTTCCGGTATTTAAATTCTATTTAAATTCAATTCTATTTCATTTAAATTTAATTTAGTGTAAATTAAATTTAAAAAAGTTATCGTGTGAAAGAACCACGTTAAAATGAGAAGAGAAATTGAACTGAGAGATGAATTTCCAGTATTTAAATTCTATTTCAATTCAATTCTATTTCATTTTAATTTATTTTAGTGTAAATTAAATTAAAAACGTTATAGTGTGAAAGAAGCACATTAAAATGAAAAGAGAAATTAAACAGAGTTGGAATTACAGTATTTCACTTACATTTTTGAAACCATCTATGCTTTGATTTCTATTGTTTGTGTTAAACATGTGTAAGACTCACAGAAGGCCAGCCAGGTGTCCCGCACCTGCAGATACACCTTCACATTGGTGGTGAAGCCCACATTATTGAAGGTGGTGCTAGAGCTGGCCAGAGACATGTACTCATTATAACAGTACCAGATACCTGACGGAGAATCACATAATCATTATCACATACTTTATTATATCAGTCATCAAAAATATCATCAGCTTCTTTTTTAACCGGCCCAAAGTGCTTATATCAGCACGTCTCAAACAGTTCCTGACCGACATTATTCATTAACCATTCATTAATCTTCAATTAAATCATGTGCAGTCTTGTCAGCACCATGATTCAAATTCACAGTCAAAATAAACGGGAGATTTAATAGCAGCATTTTGTGCCCGTGACATTTTATGACAGAAAATATGCCGGCTTGCACATTGTTTCTCATATCTGGATATCTGGACAAAGGCTCAGATGCACATGTCAGATATGGAATTTATCAGTTGATGATGTCATAGTTGTTTAGAACACAATGTAACAAGAAAGAAAGAAGAGTTTAGAAACATGCAGTGTTGAACTTACCGAAGGCTCCGACCGCCAGAACGCCGACGATGAGGATCCACACCAGGACCGGTGCGGTGAAGCGCAACAACAGGAGGAACAGGACACTGACCACCATCGCAATCACCAGACCACTGACACACACACACACACAGAGAGACTTACACACATGACGCAGTGCCACTCAATATACTTTAAATTGCAATAAGAGTGATAGTCTGAGTCATGCTGACAAGTGAACGACATGAAAGAGAAACTACAAGAAAACTCCACACAAAACAAAAAATATATAATTATTTTGTTCTGAATTAATTCTGCATGTAATTATAAAATTTTACAATTTTCTAAAAATATAATAATTTATATATATATATTTAAAATGAAAATGTATATTAATAATTGAATGTTTATATATATACATATATATATATATATATATAAAAAAATTCTAAAAAATAAAAAGTTTTCTTGAAATAATATAAATGTTAACTGAATGAAATAAAATTTTAAATAAAATAAAATGTATTTTATAATATACATTTAGTTTAAATGTGGTAAGATAACAAACTAAAATAAAACAATTTGAAGACTTTTAAAAATAACAAAAATACTGAAATAAAATAAAATGTTATATATGTATATAGTAAAAATATTAAGAATACTAATTAAATTATATAAAATTATGTTTCTACATGGATTTGAAACGAGTCAAATTTTGAACATGATTCAAAGACATATAAAAGTATTAATTTTTATGCATAAATAACAAAATATCAAACTAAGCTGCATTTTTGTTCGAGTGC
>NW_027508872.1:72500-75000 GCF_051911475.1 Siphateles boraxobius
ATCAATAATTACATTTTTGATATCAACAATTTAATTCTTGATATCAACAATTAGATTCTTGATATCAACAATTGATTTCTTACTAGTAGAAATATAATTTTTCATATCAATAATTACATTGTTACTAGTAAGAATGTGAATTCCTGATATCAATAATTCAATTGTCACTAGTTGAAATGTCTATTCTTGATATCAACAATTTAATTGCTACTAGTAAAAACTTTCATTTTTGATATCTGAAAATGTATTTCTGATATCAATATTATTTCAGATATCTAAAATGGCTTTCTTACTAGTAACAATCACATTCATGATATCAGAAATTAACATAGTCACTTGTGAAAATGGAATTATTGATATCAAAAATGAACATTGTTACTAGTAGCAATTCAATTGTTGATATCAAAAATAAAGGTTTTTACTAGTAAGAATTGTATTTCTTATATGTAAAATTGGAATTGCAAGTAGTCAGAAATCAATTATTGATATCAACAATTGATTTTGAATGGCAGCCTATGGTGACATTTCACTAGTGAAAATACAATTACAGATATCAAGAATTATAGTTTTTACTAGTTGAAATACAATTCTTGATATCTAGAATGAGCATTTTAATTAGTAGAAAATGTAATTGTTGATATCAAGAATTAGCATGATTACTAGTGGAAATGTAATTTCTGATATCAAAAATTGCCATTGTTACTAGTATAAATCTAATTCCTGATATCAATAACTATAATTTTAACTAGTTAAAATTGAATTGTTGGTATCAAGAATTCATATCCTGGAAATGAATAAAAGTTAAAATGGCTTGCCATAGCACTGACACTATCAGATGAGAACAAAACATGAACTTCATGTTGTCCGTAACTACAGCCCTGAACCGTGGTAAAATCACTGTAACTGTAATTAGTTCTGTGAGAAGTCCTTAGACTCTAATTAGTGTTTGGTTTGGTCTTCATTAGCTGTAGTTTGATCTCAGTTCATCACAGAGAGAGATTTAATAAGCTCTCACACACTAATACACAGATGTCAAGAGTAAATAATGAAGGTTTAGATTATAAACGCATGTGATCAAACAGACACACCAAAACTTTACATTTATTCACATTAAGATTTATCCAGATTATCAGAATATCAAAGCAAGCGCATTAAATAGCAATTTAATCAAACGCAACATTTAAAGTGGGAGCTTTTGTCTTCATATTTTGTTTCTGTTTTTATTTGTCTATTAATGTGTTTTGTAAATAAATAAAATACAAATACAAAATAAAACATAAAATATAACAAAAAAAATAAAAAATAAAATAAAAAAACAAAACAAAATATTTTATTTTTAGTTCTATTTTATCAAGTGCAAACTCCGAAACTGAAGAATTTGTTCCCTTTCATGAGATTCGTGAGTTTGAATTTGAATTGAACTGACCACAACAAAAAGGAAGTTGAATCACAGTTCTAAGAATGCATTCTGGGAAAAGAAGAGTTCTCCGACACTGGTCAACTACAGGTCACTTCCTAACATTCAAATTCAAACTGTAATTCTGCATTCTATTTTAAACATTCTAAATCAGGAATTTAATTTGAAAGATTTTTGTTGTTGTTTACACCAATTATAATCAGTTTTATACAGATGTTATATAGAGAGCTAAATAAACTTGTGCCTTGTATCTACTCTCAGTCTGTAGAAATAATCACATGTGTTACCCATAACCCCCTGCTCTCCAACATTTACTATAGAGGTCAATTTCCATATTGCTTTCATGGTCAAGGTAAACAGACAGAGAAACAGGAAATTACCCAGAATTCCCACCACCATGTACCCGATGATGACCAGCATGAACAGCGCGCAGCATATGATGTCAGTACAGCTCCTGCACACACACACACACACAACATATAACACACTGCACATATCAAGCATCAACATTATTATGAATTTCATTTAGATTTCTTTTTTCTTTTCTTTTTTTTACATTGTTTGGCATATTAGTTAAATTGAAAAGTGTTTTACATAATAATTTCATTGCTGCCTATTTTATTATGAAAAACCGTAAATGTAAAAAAAATCTAATGAGAATTATTATAAATATAAAATAATTACAAAACATAATTATAAAAAAATTATAAATATAGATTACAAAATGGAATTATTCTATTTATACAAAATGCAATCATTAAAAAAGTTTTAAAAATCTAATAAAAATGTAATATAGATTAATTATACTGTATTTGTTTGCTGCACAATTTATTCTTAAATATATATATATATGTATAAGTACAATAGGCTATAGTATAATAAATATGAAGTATAATAAATATAAAAATAATAACAAATGTAATTAATCTGTATTTGTTTGTAGCCTAATTTATATATTTTTTTAAATAATAACAAAATGTTTCCGCATTTATCCACTTCCTAATTTATTCCAAGAAAATATAGAAGTAAAAAAAAAAAACATTTATAAATATACAATAATTCAAGAATAATTCCATCCGGATG
>NW_027508872.1:80000-95000 GCF_051911475.1 Siphateles boraxobius
TCAGAAATCACTATAATATGATGATTTGATGCTCAAGAAACATTTATAATTATTATCAATGTTGAAAAGAGCTTCATATTTGTGTGGAAACTGATACATTTTATTTTCCAGATTTCTTTGATGAATAAAAAGTTCAAAAGAACAGCATTTATGTAAAAGTAACATTATAAATGTCTTTACTGTCACTTTTGATAAATTGAATGCGTCCTTGATGAATTAAAGTATTAATCAACTCTCAAACTATTATAAGACACACACAGTGATCTCGTCATGACAACACACATCATGTCAGACCAACCAGTTCCTCAACCTCTTTATGTACAATCCAGGGTCGTGTTACACTAAACACATACACACACAATCGGTTATTTGCCTTTAGGACGGAGAACATTACCCCTGTAAGAGACTTTTATAGCATCGCGTAAAAGAAAGGGTGTGCTGTAGATTTTATATGAGCTTTTATCATGTGGTGTTCATTGTGTGAACCATTAGGTTTACCATTACAGAGGTTTACAGTAAACCACACACACACACACACACACACACACGAATATCCAGAGTGGAACACAACAAGAAACCTGAACTTAATTAGCAAAAAACAGTGAACTATAATTTCCCTGAGATGTGTGTGCGAAACCTGAAGAAAAAAATGATTCATTAATAATGTTCTGTTCTGTTAGTCTGTAGTTAATATATAATTAACTTAAAGTCATGATTAAACATATCTTACGTATTGCAACGCACATCTCAGTTAAGAATGTGGGGCGGAGACTTGGTTCTATACGGTGGTTGTTGATTGGATCGTGGGTTGTGGGCGGGACATTCAAAAATGGAGGCGGGTCTGAATGCGAGTCTGCAGTGGGTTTTAAGAAAGGGGCGGGGCTTAAGTGAACTAAACGATTGGAGAAGTTAAGTATGTCGTTTCACAGGAAAATCGTAATAATATTTTGATAAAAAATTGAGATTAAAAAACATGTATTCATGGAAGAATCGTTCACAGTTAGATCAATAACATCCATTTAGAAAATAGGATGAATTTCATTTCATGCCAACTTTAAAACAACTCTATAGAAGTTTAATTAAATCTGACAAAACTTCTCTTTGTGGACATTTGGGGTCTAATTTGAAAGTCGATTCACAAATCAAGCTTTTGCACGCAGAAGAGTTTAAGGGTTAAGGTGAGGGAGTTACAGAAATGATAGCTTTATATATAAACAATAAAAGTGTTGGTATGTCCTCAAATAGCTACAGGTGTGTGTGAAAACTGTGAGTCAGCTTATCTTTCAGGAAACTATTTCAAATGATGTGCACAATCCAACAAAACCAGCTAATTAAGTGCTCGAATGAGGTCGGCGTGTGTGCAGATGATAAAGGAAGGCCTTTTCTGAAACACAAGGCCAATGTGAGTGTGTGTTTATGATTATTTGATTCTTCCTGGTTTAAATGTTTACCAACAGGCTTGTTATCCAGTAACTGAAGCTCCAGTGCAATGACTTATCTCCAGCGTTCTCCTACTGAAGCGTGCTGGGTGACCAGGAAGAAACAAAACCCATGATCGTCTGGCTCAAACAGATCTTTAGCTGGCTTGTGTACTAAAACACACACGGTTAAAGTATTTCCTGTTGCTAAAATGTACACAGGAAGAAGAGCATTGAGTAATTTGTATGTTGAAACAGAATCACGAGAACTCATGCTCTGACGCTCAAGAATGATGAAGACGTCCTTATCTATGATAGCATCATAAAGCATGTTAACGAGCTCTATCACATCATAAAGAAATGCAAATGAGCTCAGGATCAGCTGTAACTTCACATTAAAGCAGATATTCTCATATTGTCCCGTCAGAAGGAAGGCTTTACTGAACGACCAGCTGGTTTTGAGTGTTCGGGTCTGTTTAACAGAAGGGATGGACCATCTTTTGCACAAGCTCAACTTTTACTAAACAAATTTGCAAGAGTCACTGTGAATACATACATGTTTACTTTACTTAACTAAATGAGGACATGCCATAGCATCTATAAATTATATTATTAATTACACAACAGACTATCAAATAATTCGATTTCTATTACTTCTGTTACAGTAAAAAAGAATATATATATATATATATATATATATATATATATATATATATATATATATTCCACAAAAACATGACATATTCAACAATTGTGTTTTTTAAGCCTAGAAATGAATACAATAAAAAACAATTTAACTAAAAAAGGATTCAAATCATAAAAAGTCTTGGAAGATTATATATATATATATATATATATATATATATATATATATATATATATATATATATATATATATATTCTGAAATATTTTCGCGCTCAGGAAAACTAGAAAGAAAATACGAATTTCCCATGACTTTTGTAAGATTTTAATGTATTATTATTGTTGTTGTTGTTTAATTTTATATTTTAATTTGCTTAATTTCCTGGCTATAAAACACAACTGTTGTTTTCCCTGATATTCCACGATCTTGTAAACTTTGTTTACTATAAATCATTTTTCAATTTGAGGACAACCCCAGATCGAGGGGAAACAGTGAAATATAACACATCACGGAATAAAGTGTCTATCATATATTGATTATAGGGCAAATATCCAAACACTCAAACACACATGAAATAATCAACCTGTTGCATTATAGCATTATTCTCCTGAGAAATACACCCATAGTGACAGTTGACGCATTCAGAAACTCTTACCATACTCCGAGTGGTTTTGCTCTTCTTCCTCCTCTCGTTTCTTTCCACCCATCTTTTCACTTTGCGGTCATGTGTTTAAAATAAGAAACGTGTGAATGATCTCGAGCTGTTTCACTGCACGGCAGCGTTCATCCGAAGCGATAAAGCCCGTCTCAGCGCGCGCGGCTGTTAGTTTCAGAGCTGCTGTATTGTCTGTAAATCTTTAGAGTAACTAAGCACTGGGGTGACGTCACAGAGACGACACCTGCCTCTGCGCGCACCTCTGGCTCACCTGGATGCGCGCGCACGCTCCCGTGCACGTCCTTCACACACGCGCGCGTCCTCTACCGGTGGCTGTTTATTACAGCAGGAGTAATCAGAAAAGTGAGTTTTCAGGTTTCTCTGTTAAACTGTATTTTGCCAACTATTAACGACGTTTTAAATAAGAAAAACACTGATATTTGTGATAGATCTTTAATAAAGTGACTGATACTTAATCAAATAATAATACAACATAGATAATAAAAATAAATAAATAACGAAGTATCCATGCATTTATCCTGTATAAAGGAGCGGTCACGTTTACTGTTGTTCGCTCGGCGAATATTCGATCGGGAATCTCGAAAGATTTCGCATCTTGTTCAGTGGGTCTCCTGAAATAAGAAAGCTGCTTGGTTTAAAAGTTTCGAAATTTCGCTTAATGTAACGCATAAACAGAAACGCTGTTTAAATTATTCACATGTAACCTTTATGTGCAAATATACTCTATATTTACATTTCTATATTTTTAGTGTACCCTTACTCGTTACGTTTAAACCAAAGAATTGTAAATTACAACTGGCACAGTTTCTGTTTATAATTAGCCTCATATCAACATAAAATACTGATGACCTTGAGTTGTTGATTTCTCTATACAGTAATACTGACTCTTATCGGTCATGGCCGTCATGACTCATGTATTTCTGTCTGTACAGAGAAATGAGTAATACAAATCATTTAATGACACACTTAAAGAATGAAAAATTTTGGTCAGCGCATAGAGGAAGAATATGAAGTATATAACCACACTAGCCACAGGCAGCGGCTATTTACACTAAGTGCATATAACAATAGCTTCCTTATATTCACACTAAGTCCATTTAGCAATAGCTTCCTTATATTTACACTAAGTTAAAAGAGAAGTATTTTCTTAGTGATAAGCTATTTACACTAAGTGAAAATAGCGACAGATTGTTATGTTATTTCATATTTCGATCTTAATATATTTATAAATGGTTTCTATCTACCACAACTGTTACAATAAGACCAAAACAAAAAAAGCATGTAATCTTCATTTTTCCATCTTCCTCTGTTTCTTTAAAAACGAGCCTCTGAAGAACAAAGGCCACTCAGGAGTTTATGAAGTGTTTCTTAACAGAACGAAAACTAAACTTGTTGATCTTGATTTGCTTTCCTTGTATGTTCCACTTATGCTGTGAGTAGTTTGTTTGCTCAGTATCTTTATTTCTTTATGGTTTGGGAAATGTAGGGTGAGGATGCTGTTGTTTGTAATCCTGATTTTCTCCTGTTTACTGTTAGACAGGGAGAGAGGGAAGAGTTTAGTAGCTAATTTATTCATCTTTATTAGGTAATATAAAGAGGTTTCTCAGTTAGTTATTCGTTTTGATTATTATTTTGGCCATTCACTCTCCTGAAGATATTTCTATTATTAGTTCTGTTATACTTATTGATATTTTTGTGACTGATGCCATTCTTTATAACTTATAAAAGTATAAACTTTTTAAAAAAGAAAACTTATTTTCATTGGAATGGTGGTTGTGTTGTTGATTCTGGCGCAGGTTTCTTTTCTTTACTTTGTTACTGGCCTAACCAAAACATTTTTTTTTAAACATTTAGAGCATTCAGAAAGAAAGTTTTCATGACGTAATTGGAACGTTAACAAAACGTTCTTAGAACATGCGTTTGTTAGCCGGGATGGTCCCACTTCAAACGATCATTTATGATTTTACAGTAGTAAAAGTCCAGCAATAAAAACCAAACTAATGCATTTGATTACCGTGTGAATTGTTGAAAGGGATTTCACATTGCTGGATGAATCTTTTGTGACGAGAGCAACAAAAAGGAAAAGACATTTCTGTATCAAACAGTATTTATTAAAACAATTACAAATACAAAAAAAGCTCATGGTATTTAATGAAAAACAGAGTATTAGTGATCAGATGACAGGCGGGATAAAATCAGTGTTTTTTTGTGACCTTTCCCCTCCTGATCCGAGCGGGAATTACAGCCGTGTATTTGAATGCTTCTTCCTGGTGGTATTTTGGAAAGGCATTTGCATGTGCCGAACTTTGCTGATTCTAAAATGAGTCCCGTCAGATGGAAGAAATGAATCATTTGAAGATGCAAACACAAGCGTTGGCGTGAGAAGCACACGTCTCTGTTTGAGAGCTGTTCATCTGTCATTACGAGTGTCCTAACACCGGCAGACCGGCTTCAGCGCCCGGATCCGCACACATCTCCAGACGGGACAGGCGGTTCTGCTCCAGCGCGATGGCCTCTGCCGAATGCTTGCATTTCTCCGAGCCGCACTGACAGGTGAAGTATTTGCTCTTGATGTCCCAGAAACGATCGCCATAATCAAACCTGTTAGAGAGAGCAGACGCGCTCAGAAAACATATCGCTATCACTTCACAATACGGTTCATTAGTTAACATTAGTAACATTATTAACTACATTAGTTAGCATGAACAATACTTCTTCAGCATTTATTAATCTTAGTTCAACATTTACTAATACATTATTAAAACCAAAGGTTGTATTTGTTAACATTAGAACTAACCTGAACACACAATGAACAGCTGTATTTGTATTAACTAATATTAACAAAGATTAATAAATACTGTAACAAATGTATTGCTCATTTTTAATTCATGTTAGTTAATACAGTAACTAATGTAGTCACTTTATAATACGGTTCATTAGTTAACATTAGCTAACTACATTAGTTTACATGAACTAATAATAAACTGCACTTCTAAAGCATTTATTAATCTTTGTTAATGTTAATTTCATAATTTACTTTTAACATTAGTTAATGCACTGTGAACTAACAATGAACAGGTTTATTTTTATTAACCAATGTTAACGATTAATAAATACAGTAACAAATGTATTGCTCATGTTTAGTTCATGTTAGTTAATGCAAATAACAAATGTTAACTAATGAACCTTATTGTAAAGTGTTACCGTAAAGTGTTACCAACATATCAACAGGATGCAAATACGGCCAAAAAATTCTTATTGTAAGGTTCGTTAGTTAACTACATCAGTTAGCATGAACTAATAATGCTATTAATAACTGCACTTTTACAGAATTTATTAATCTTTGTTCATTTTAATTTCATCATTTACTAATACTTTATTAAAATCCTTTTAACATTATGCACTGTGAACTAACATGAACAAACAGTGAATCGCTGGATTTTTGTTAACAAAGATTAATAAATACAGTAACAAATGTATTGCACATGTTTAGTTCATGTTAGTTACTACAAATAACTAATGTTAACTAGTGAACCTAATTGTAAAGTGTTACTTTAAAGTGTTACCAACATATCAACAGGATGCAAATACGGCCAAAAATTCCTTGGGATCAAACGAGACGGCAAAAGCCACGAAGTCAGAAAGCAATTAGTGACTCGACACAAACTCTCACCCCAGCTCCTGTCCGGTGAAGATGTCCCTGGAGCTGAAGAAGGCGATGCGAGGGAAGCGCAGGTCCTGGTGAAGCATGAACACGCGCACAGGGATGATGTTGGGGTCGCACAGGTGGTTTATAAAGCGGCTGATGTTACCATAGTATCGGGCATCAATACAGTACACTTCACCGTCCTGTGAAAGACACGGGTATTAGTTAACTAAGCTATTAAAAACATCTTTTAAATCAAGCTAAAATAAATAGAGATGCATCGATATGAAAAATTCTGCACATATTGATAACCGATAATTCTTTATATTTGAAAGCCGATAACCGATATATTGGCTGATAAATCCAAATTTTTATACCATTTTTGAGGGCCTGATTACACAAACAAAAGTCTTATCATTAAAAGACATGTCCCAAACATTTCAACATAAATCACTGCAGTAGACTAGTTTGATAAGATTTAAAATTAATTTTACACTCCCATGGCCAACTTTCCTTACTAAAAAAAATAAAACATATTTCAAGCAATTCAAAAGCATCATGGTGAACAGTGCGCATCTGACGTGTCTCAGCTGAAGGAAATAACACATTATTTATCGGCTTTAATAAATCAGCCAAATTTTCTTATCGGACCGATAACGATATTATTAAAAATTAAACGTATATCTTACGATACCGATATTGTTGCTGATATATCGTGCACACCTAAAAATAAAATAAATATTAGATGAAAAAAAAACTAAATGAAAATGGGAAATGTTTAAGTTGAAGCACTAAAATTACTAACTGGAAATAAAAACTAAAATAAAACAAACAAAATAGTCAGATTTTAAATAGGGTAACATGAGTAGACTGTGTGCAGATAAAGTTGGACGCATTCAATTTTATATAGAGCGGTGCGATGATATAGTTATATTTTGCAACCATATAAACAAGCAAGAGGCTGAGATTTGTGTGGAGTTTGGGAGTTTCAATGCAAATTTGTGTCAGTGAATTTGCACGGTGTCACTCCTGTAGTAAACAGGCCTTCAGAATGCACGGAAATCAGAGTCACGAAACCTTGTTGTCCAGATCAAACAGGTACGAATCGTCCTCCCTCACGTCTGCTTCTGCGTCAGAGATCAGCTCGCCCACATACCTGCAGAAATACAGCAATATTACAGCAGAAATAACTCCTGCAGAAATACAGCAATATTACAGCAGAAATAACTCCTGCAGAAATACAGCAATATTACAGCAGAAATACAGCAATATTACAGCAGAAATAACTCCTGCAGAAATACAGCAATATTACAGCAGAAATAACTCCTGCAGAAATACAGCAATATTACAGCAGAAATAACTCCTGCAGAAATACAGCAATATTACAGCAGAAATAACTCCTGCAGAAACCAGACGAGGAGGACAACAAGCCGAATAAACCAGGTTTGCTTTACGCTCTTAATAAGATACTTTGAAGGCATTGCACGAATCCACTCACTCGCAGATGAAACTTCCTTGAGGAATATCTTGAAGTGCTCTGACGCCCCATCCCATCTTCTCCGTGCGGTAGAGCTGCAAACGCACCCTGAAACACACAGAACAGGGCTTTTAAAGGGAAATCGAAGAACGAACTGACATGGCGCCATTTCCAACTAAATCAGGCCAAAGCGCTTCGTTTTGGGAGTTTGAAACAGTTTGCCAAAGTGAGCTTTTCTAAGGAAAATGCCTTCGAACAACTATTGGTCCGTGGTAATGATGTCATTGGTGGGCGTGGCCCCCGAGGCTCCGCCTTCTTTTAATGTGTAAATCTTTTTCGGGTCATTTCTTCGGTTTAGTCCATGAAGTCGGACATTTCGGAGTTAAAAATCAAATTGTGATAGTAGTTGAAAGAGACACTGACACTGTTTTTCATGTTTAATAATGTGTTCTATAGATAAACATGACGTGACTTTATTGGATTGCTGAACTATATATATATATATATATATATATATATATATATATATATATATATATATATATATATATATATACACACACTCACCTAAAGGATTATTAGGAACACCATACTAATACTGTGTTTGACCCCCTTTCGCCTTCAGAACTGCCTTAATTCTACGTGGCATTGATTCAACAAGGTGCTGAAAGCATTCTTTAGAAATGTTGGCCAATATTGATAGGATAGCATCTTGCAGTTGATGGAGATTTGTGGGATGCACATCCAGGGCACGAAGCTCCCGTTCCACCACATCCCAAAAGAACTCTATTGGGTTGAGATCTGGTGACTGTGGGGGCCATTTTAGTACAGTTAACTCATTGTCATGTTCAAGAAACCAATTTGAAATGATTTGAGCTTTGTGACATGGTGCATTATCCTGCTGGAAGTAGCCATCAGAGGATGGGTACATGGTGGCCATAAAGGGATGGACATGGTCAGAAACAATGCTCAGGTAGGCCGTGGCATTTAAACGCTGCCCAATTGACACTAAGGGGCCTAAAGTGTGCCAAGAAAACATCCCCCACACCATTACACCACCACCACCAGCCTGCACAGTGATAACAAGGCATGATGGATCCATGTTCTCATTCTGTTTACGCCAAATTCTGACTCTACCATCTGAATGTCTCAACAGAAATCGAGACTCATCAGACCAGGCAACATTTTTACTCTTCATTTTTAGTCTTCAACTGTCCAATTTTGGTGAGCTCTTGCAAATTGTAGCCTCTTTTTCCTATTTGTAGTGGAGATGAGTGGTACCCGGTGGGATCTTTTGCTGTTGTAGCCCATCCGCCTCCAAGTTGTGCGTGTTGTGGCTTCACAAATGCTTTGCTGCATACCTCGGTTGTAACGAGTGGTTATTTCAGTCAGAGTTACTCTTCTATCAGCTTGAATCACTCGGCCCATTCTCCTCTGACCTCTAGCATCAACAAGGCATTTTCTCCCACAGGACTGCCACATACTGGGTGTTTTTCCCTTTTCACACCATTCTTTGTAAACCCTAGAAATGGTTGTGCGTGAAAATTCCAGTAACTGAGCAGATTGTGAAATACTCAGACCGGCCCGTCTGGCACCAACAACCATGCCATGCTCAAAATTGCTTAAATCACCTTTCTTTCCCATTCTGACATTCAGTTAGGAGTTCAGGAGATTGTCTTGACCAGGACCACACCCCTAAATGCATTGAAGCAACTGCCATGTGATTGGTAGATTAGATAATTGCATTAATGAGAAATTGAACAGGTGTTCCTAATAATCCTTTAGGTAAGTGTATATATATATATATATATATATATATATATATATATACATATACACACACACACACACACACATACATACAGGTGAAACTCGAAAAATTAGAATATCGTGCAAAAGTTATAATTTTGATGATTATGGCTTACAGCTTATGAAAACCCCAAATTCAAAATCTCAGAAAATTAGGATATTACAAGAAATCAATAAAAAAAAGGATTTTAAATACAGAAATGTTGGCCCTCTGAAAAGTATCACCACCATGGGTGGTGATGTCGCAGTGGTTAAGACACATGCCTTTGTTGTGAGAGACCCGGGTTCGAATCCACTGTGAGAAACCAATGTGTCCCTGAGCAAGACACTTAACCCCTAGTTGCTCCAGAGGCGTGCACCTCTGAAATATAGCAATTGTAAGTCGCTTTGGATAAAAGCGTCAGCTAAATGAATAAATGTAAATGTAAGTATAATTACGCATATGTATATAGTTATATATACTACATATATTAGTTTCACCTTTTAATTTGAATTACTGAAATACATGAACTGTTGCACGATATTCTAATTTTTTGAGTTTCACCCGTATATATGTGCATTTGAAAAATCTAAACAATTAGGATAAGAATTATATATATATATATAAACTTATGTTTGACACAAACACTGTTTATGATTCACTGTTGATGAATTATGCGCAGTATTCATTGATTGCGAACTGCTCTGGACGTGCAACTCTCAAACTTAATTAAAACATTGATTAGGGTTTAATCTCATTAAGCCACATCTCGATTCCTGGTTCTCGTTTTTTACCTGAAATGATAATCTTATAGCGTTTAAGACTTTGTATGGCCTTAAACTTGATCAAACTTGACCCGCAGGTGTTTCTAACGACCAGCGTATGCAAAAGGTTTATTTGACATGCAAAACATTTCAATACAGCAAATTTATTCTGAAAATAACTTACTTGATGCCAGCTTGCACCACTCGGTTCTTGCAGGTTTTGTGGCAGGAACAGGCCATGTTACACTCGAAGATCAGAGGCGGCTCGATTTTATTAAACTCCTGGAGAAGACGCTGATCCTACAGGACACAAGCGTCATGTTATACACTCTCCAGATCTGAGTTTTAGAGCTTCTCGTGGAGACGGGATGATATTTTACCTTGTCGTACCAGCAGCGGATGCTGAGCTGCCCACAGAGACAGTTACTGGAGGAACAATCATCTGTGCAGCTGCAGTGCTGAAACACACACACACACACACACACACACACACACACACACACACACACACACACACACACACACACACACACACACACACACACACATCAAACATCTAGAAAACCAGCTGTCAACACACAGGACAAATATCAGTTTATTATGAAGTAAAATTAGAGCTGAGTGATACTCAATATTGTAAATGCCTTTGTTGCTGATATAAGTAACACTTAAAAAATTATCACGCTTTTTATTTGGTCACTAAAGTTTTTCATATTCTTTTATTCATTAATATGACAGTAAATTTTCAAGAACAAATTATTCTTTTTGGTTGGTTCAGTCGTTAAAAGAGTCTGAAATGATTTGAGAAACACATTTGAGAGGTAAGCAAATTCTTTGAACAGACTATCAGTTAATATCAATGATTCATTTGCATCCTCAATCACAACTGGTTATAGAAAAAAACACTGTGTGGGGATTGATTATTGTTCATTTTTGTTGTTTGGGGTGAGGAAGAATTTTATTGTTTCTGAAAGAAGTCTCTTCTGCTCAGCAAAGCTGCATTTATTTAATCAAAAATACAACAAAATGTGAAATATTATTACAATGTAAATCAGCTGTTTTCTATGTGAATATATAGTAAAGCGTAATTTATTCCTGTGATCAAAGCTGAATTTTCAGCATCATTACTCCAGTCTTCAGTGTCACATGATCCTTCAGAAATCATTCTATTATAATGATTTGATGATCAAGAAACATTTATGATTATCATCCATCTTGAAAACTGTCATGCTGCTTTAGATTTTTGTAGAAAATGTGATGCATTTTATTTTTCAGGATTCTTTGATGAATAGAAAGTTCAAAAGAAAAACATTTATTTGAAATAGAACATTATACAGGTCTTTAATGTAACTTTTGAACAATTTAATGTGTCCTTGACGTTGATGAATCAAAGTATAAATTTATTTTCTTATTTTCTAAAAAAAAAAGAAGTGTATCTTATGTAAATATTTAGTCCTATATACTGTTATATAGGTACATACAAATAAATCAAATCATTCTTTCTTGTATTCTTTGGTGTGTCTGGTGTGTGTTTGCGTGCGTGTGTGTGTGGTGTATTTACTGTACTGTTGAGTGGCACCTGCAGGTGTGTGATGTTGCGGTCGATGTTCATGGTGGATGTTTCACAGTTTTCTGCGATGTATTTGTAGTCAGACGGACAGCCTTCGTCGTCCACACCGTTAACACACGGGATAGGAACGTTCTCATAACCCTGAGCCACATCACTACACACACACACGACACACACGCACGCACGCACGCACACACACACACGCACACGCACACGCACACGCACACGCACACGCACACACACACGCACACACACACGCACACACACGCACACGCACACACACACGCACACACACACACCAGACATACAAGCACACAAGCACATGAAAACGTGATGTTAGTGTGCACTACTAAAGAAAATAGCTTTTAATAATTAAAACTAAATATCATTAATGAAATAAAACAATAACAACAATAATATTAGATGAAAAACTAATGAAAATTGGGAATGTTGCCTTGGCAACTAAAATAAAATTAACTTGAAGTGCAACAATTACTAAAATTGAAATAAAAACAAAAGATAAATTAAATGTAACTTAAAAAATTAGAAATGTTTACTTATTATATAATTTATTATAACCATTTATAAACTAATAAAAACAAATAACAAAATAAATAAAAAATAAATAAAAGGTAATTCAAAACATTAAAAAATATATATATATTATAATGGTATATAAATGATACCAAAATTAGAAATGTTTCCTTGGCAACAAACTGAAATAATTAATTTGAAGTACTAAAGTAACTAAAACATAAATAAATTAAATAGAAATATTTAAACTACTTTAAATTATTAGTTATATAATTAACTGTAACTATTTATAATAAAAATGACAAAAGCACATAACTTTACTAAAACTAAAAATGGAAGCTGAAAATAATAAAAATAAAAGCTACTTCAAAATAACAATAAATACTACACAGGTATATAAATAACACACACAAAACATTTTTTTATTTCACATATGTGACCCTGGACCACAAAACCAGTCACATGGGTCAATCTGAAAGCTGAATAAATAAGCTTTCCAGTGATGTATGGTTTGTTAGGATAGACAATATTTGGCCGAGATACGACTATTCAAAATCTGAAATCTGAGGGTGCAAAAAAACGAAACATTGAGAAAATCGCCTTTAAAGTTGTGCATTTATGTTTGCGATTGTCCTGCATTCACTCACAAAAATAAATGTTTGATATATTTACGGTAGGAAATTTACAAAATATCTTCATGGAACATGATCTTTACTTAATATCCTAATGATTTTTGGAATAAAAGAAAAATCCATAATTTTGACCCGGCAATGTATTGTTGGCTATTGCCACAAAAATACCCGTGTGAAATATGACTGGCTTTGTGATCCAGGGTCACATGGTCCTCAGTTTTGGAGACACACACTGACCTGCATATGATCCTCTCGGTGCGCACGACGCGATTGGCGACTCCCCGGCGCAGCTTGCGGTTGATCTGCAGCGCCACCCAGACGGCCGTGTCACTGCGCGCGAGCGAGAGCGGCGTGTCGCCCTCCTTGTTCACCACGTCGATGTCAGCGCCGCGAGAGAGAAACAGCCTGAACACACACACAGAGTGTGTGTTAGATGAGTGTGTGACACAGAATCAGGCTTTCGGTGTGGTGTAGAGTGGAGTCCCAGCTTAGGACCCCAGTATTATGCCTGATCTAAAGCTGGTCTCGCGATTCTTAATGTAATCAAACTTTAAGTCATGTAATAATCTTTTATTTTTATCCTGATTATTTATATACATAAAATTAAAGAAAGTGCATTTTTAGATATGTTTTGCGACATTGTTAATTGTTATCAAGCAATAAGGCTTAATATAATTTCTTTTTTATGACAAGCTTGTCATAATTAATTCTTAAACAGAATTATGCTTGTATCATAATTATTATCGAAGTTTTTTTATAAAAAATTATCGTAGATGGTGAAAAAAAACGTTATCTTTAATCACAAATCGGATAGCTGTATGCTATGCTACTATATAAGCTAACTAGAAAAATGATTTAAATAATATCGGATTGCTATTGGATCCCAGTTTAGGACCCAAGCAATCCGCACGTTTTATGGGTAATCGCTTTAGTACCTGGCTACAAATCAGATAAAATCACTTTATTACAGTGAACTACGTTATAACGACCGTTAATGTCTTTTAACTTATATGTTTTATATACATAACCGAAGCTATAAATTGTGAAATTAAACATTTCTCGTTCTTAGTGTTTTTTTAGTTAGCTTAGATATTAGCATAGCATTCAGCTATCCGAAATGATTTTTTTCACAATCTACGATATTAATGCTATTGATATTTTGTCAATCGAAAGGCCAAATTCCAGCATCTGGATGATTTAATATTTTAAATGATTGAGATTTAAATCACAAGCAGTACATTTTACAATTTCGTTCTCCAATCATGATCATAAAAACATATGATACAAGCATACTTCTGTTTAAGAATTAATTACGACATATGCTTGTAATTAAAAAAAATATATATATTTTTGCTTAATAACAATTAACAATGCACTATAACTATATAAATAATCAGGATAAAAATGAAAGATTATTATATGAATTATGAGGTTTGATTTATTATGTTAAGAATCTCGAGACCAGCTTTAGATCAGGCATGCTACTGGGGTCCTAAGCTGGGACTCGGTGTGTGTGTGTGTGTGTGTGTGTGACGGTGTGTGTGTACGTACGTGACGCAGTCGGTGAAGCTCTCGCGCGCGGCGATGTGTAGCGGCGTGTCTCCGTGAAGGTTAACACACGACAGAGGACA
Organism: Siphateles boraxobius; assembly: GCF_051911475.1. Taxonomy (NCBI): domain Eukaryota; kingdom Metazoa; phylum Chordata; class Actinopteri; order Cypriniformes; family Leuciscidae; genus Siphateles; species Siphateles boraxobius. The sequence goes on from NW_027508872.1 coordinate 94,782, forward strand.
GCCGGCGTTCAGAACCAGCTCAGCGATCTCAGCGCTGCCCGCGAACGAGGCCCAGTGCAGACACACGTTCATCTCCTGCACAGACAGAGCCAGAAAACACACTCAGTTACGACAAAATGCCTGTTTTGTCCTGTTAAATGAAGTCTTAAAGTCCCCCGTGGTGAAAACCAATTTATATTTCCATGTTAGTGTTGTCAAAAGTACCGACTTCGGTACTGA
>NW_027508872.1:100000-110000 GCF_051911475.1 Siphateles boraxobius
TCTGGATCAGGTATTTCACCACCTCCACATGATTGTTCACGATGGCCTCTAACAGAGGGGTCCGCAGGGTCTTATCTTGGGCGTCCACTTTAGCGCCTGCCTAAAATTCATCACAGAAGCAGGAATTTTCATGAACAATTTCCTCAGATACAAACCAATTGTTTTATCATTGATTTTTTTATTAATATTTGACATTTTAGTAAGATATTTAATTTGATTGTTTCTATTTTTAAATTATGTATTTTCCCATTTTTATGATTTCATTTTTAGTAAGGGTCTTATATTCATACCCCTTATTTAAAACAATTAAATCATAAAAATGGAGAAAAAAAGTTTTAAATAAGAGGTACGAAAAGACCCTTACTTAAAATGAAATACAAATTTTAAAAATTAAATAAATTACTAATTTTATTTTGATTGTTTTTATTTTAAAATGACATTTCAATTTAGCATTATTTTATTGTTTTTATAAGTTTTGCTTTTTCTATTGTAAAATAGTGTATTTTATTAATATTTACATTTTTATCAGGGTTTTATTTTGATTGCTCTTTTTTAAAATCATCTATTTTTCCATTTTTACGATTTAATGAATTATTACTAATTATTTTATTTTGATTGTTTTTATTTTAAAATTATGTATTTTAAGTTTACATTTTATGGTTCAATGTTTAGAAAGGCTTGTATTTTAATTGTTATTTAAAAAATATAACATTTTCTATTTTCACGATTTGCTTAATTATTTAATTTTAATTGTTTTTTAAATAAAAATTACATATTTTAATTTAGCATTTTTAATTAATTTTTTCTAAGCATTGCTTTTATTTTAAAATTATGGATTTTAATTTGGCAATTTTATGATTTCATTTTCGGTAAGGGTTTAATTTTTTTTGCTGTTATTTAAAGGTGCAGTGTGTGATTTTTAGCAGCATCTAGTGTTGAAGTTGCGAATTGCAACCAACAGAAGTTACTGTGTCTGACAGGAAATGATGTCATCGTCTGAGACAGCAGAGAGTAGCCAGTTCAGCAATGAGGTTTCTTGACAAAGACAATTTATAAATTATGTTTACTTAATTATTCAGTAAAACGATATGTTATTGCAAATATTATTGTTACTTGTTCATCATTGTGTCAGTGTTTTATTCGCTTCTTTGCATGAAGAACAACATAGTGATGAAACGCGTTTGTCCGTTCAGGGCCACTGTAGAAACATGTCGATGTAAGGGACACGTGGTGTGTGTAGACCGAAATGCTCATTTTAGGTAATAAAAACATAACGGTTCATTATGTAAGGTCTATATACACCACTGAAAACATAGTTATGTATATTATATTGCATTTCTGTCAACAGATCTACTTATATATCACACAATGCACCTTTAAGTAATGATTAGCTTTTTATTATACCCTGATTTACAGAATCATCCCCATCTGATGAATATAACGGCCATGAGCTGTGAATGTTAGCGTGCAGTGGATGTTCAGGAGTCCCTGAAGTGAGTGCAGATCTCACCTGTACGAGCAGGTAACAGACCTCCAGAAGCCCTCTCTGAGCGGCAGCATGAAGAGCACAGCGGCGGTTCTGAGAGTCCGACTGATACGACGGGTCGATGCCCTCCACTGACAGAGACACAGAGAGAACATCAGCGCTGATGCTGCAAAGCTGAACAGGTGTGTGTGAGACATGGACACGAGTTCACAGGTGTGTGTGAGACATGGACACGAGTTCACAGGTGTGTGTGAGACATGGACACGAGTTCACAGGTGTGTGTGAGACATGGACACGAGTTCACAGGTGTGTGTGAGACATGGACACGAGTTCACAGGTGTGTGTGAGACATGGACACGAGTTCACAGGTGTGTGTGAGACATGGACACGAGTTCACAGGTGTGTGCGAGACATGGACACGAGTTCACAGGTGTGTGCGAGACATGGACACGAGTTCACAGGTGTGTGCGCGACATGGACACGAGTTCACAGGTGTGTGTTAGAGACATGAACACGAGTTCACAGGTGTGTGTGAGACATGAACACGAGTTCACAGGTGTGTGTGAGACATGGACACGAGTTCACAGGTGTGTGCGAGACATGAACACGAGTTCACAGGTGTGTGTGAGACATGGACACGGGTTCACAGGTGTGTGTGAGACATGGACACGAGTTCACAGGTGTGTGTGAGACATGTACACGAGTTCACAGGTGTGTGTGAGACATGGACACGAGTTCACAGGTGTGTGTGAGACATGGACACGGGTTCACAGGTGTGTGTGAGACATGGACACGAGTTCACAGGTGTGTGTGAGACATGGACACGAGTTCACAGGTGTGTGCGAGACATGGACACGAGTTCACAGGTGTGTGTGAGACATGGACACGAGTTCACAGGTGTGTGCGAGACATGAACACGAGTTCACAGGTGTGTGTGAGACATGGACACGGGTTCACAGGTGTGTGTGAGACATGGACACGAGTTCACAGGTGTGTGTGAGACATGGACACGGGTTCACAGGTGTGTGTGAGACATGGACACTGGTTCACAGGTGTGTGTGAGACATGGACACGAGTTCACAGGTGTGTGGGAGACATGGACACGAGTTCACAGGTGTGTGTGAGACATGGACACGAGTTCACAGGTGTGTGTGAGACATGGACACGAGTTCACAGGTGTGTGTGAGACATGAACACGAGTTCACAGGTGTGTGGGAGACATGGACACGAGTTCACAGGTGTGTGTGAGACATGGACACGAGTTCACAGGTGTGTGTGAGACATGGACACGGGTTCACAGGTGTGTGGGAGACATGGACACGAGTTCACAGGTGTGTGTGAGACATGGACACGAGTTCACAGGTGTGTGCGAGACATGGACACGAGTTCACAGGTGTGTGTGAGACATGGACACGAGTTCACAGGTGTGTGTGAGACATGGACACAAGTTCACAGGTGTGTGTGAGACATGGACACGAGTTCACAGGTGTGTGTGAGACATGGACACGAGTTCACAGGTGTGTGTGAGACATGGACACGAGTTCACAGGTGTGTGTGAGACATGGACACGAGTTCACAGGTGTGTGTGAGACATGGACACGGGTTCACAGGTGTGTGTGAGACATGGACACGCGTTCACAGGTGTGTGTGAGACATGAACACGAGTTCACAGGTGTGTGTGAGACATGGACACGGGTTCACAGGTGTGTGTGAGACATGGACACGCGTTCACAGGTGTGTGTGAGACATGAACACGAGTTCACAGGTGTGTGTGAGACATGGACACGAGTTCACAGGTGTGTGTGAGACATGGACACGAGTTCACAGGTGTGTGTGAGACATGGACACGAGTTCACAGGTGTGTGTGAGACATGGACACGGGTTCACAGGTGTGTGTGAGACATGAACATGAGTTCACAGGTGTGTGTGAGACATGGACACGGGTTCACAGGTGTGTGTGAGACATGGACACGAGTTCACAGGTGTGTGTGAGACATGGACACGAGTTCACAGGTGTGTGTGAGACATGGACACGGGTTCACAGGTGTGTGTGAGACATGAACATGAGTTCACAGGTGTGTGTGAGACATGGACACGGGTTCACAGGTGTGTGTGAGACATGGACACGAGTTCACAGGTGTGTGTGAGACATGGACACGAGTTCACAGGTGTGTGTGAGACATGGACACGAGTTCACAGGTGTGTGTGAGACATGGACACGAGTTCACAGGTGTGTGTGAGACATGGACACGAGTTCACAGGTGTGTGTGAGACATGGACACGAGTTCACAGGTGTGTGTGAGACATGGACACGGGTTCACAGGTGTGTGTGAGACATGAACACGAGTTCACAGGTGTGTGTGAGACATGGACACGAGTTCACAGGTGTGTGGGAGACATGGACACGAGTTCACAGGTGTGTGTGAGACATGGACATGAGTTCACAGGTGTGTGGGAGACATGGACACGAGTTCACAGGTGTGTGTGAGACATGGACACGAGTTCACAGGTGTGTGGGAGACATGGACACGAGTTCACAGGTGTGTGTTAGACATGGACACGAGTTCACAGGTGTGTGTGAGACATGGACACGAGTTCACAGGTGTGTGTGAGACATGGACACGAGTTCACAGGTGTGTGTGAGACATGAACACGAGTTCACAGGTGTGTGTGAGACATGGACACGAGTTCACAGGTGTGTGTGAGACATGGACACGAGTTCACAGGTGTGTGTGAGACATGGACACGAGTTCACAGGTGTGTGCGAGACATGGACACGAGTTCACAGGTGTGTGCGAGACATGGACACGAGTTCACAGGTGTGTGCGAGACATGGACACGAGTTCACAGGTGTGTGCGAGACATGAACACGAGTTCACAGGTGTGTGTGAGACATGGACACGAGTTCACAGGTGTGTGTGAGACATGGACACAGGTGTGTGTGAGACATGGACACGCGTTGACAGGTGTGTGTGAGACATGAACACGAGTTCACAGGTGTGTGCGAGACATGGACACGAGTTCACAGGTGTGTGTGAGACGTGGACACGAGTTCACAGGTGTGTGTGAGACGTGGACACGAGTTCACAGGTGTGTGTGAGACATGGACACGGGTTCACAGGTGTGTGCGAGACATGGACACGAGTTCACAGGTGTGTGTGAGACATGAACACGAGTTCACAGGTGTGTGTGAGACATGAACACGAGTTCACAGGTGTGTGTGAGACATGAACACGAGTTCACAGGTGTGTGTGAGACATGAACACGAGTTCACAGGTGTGTGTGAGACATGGACACGAGTTCACAGGTGTGTGCGAGACATGGACACGAGTTCACAGGTGTGTGTGAGACATGAACACGAGTTCACAGGTGTGTGTGAGACATGAACACGAGTTCACAGGTGTGTGTGAGACATGGACACGAGTTCAGAGGTGTGTGCGAGACATGGACACGGGTTCACAGGTGTGTGTGAGACATGGACACGAGTTCACAGGTACGTACTGAGCATGAGCAGAACTCGCTGAGCTTCACCCTGTTTGGCTGCGGGATAGAGCTGACGGGGATGAAACCGCAGCTTCTTCCTCCTGACCAACCAGAAAGAGCCAAACAGATCACATGACAATGACATTTAGCCCGAATATGTTAAGAGTGGCATCGATTCTGCACAGTATATTTTAATTTTGCATATTTATAATTTTATTATTACAAAATGTTTTTGTTTTTTTTTATTCTAAAATTATGTATTTTAATTGTGCATTTTAATGATTTAATTAATTATTAATAAGTATTTTATTTTTATTGTTTTTATTTCAAAATTATGTGTTGTAATTTTGCATTTGTATTATTTAAATAATTATTGCAAAGTATTTTATTTAGATTGTTTTATATTAAAATGATACGTTTTATTTATCAAGTATTTTATTTCAATTGTTTTAATTTTAAAATTATACATTTAATTTTTGTATTTTTATAATTTAATTATTACAATGCAGTTTGTTTTGGTTTATTTTATTTTAAAATTATACATTTTAATTGTGAATTTTTATGATTTAAATCATTATTACCAAGTATTTTCTTTGTATTGTTTTTGTATTAAAATTTTGTTTTAATTTTGCATTTTTATAATTGAATTATAGTATATAAGTGTTTTATTTTGATTTCTTTTATTTCAAAATTATGTATTTCAATTTTGCATTTTTATTATTTAGTTAATTATTACAAAGTGTTTTATTTTGATTTCTTTTATTTCAAAATTATGTATTTTAATTTTGCATTTTACTATTTAATGAATTATTACTAAGCATTTTAATTGGATTGTATTTATTTAAAAAATATATATATTTAATTTAAAAATTGTGCAAAATTATCTATTTGAATTTCTTTTGTTTAGACTGATATAATTATATAAACATTATAATTAAATGTAAATAGATAAAATACATTGTAATATATATATATATTTATATACATTTAATAACTATTTTAAATATAATATAATATATATTTTATGTATGAATGTGGTCACCTCTCGGTGTCCTGTGTGAGAATGGCTCTCTGTAGCGCCGCCCTCTTGTCTCCAGGCGGAAGTGCGCTGGGACAGACTGGCTTCCCATTGGGTAAGACGAGCGACGGTCCCACACTGTCAACACCACCGTCGCCGAGGGCAACCACATCCTCCTCCCCGCCCCCCCCTGGAGTCTCATTGGCTGGCTGAGATTGAAGCTCCGCCCCATTTCTTACTTCTCCACGACAGCGCATCCTTGCACTGTGTAAAACAGACATCAAAACCAGTCAAAAACAGACATCAAAGGATCATTTTATTTGCAAAACTTCAATCAAACAACAATCAAGTGGGAGAACACAGAGGAAAATAAAGAGATCATATTAGTAAACATAAATGTGCACAAACTACAGTAGTCAACATTTGAAGTGGATCAAAAAAGTTAATCAAAGTTATCCTAAGACAAGAACGAGTATTGTTCAAAAATTCATGTATAACTTTGAAGAAAGGTTTTGATTAGTGCTGGGCGGTATGACCAAAAATCCAAATCACGGTATTTGTCAAAATTATACATGACGGTATTTTTTTCTTCAAGCATGACTGAGTGTTAACCACATTTTCTACTGATTGAGAGAGGAAATGTTAACCAACCAATCGGCAGAAGTTGACCCCTTAAGACACAGCCCCTCCTCATTTGCATAATGAGGCAGAAATGCATACAGAAATGTAAAAACGACAGGCAGAAATAAATAGCATTGAAGAAATAAATAGGATAAAAAAATACAAAGGAAGAATAAAACAGACAAAAATATTATAACATGCACATAAATAAATAAGGTAATTATTACAAAGGTGAATAAATAAAGAAGCTAATTAAGAGATATATACATTTATGTCTCACTGTATAATTTAATTTCTACCTACATTTATTTGTTTATTGTATTTTTTGGGGCAATTAATTGTATGCTTATTTATTTATTGAGCATTTATTTATTTCTGTATTTATTTTTAAATATGGTAGAGCTGGTCCTCCATAGTTTCTGTCATTTGCTGTCGTTTTTATCACGCTGATGTAATTTCAAGTGTTTGTTTTTAAAATAAGTTTATTTTTAGTTCGTTACTTATGGGGTTAGGATTGTTGCATTATTCCATATAAATAGATTAAGATTCACAAACAAATGTAAAGAGATTCACAAAAAATTAACACATCCAAAAATAAATAGATTAAGATACACAAATAAATAAAATGAGATTTGCATATAAAAAAAAATTACAAATGTGTTTTATGGCACAAACGCAACTCCGCCCAGCATATATTTGTGAACCGTTTTCTGTGCATTTGTAAATCCCCTCACGCATCTGTGGATTTTGAAACACTTCTAGCGTCAACATGCAGACAAATCCACAAATAAGTGACTCCACCCACTGTTTACCTAAGCCAGATTACTAATTACTTTACTTTCAAGTTACTTTGAAAAACTATTAAAACTACAAGAATACACTACAAAGTTATTTCAGTCTCCCGCATATTAATAGCGGCTCCCTGATGCGCAAATTAGTTAAAATCTCCCGGAATCTAGAGCGAGCGAGCAAGAGCGCGCATGCGAGACACACGTGTGTGTGTGTGTGTGTGTGTGTGCGTGCGCCTCATGAAGCGCGTTGTCTGGTAATTCATTAAAGCGCATGCTCATTAACTGAAACGTGATTAGAAATGCATTTTACTAAATATTTTTTTCTTAACAATACATTTGTAACGCAAGTAATTTCATTTTATTGACATCTGTATTTGTAATCAATTTACATACATTTTAAATGTAATGAGTTACATTACTGCGTTATCATGAAAAGTAATTAGAATACAGTAACGCGTTTTACACAACTCTGATGATTAACCATTAACATGACGATGCATGCCACTCACTTGATTGGCTCTCCGCTCTTCTTGTCGTTGAGCGCGCGTGCCGTGGCCTCGAGAGCTGGCGGGAGCAGGGAGGGTGTAGTGGTGGTGGACGAAGCGCTCGCAGTGACCACACTGGAGCCTGTAGAGGGCGCTGTAGGAGGAACGGTGACCTCGCGCGCCTCTGAAGCATCTTCTCCACAGTGAGGACAGAACAACAGGCCGACGCCCACTCCTCCACGGCCCCGCCCACTTCCCAGCACCGACACACAGCCTCGGTGGAACCGGTGAGCGATGCGAACGTCGGGACAACATTCCAGAAACGTTCCCTGTGCCGAGAAGTGTCAGAAAACGTCACATTTAAATAAATACATAATTACAAAATAAAAACCGTGCTAAAAATTTTTTTAGTTTAGAATATTATGAAATTAAATTATTAAAAAAATATATTTTTTATTAAATTAAAAAATGATAATAATATTTTAGGTTAAAGGGGTTTGGCTGACAAAAAACGTCTGGGAATCTCTGAACTAAAGCATTTAGAAAAGAGTTTAAAGGGAAAATTTACCATAAATAAAGAAATATAGAAATTAACATTACAAATAAAATATATAAAAATAAATAATAAAAACTAAAAACAAAAACAATAAAATAAAAACAAATATATAAAAACATTTATTGTATCTAGAAATAAATAAAGAAATGAATAAAGAAATGCATTTATATATGTTTTTTATTTCAGCTTTAGGTTAGATTTCCCCCCCTAAAAAGCTAATAATTACTTAAATCGTAAAATTAAATCGTAAAATAAATACATAATTAAAAAGTAAAATACATACAAAAAAATGTATTTACCTGCATGTCATGTGACAATTAACCAACATCAGAGAACCATTAACATGCAAATATGTTTGTCAAATTATTAAAATAATAATTTAAAATCTCAGGAGTACTTTAATTAAATATTTTATGTAAAAGGGGTTTGGCTGACAGAAACGTTTGATAATCGCTGATCTAAAGCACTTAGAAAACAGTTCAGAGGGATCATTTATATATATATATAAAAAAAACATTTTAGAAATAAATAAATGCATTCATACATGAATACAATTCTGTCATTATTTACTAACCGTTCCAAATCCGTATGCCTGTATTTATTTAGTAAACACTATGAAATGTTGTTCATGGAAAAGAGCTGTGTAAAAGATATTTTTGTGTGTTAAATAACAGCATGCAACATGAAGGAGACTAGATGCTCAGTTTCCCTGTGATGATTGGTGTGGGCCGACACTCACGGAGAGGCAGAAGTATCCGCAGCCGGGACAGCAGTGGTGTTTGACCATGTGTGAGCGGTGCGTCTCGCACAACACCACCAGAGACACGCGGCTGGAGGGCCGCATCGTCTCCCCCTTCACGATCACATTGGTACAGCCCACCAGCTGAAACACACAGAGAACGGGACGATCCACGCCACAGGGACGGGGGACGCCAGCTTTAGTCACGCAGCACAAACTCACTGTTAATAAATGTATGATCTGTTCCACAATAAGCAGCTTTACATAAGCACATATATATATGTGTTCGTGTATACAGGGATTAAAGTGAAAAAAATTCTTCTGACTGAAATTTTTTTTCAGGCCAAGTCATATTCCTTTAACTTTATTTAAATAGTCGAGACCAATATCGTTTTAAGGGGAGATGTTTTAAACCGCTTTAATATTGCCAGTTTGCATATTTTAAAAGCTATTTTAATCTATGAAAAAAAATTACTTAGCTTGACAAATAATCAACCATCTACATAACTTTTCAGTGCATGTTTTTATTTATCTTATAAGACCAAACAATGCTAAATTATATTAATATATAGTTTGTTTAATGGCAAATCGTTTTGGCTGAGGGCAAATTGAAGTTTCATAACTTTATATATTTAGGCTATTTAACTTTAACTGTGTAGCCTATTAGAGAGCTGACTAATGTTTGACTGAATTGTTTGCTTTATTTCTCATTGTATAGCTTCTTATAGCCTACATATTAGGCTACTTATACTTTTATGGATATTATTGATAATTAAAACTGACATTTAACAAAAAGCAACAGGGTTGTGTAATGTTATATA
>NW_027508872.1:120000-122500 GCF_051911475.1 Siphateles boraxobius
GCCCAAAACGGCGTTATCGTCTGTTTTCAGGCGCCCAAAACGGCGTTATCGTCTGTTTTCAGGCGCCCAAAACGGCGTTATCGTCTGTTTTCAGGCGCCCAAAACGGCGTTATCGTCTGTTTTCAGGCGCCCAAAACGGCGTTATCGTCTGTTTTCAGGCGCCCAAAACGGCGTTATCGTCTGTTTTCAGGCGCCCAAAACGGCGCGTCTAAATGAACGTCTAAATGAACGCCCAAAACACATGAAAGGTTTTACGTTTTTAGTTGAAAGCGGTGTCGTGTAAACGGCCCCTACGGCTACGTCTACATTAATCCGGATACTTTTGAAAACAGTGTTTTCATTTAAAATGCTCTCCGTCAACACTCACGTTTTTAGGCGTTGTCCGACGTTTCGGTGTGTATGAGAAACTTTTGGAAAACGCACCTTTACTGCGCATGCGTTAAACCTCTCTGAGATGATACAGACGGAAAAATAAAGTTATCGCGCAATTCTTCTGACAGGATCATTTTATTTAGCAAAATATCTCAGCATTCACTGATGCGTCCAGATCGTTCTCGCTAAAACCGTTCTCATGTTTTTGCGCAGGACAGCAAATGTGAGTAAATTCTGTCATCTGTGCAGGACTGTGATAGGAAGAGTGTGCAAAGTAACATATTTTAGCAACTTTGTGAAAATAAACAGCACATAACAGGCAAAATACCGGTATCAACATGACTATCTATTGGTACAATATGAGTCACATGACTAAACTAACGTCATCGTTTTTAAATACCTCCGTTTCACAGTCCACACTACAACGCGAAAACAACGTTTTCAAATATATCAACTTTGGAGAGCGTTTTCAAAAAGGTTTGTTTTCATTAATAAAAACGCTCAACAAACGAATTTTAACGAAAAAAAAATTTCAGTGGACGGAAGGCCAAAACGGAGAGAAAAAGATGCGTTTTCAAACAAAAACGTATTAGTGTGGACAAGGCCTAAATTGTGTTGTATTGGTGCCAACACCACATGGCCCAACTGATAAGAGCTACATTTCTGTTGCATATGAGAAACATCAAACAAAACGAAAGTGGAACGAAACTGCGCTCCGCGGACCGTTTATCAGCTCAGACCGATAATAGTGAGAAGCATTCAAATTCAGACCCCAATTCTGCTATAAACCACAGATATCTGACGTGGAATCCAGGAGAAACATTGTGCCATAAACAAATAATTTATAAAAGGCTTTTCCATCCACAAATCACCAACATTCACCATGGATTTAATGTAGCAACACTAACTGTAATCATGGTATTGTGGCAGAAATAGTTGAATATTTTTACATTATTCATTTTAGGGTTACAAACTTTTGAGAGTGAAGTTCACTTCAAAGCTCTAAATATTAAATTTTAATGTTATTTTAATGTAATGATTTGTAGGAAACCTAACACTTTGTGGAAAACAAACACTTTTAATTAAACTCCCCCTGTGGTGAAAATCAAGATTTTAATGTTGTTTATACAGGTGAAACTCGAAAATTAGAATATCGTTCAACAGTTCATGCATTTCAGTAATTCAAATTAAAAGGTGAAACTAATATATTTAGTATATATAACTATATGCATGATTGTAGTTTTCAGAGGGCCGACATTTCTGTATTTAAAATCCTTTTTTTTATTGATTTCATGTAATGTTCTAATATTCTGAGATTTTGAATTTGGGGTTTTCATAAGCTGTAAGCCATAATCATCAAAATTATAACTTTTGCACGATATTCTAATTTTTCGAGTTTCACCTGTATGTATATGTGGTGTTTTTAATATGTTTTTAGACAAACCATGTGTAAATTCATAAGTCGACAGTATTTTCTCCGTAAAACTGCAGTGAACCAAAGACAGTCTCAAAAACACGGTTTGAAATCGCTGGTGTTTCTGACGTCACAAACTACCTTGTAACCAATCAGATCTACGTGTGATCGTCAACGAGTGGATCTCTGAGCTGAGTGAGTGGAGGCGGGGCTCATTTGCATATTCATAGAACCAAGCATACTAAATGAGGCAAGGGTGTCGAGTTACATTCAAGCTGTTTTAAAACATGAAGAACTTTTTTTTTTAAGATAAAACTTCAAATATGTAATTTTGGTGATCAAATATGAGTTTTAAAGTCCCTGTAAAGTCAAAATGAAATATGTGTTCTGAGTTTGTCATATCACAGAAAAATGTGTTATTAGCCACCCAGCCAAATTTGAATGATAAAAAAAGCCGGCAAGTACATAAAATAAGCTATCAAAATGAACAGTAGTCCCTGCTCTCAAACGCTGGGGGCGTGTCCGCTGGCTGCGCTGAAACCACGCCCACTCGTTGCCACACTCAACTGTCACCCGCTACAGCCGGAATGGATGCTCACTTACACTCATTGGTGGGCACGCACTGCCGATGATGTCACCAGTTGTTGGCGCGACGGGAGGATGAAGGCCGAGGCGGGAGATAGTCGTTCGGCCCCATTCACCAGTAACAGCGGA
>NW_027508872.1:127500-152500 GCF_051911475.1 Siphateles boraxobius
ATTCATTATATTATTATAATCATGTATATGGTTATTTTCTGTTTTTTTGGAATGTTATTAATTTTAAGCCGGTATGGATATATTTTACATTTAATTTAATTTATTTAGGGTTTATATATATATATATATATATATATATATATATATATATATATATATATATATATATATATATATATATATATTTGTATATATATCATAAATAAATAACATTAAATATTATAAATATATATATATATTTATAAAGCTTGTAATTTATATATTTATAATATATATATATATATATATATATATATAATCATAAATAAATAACATTAAATATTTTATATATATATATATATATATATATATAACTTTTTTGTGTTTGTTTATATTTTATTTTATTTATTTAGGCTATATATATGGAAATGTACCCAAGATGCATTGTGATCAGATGACTATATTTGATACGCACAGTATTGTAGTGATAAACATGAGTCGCAAAATCAATCAAATTACCTTATTTGGATAGGCCAGTATTTCGTTTTTGTACTAGTAGGTCCTCTTCTACATATGTTTTAATGATTGCGTCTAATCTATTGTCCACATCAAATCATGTTAAAGTCGGCATGAAACAGAAATTGTAATCGTCTTATCTTCCCTACTGTGACGTATATCCGAGTGAAATGCTTCTGGAACAAGAACAAATGGATTGGATGGTTCTGGTTTGCTATTGGATCTCATGTGAGTGACAGGTTGTCCCGCACACATCATCAGAGAAGAGAAGAGATGCTGCAAGACTGAGAAGTTAATCAAGAGGCACAGGAATTAATCAAAATAATGATGTGCACGGATAAATCATTTAGAATAAACACTGCAATATTCCATTTAAAAAAAATGTCCATTTTGATTTCATGGTGCCTTTAAATAGCTTTTCTGAGTAGTCTTTTTATTTTAGATTTGCTGGCAGTGCATCCCCTACTTTCAAATGTCTGATGAAGGTCACAAGAACGAAATACTGTAATGTGTTTGAAAGCTGATCGCAGAAGGTCTTGTGTTCGATTCTGAGGGAAAGCATAAACTGATCAATTGTACATCTTAAAGGGATAGTTCACCCAAATATGAAAATTAGCCCATGATTTACTCTCCCTCAAGTCATCCTAGGTGTATATGACATTCTTCTTTCAGATGAATACAATCAGAGTTATATTAAAAAATTGTCCTGCCGCTTCCAAGCTTTATAATGGCAGTGAATGGATGTTTCTGTTTTAAAATCCATAAAAGTGCATTTATCCATGATAAAAGTGCATCTATCCATCATAAAAGTGCATCTATCCATCATAAAAGTGCAGCTATCCATCATAAAAGTGCATCTATCCATCATAAAAGTGCAGCTATCCATCATAAAAGTGCATCTGTCCATCATAAAAGTGCATCTATCCATCATAAAAGTGCAGCTATCCATCATAAAAGTGCAGCTATCCATCATAAAAGTGCATCTATCCATCATAAAAGTGCAGCTATCCATCATAAAAGTGCATCTGTCCATCATAAAAGTGCATCTATCCATCATAAAAGTGCATCTGTCCATCATAAAAGTGCATCTGTCCATCATAAAAGTGCATCTATCCATCATAAAAGTGCATCTATCCATCATAAAAGTGCATCTGTCCATCATAAAAGTGCATCTATCCATCATAAAAGTGCAGCTATCCATCATAAAAGTGCATCTGTCCATCATAAAAGTGCAGCTATCCATCATAAAAGTGCATCTGTCATCATAAAAGTGCAGCTATCCATCATAAAAGTGCATCTGTCCATCATAAAAGTGCATCTATCCATCATAAAAGTGCATCTATCCATCATAAAAGTGCATCTATCCATCATAAAAGTGCATATATTCATCATAAAAGTGCATCTATCCATCATAAAAGTGCATCTATCCATCATAAAAGTGCATCTGTCCATCATAAAAGTGCATCTATCCATCATAAAACTGCAGCTATCCATCATAAAAGTGCATCTGTCCATCATAAAACTGCAGCTATCCATCATAAAAGTGCATCTATCCATCATAAAAGTGCAGCTATCCATCATAAAAGTGCATCTGTCCATCATAAAAGTGCATCTGTCCATCATAAAAGTGCATCTATCCATCATAAAAGTGCATCTGTCCATCATAAAAGTGCATCTATCCATCATAAAAGTGCATCTTTCCATCATAAAAGTGCATCTATCCATCATAAAAGTGCATCTATCCATCATAAAAGTGCATCTGTCCAACATAAAAGTGCATCTATCCATCATAAAAGTGCATCTATCCATCATAAAAGTGCATCTATCCATCATAAAAGTGCATCTGTCCATCATAAAAGTGCATCTATCCATCATAAAAGTGCATCTGTCCATCATAAAAGTGCATCTGTCCATCATAAAAGTGCATCTATCCATGATAAAAGTGCATCTGTCCATCATAAAAGTGCATCTATCATCATAAAAGTGCAGCTATCCATCATAAAAGTGCATCTGTCCATCATAAAAGTGCATCTATCCATCATAAAAGTGCATCTGTCCATCATAAAAGTGCATCTATCCATCATAAAAGTGCAGCTATCCATCATAAAAGTGCATCTGTCCATCATAAAAGTGCATCTATCCATCATAAAAGTGCAGCTATCCATCATAAAAGTGCATCTGTCCATCATAAAAGTGCATCTGTCCATCATAAAAGTGCATCTATCCATCATAAAAGTGCAGCTATCCATCATAAAAGTGCATCTGTCCATCATAAAAGTGCATCTATCCATCATAAAAGTGCAGCTATCCATCATAAAAGTGCATCTGTCCATCATAAAAGTGCATCTGTCCATCATAAAAGTGCATCTGTCCATCATAAAAGTGCATCTATCCATCATAAAAGTGCAGCTATCCATCATAAAAGTGCATCTGTCCATCATAAAAGTGCATCTATCCATCATAAAAGTGCAGCTATCCATCATAAAAGTGCAGCTATCCATCATAAAAGTGCATCTGTCCATCATAAAAGTGCATATATCATCATAAAAGTGCATCTATCCATCATAAAAGTGCCTCTGTCCATCATAAAAGTGCATCTGTCCATCATAAAAGTGCCTCTATCCATCATAAAAGTGCATCTATCATCATAAAAGTGCATCTATCATCATAAAAGTGCATCTATCATCATAAAAGTGCATCTATCCATCATAAAAGTGCATCTATCCATCATAAAAGTGCATCTAACAATTTTTAATATAACTCTGATTGTATTCTTCTGAAAGAAGATTGTCATATACACCTAGGATGACTTGAGGGAGAGTAAATCATGGGCTAATTTTCATTTTTGGATGAACTATCCCTTTAAATGCAATGTGAGTCATTCAGGAAACGCACATCTGCAAAATGCATGCCGTGACTGTCTGATGTGTGACCCGACATGTTTTCACGTTTGTGTTTCTGTCTCTCTGGAGGAGGATGTGGGAGCTTCCCGTTGGGAAGGATGAAGAGTTCCCCAGCTAACCGCAGTCGGGACATCGAGCGCCAGGCCGGATACCTGCGCCCGGAGCACTGCACCCCCCCTCCTCCGCGCTCACACTCCCCCCACGACATGTGGTTCATCCGGGACGGCTGCGGCATCGTGTGCGGCGTGATCACGTGGATGCTGGTCTTCTACGCCGAGTTCGTGGTGGTCTTCGTAATGCTGCTGCCGGCGAAGAACGTGGCGTACAGCGTCATCAACGGTGCCGTGTTTAACGGCCTCGCGTTCCTCGCGCTGGCGTCACACTTCAGAGCCATGTGCACCGACCCGGTGAGTGTCGAACACACACTGCAGTAACCAGGCCTGTTCACACCAAGAACCATGACTTACAACCATATCAGTTTAATAATTAATTAATTAAAATGTATTATAGTGCTCCACAATTTGGCCCAAAATATATCAATATGAATTTCAATTAATAATGATAACAATCATATTAATTACTAAATAAAAAATTGCTGTAGAAAAATATTTAATTTTATTGTAAAATAAAGTATTTCAGTAAATACTATAACAATTAAAATTATGTTTATATTACAACTGTACAACTGTAAAATGACAATATTAATGTTAGTGATGTGATGTATCAGCTGATGATGAATGGTTTGTAATCTGAGGTTCTGACTGGTTCCTCTTCTGTGGGTTAGGGAGCCGTTCCAAAGGGAAACGCCACTAAAGAGTTCATCGAGAGTCTGCAGCTCAAGCCTGGACAGGTGGTGTATAAGTGTCCCAAATGCTGCAGCATCAAACCTGATAGAGCACATCACTGCAGGTAACAACACACACACACACTCTCTCACACAAACACCCACTAACACACAATCGTACGCTTACACTCTCTCACACACACACACACACACACACTCTCTCTCACTCTCTCACACACAGACACTCACGCACGCGCGCACACACACACACACACTCTCTCACACACAGACACTCACGCACGCGCGCACACACACACACACACTCTCTCACACACAGACACTCACGCACGCGCGCACACACACACACACACTCTCTCACACACAGACACACACACACACACACACACACACACTCTCACTGTCCCTCACACACACACACACACACACACTCTCTCTCACACACACACAGACACTCACACACTCTCTCTCTCTTACGCACACACACACACTCTCTCACACAAACACCCACTAACACACAATCGTACGCTTACACTCTCTCACACACACACACACACTCACACTTACACTCTCTCACACACAGACACTCACACACACACACACACACACACACACACTCTCTCACTCTCCCTCACTGAATGAGGGAGATGCTATCAGGTTAGATGCTGCAGCATCAAACCTGATAGAGCACATCACTGCAGGTAACAACACACACACACACTCTCACACAAACACCCACTAACACACAATCGTACGCTTACACTCTCTCACACACACACACACACACACACACACACACACACACACACACACACACACACACTCTCTCACTATCTCACACACAGACACACACACACACACACACACACACACACACACACACACTCTCACTGTCCCTCACACACACACACACTCTCTCCCACACACACACAGACACTCACACACTCTCTCTCTCTCTTACGCACACACACACACACTCTCTCACACAACACCCACTTACACACAATCGTACGCTTACACTCTCTCACACACACACACACACTAACACTCTCTCACACACAGACACTCACACACACACACACTCTCTCCCACACACACACACAGACACTCACACACTCTCTCTCTCTTACACACACACACTCTCACACACAGACTCTCACACACAGACACTCACACACACTCTCTCTCTCTCTCTCTCTCTCTCTCTCTCTTACGCGCACACACACACACACACACACACACACACACACACACACACACACACACACACACACACACACAGCATCAATAACTAAATGGTCACTGCTGGTGCAAGAAACCACGACTGTGGCCTTAAATTCAGAGAGAGTTTCCTGTGTTTGCTCCGTCTAGTGTGTGTAAGCGCTGCATCAGGAAGATGGACCATCACTGCCCCTGGGTCAACAACTGTGTGGGAGAGAACAACCAAAAATACTTTGTGCTTTTCACTGTGAGTTTCATCACAACTACTTTAAATCATTATGATTTCTGCTTGGTTTTGTGCCATGGTTGTCACGGTACCAAAAGTTCAGAAATCTTAAAACTGAACGTATAAAAATTTAATTCTAAATATGAATAAAAACTAATATAGGATATAATTAATCTGTACGGTTTCCTCTCTCGTCTCCAGATGTACATTGCTTTGATTTCCCTTCATGCTCTCATGATGGTAGCTTTACATTTCGTCTTCTGTTTTGAAGAAGACTGGGCAAGTAAGTGTTTGTTTCTGCATCATGGCCTGAGTTTTTATTTTCCCTCCGAGTGCTGCTCAATGATTGGCTGTTTGTGTTGTAACAGAGCTCTCTGATTCGTCCGTGAGTTTAGAGCTTCCTGTATTGATCGTTCCTGTTTCCTGTCCTCAGAGTGCAGTTCGTTCTCTCCTCCGGCGACCGTCATCCTCCTCATCCTCCTGTGCTTTGAGGGTCTGCTCTTCCTCATCTTCACCTCTGTGATGTTCGGGACGCAGGTGCACTCCATCTGCAACGACGAGACCGTAAGTGACACTTATGGTTATTGTCTTAACTGAAGTGCCCCTATTTTGCTTTTTCAGTTATTCCCTTTCATGTTTGTGAATGTAAAAGGTCTGCAAAGTTTTAAAGATCAAAGTGCACAATATTGTCTCTTAAAAGAAAGAATCGATTCTGAACTGCCTGAAACGAGTCGTTAGTAATTTCAGTCTCACTTCCTGTTGCATACCTATGTAACAATGTAACAATGTAACACATTTGTATAATGCCCGCCTATGGTTTTCATTGGCTACTGGCGAACAGTTTTAGCTCCGCCTTCAAAAACTGTAGTTGTATCTGAACCTCTGTAGGTTTGTAGCTAATTTGCATAATGGTCTTGATTGGCTGAACAGCATCTCTTGGCCCCGCCCTCAAACACTGTAGTTAATCTGAGACTGGAAGAGTTTGGTTTGTGTTGTTCATGCAGGGTTCGTACGTTTTAAAAAAACCTGGAAAAGTTATGGAATTTGAAAAATGCAAATTCCAGGCCAGGAAAGGTTCTGAAAAAATAAAAAGACCCAGAAAGTTTTGGAAAAGTCATTGAATTTTTTTTAATTTCAACACAGCATAATATGTGATTAATACAAAAACAGTTTAATAAAAAAAAAAATTCACGTTGACAGCTGATAGCTAGGACAGTGAGTGTCTGGCTCACTCATTGGCTCCGCTGCAGAAAAAGCATATCCAATGGCGCGGGCGCCTCTGACGTGTGCACCAATGAGCTAGCATTACGTCATACACGTCAGAGCACACCAAGGGAATATCCGAAAAAGCGCCAATATAGCAGGTTTATAACGACTGAAGCGACAACTAGCCAGATTACTATAATATTTCAATTACATTTCTGTCAGCACGACTTCGCCTCAGGCAACATCGCAACAAGTGAGTGAATCGGAAGTGAACTGAACGTTATGCCGCCCGAATATAAGGACGTTAAGACAACACGACATAATTTTTATTCTTATAATGTCGACTAACATTTTCAGGAACACATAGTCATGGAAATGTGCCGAAAAGTCGTGGAAAAGTATTGGTTAAAATGTGTATGAACCCTGTTCATGTCGAGAAGACGCTGTTTTATGCTGATGAAGCAAATCCACTTTGATGAGATTGATAACGGTAAAACCCACGCCATCTTTACTGTTCATATCACTGTGTGTCAAGAGCTGAGATTCAGATATGATAATGAGCGTTTGGTTTCTGACCAATCACAGCAGAGCAGCTCTCAGAAAGGCGGGGTTTAGAGAGACTGAATCCTTGTTCGAAGCGTTTCAGACACTGAGTAAAGAGCCGAAAGTGAATATTATTAGAAAATTGAATTGTTTTTGACCTTGGATCATTTGAAGACTTTCAAATTAAAATGGAAAAAATAAAATATAATTCAAAATATTAATAAAAATATAATAGTATAGCAATGATACTAAAATAAGAAATAAAATAATGTCTTATGAATAAGGGTGTCGCGATTTCAATTTTAAATCGAAATCGATCGAAATTAATTCACAAACTCGAAAATGGAATCGTCGATGCTGCCACGCCCCCATGTCGTGCCCGTGATGGAAATTTCGGGTAGTTTTACTGACTCTATTGTTCAATCTCGTTCATCAAAATGAACTAATGTTTTTTCTAGTCATTTCAGGGGCTTTAAATGTTATACTTTTAACAGGCAAATTCCCCGAATATATCCACCTACGCAATCTTGATCATATTCTGAATTAAGAAATCATTATAATGCAGTCAAAAGTAATTTACAGGGAACATTAATAATTACTTGACCTTCCGAGTCTTTTGTTCATTTGTCGCGTGACAGAGGCAATGACGGATCGTTCATGAACGACACATCACGGCGCGGGAAAAAAACACACGTGTTGAAAGGCTGTGAGTCCTCTAACTTGGATTCTATGGATATTTCCCGTCACTATCCTCGGGCCGGGCTCTTGATCTATAGACGTGCACTCCCAACGCAATAGAGTGCGGCGCGGGACTAGATTTGATGGCCGAGTGCGAGCGCGGGCGGTAATGCATTCACTCTGTGTGTGCGGGAGGATAAAACGATTCGCGGGACTCCCGCAAACTAGAAATATCTATGAATAAAACATATAAAAACTAATACATTTTTTTCATCTGTTGCAGAAAAGAAACAAGAACAACTAAAACAAAATAGAAACGATTTACAGGCCAGAGTTTCTATTTATAACATGTTTGCAGCGTTGAGCGATTTAGCCAATCACAGACATGTGTGTTGTTTTCTTGAACGCAATGGCCAATCAGAAGCATTTAAGATAGACTCTCCTCACCGCTCAAAACAGACTTTTTGTTCAGTGCTGAATTCTGTACGCTGGCAAATCCTCTAATTATAACAAACAAAGCGTAGGCTATATATTATGAAAGATTCATTGTGCAGTCAGCTTCACTGATAATAACAGAGATGTGTGAGATTGCGATGAACTGATGTCAGCTTTTTAGGAGCAACAGCAACCTGTGCTTAAAAAAAAAATCGAGAATCGAATCTAACCGTGACCTTAGAATCGAAAATGTAATCGAATCAAGGATTTGGAGAATCGTGACACCCCTACTTATGAATCTAATTTTGTGCAATTTAAATAGGGATTTTAGTGGTTTTTATTTTTATGTTTCTGTTTTCATTTTAATTAAATTTTAGTCATTTTGTTGTTGTTGTTTTTAGTAATTTTTAGTGGGGTTTTTTATGTTTGTTTTTTATTTGTTTCTATTTCAGTTTTACTTACTTTAGCACATCAAGTTAAACTAAATGATAATGATAAATGTTTGTTTATGTTTTATTTTATTTAAAGTAACACAAATCTTCTTATTTAAAATAACCCTGAATGTTTTTAACCCATTTATGATGTGACGAAACATGTCATTGAATAAACAGCTCTTGCTTTTTCCATCTTCCACTTTTCGAGATCCACGAATCTCATTGTATGAATTGGTAAATATGACACAGATATCAGTGCATGATATGAGAAGGGGTTTGTTCCCTTGATCAGCTGTATTAAGCGTTTAGATGGATTAGAAGATGAACATTGAAATCCTCAAATGAATCTCTGGTTCGCAGGGAATCGAGCAGCTGAAGAAGGAAGAGCGAAGATGGGCCAAAAGGTCCAAGTGGATGAACATGAAGGTGGTGTTCGGTCACCCGCTCTCTCTCTCCTGGCTCAGTCCGTTCGCCAGGCCGGATCACGGGAAAGCCAATCTCTACCAGTACGTGGTCTGAGACGCCCACACATCGAGCACAACCTATCGACACACAAACATCTCTTTGCTTTTTAACTCTGTCTGTTCTGAAAGATCTCACTGTTCTAGTGGCTTCTCTCGAGAGCGTCCCACACTGTGATCTACATCATGAGATTCTGCAGCCGTTTGAAATATTCAAGATTTTAGAGGCCTTGACCATGAAACTTATTGACCATCACCAGCCGTGGCAAATTACTGAAGTGTTTCTCGTTGATCTCCTGACTTGATTTGTTTGATTGACAGATGCCGTTATATTCGCTGGTTAATTAAGAAATGCCTTTTCTTTTAGAGACCGTTCGCTCATGTTGTTCTCGAGCCTTGAGGAATCTGTTGTTGCCAAATTTGATTTCATTATGAAAAACGAAGAATCTCCTGAAGTTTTTTTTTTTCCTTTCGTGATCTATACGCATCATCATTTGCCTAACACTAATGAAAGCACGCCCGGGTCATATTCCACAGCAAAATCCTCTTTTTTTTCTTTTTCTTTTGCATTGTGACTATTTTCATGATAATTAAATGCATTTAACCCTTAGATTTACAGTTTATTTTATTTTATTTTTTTATTCTCATTCTCAGTGGTGATTCTCCTTATTGTAATACAGTCATTTTAACTGAATTACATTCAAAAAACATACATGCAATGATTGATAAAATGATATATACAATATATATATATACATTTATAAAAAAAATATACAATTTGCTTAATTTTTTTTTTTTTTTTGCATTTTTTATTAATCTTGAAAATGATGTCAATTCATCTTGCCTGATTCTTGATGCTAAACATTTTTTCTGTTGATTTTGGGTTGAAATATGACGTTTTTTTGACAGATTCATGGGGTTAATGTAATTTCCTTATGCACGCATTAGCTCGTTACTGGCGTAGAAATAGCTGTGTGACTAATACACTGTTTGCAATACTTCTATCGGTTCTCACTGCTCGTGGATTCCCTACATTACGGTGTCACTACAGTGTTCGAGCGTGAGCTTGATCTTCCTGAATCCAGAAGGCTGCTGTTTTTGTCCCTCAGGTTGACATGATGAAATCAATCCTGTTTCTCTTCCAAATCCAGCTCGGACCATCAGATATTCATCCCGTCTTCTTATTCTGCAGCCGCAAACGCTTTTAAACTAGAGACTGACGGCTGTAGACGACCCTGAGATCTTTTCAGGGCTTTTTCTGTCTTGAGCCCAATTCCGGTTTGAATGCGCAGGAAAGGTTTACGACGGAAAGTTCATTGGATTTCAAGGCATTGAGGTGTTCGATGTCTGCTGGTGGATCAGTATTTCCCGTCTGCTCGCGAATTACGCTTCAATCTACGGGTCGTCATTAACGTTCAGTCTTCATAATCACTGCTGTTCAACGATTTTTTTAAATTTGTGCTTTGTTGTGCATGTATGTTAAATATATCAATATCTTAATGCAGTTTTGGGTGTTTCGGTTTGCTTTCACTTTGAAAGTCAGTTCAATAAATTTCTCTTTTTGTTGTTTTTCATTGCTGTGTTTTTCCTCTGTCGTCTTGATGATTTCTAAGCAGGTAATGCATTACATTTACAAGTAATGTGCATTAAGTAATCAGATTACTTTTTGGATGTAATGAGTAAAGTAGTGCATTATACATTTTTTCACAATATTTGAGCATTGAGGTAATGCACAATATTTTTAAACTTATTTCACTTATTTTTTTATTAAATAATGGAAATGTAGTCACTTGTGCACTCATGCCTGCACGGGAACAGATAAATTGTACAAATGTAACAAAACGTGTTACTTTCAATAAAAGTTTTACAGTTAGTAAAACTGTTTAACCTGTAATGTTAAAGTCCCCCTGTGGTAAAAATCCAGCTTTTAATGTTGTTTATATGTCTATGTGGTGTTTTTAATATGCTTTAAGACAAACCATGTGTAAATTCATAAGTCGACAGCATTGCTGAGTATTTTCTCCTTAAAACTGCAGTGAACCAAAGACAGTCTCAAAAACACGGTTTGAAATCGCTGGTGTTTCTGACGTCACAAACTACCTTGTAACCAATCAGATCAACGTGTGATCGTCAGCGAGTGGATCGCTGAGCCGAGTGAGTGGAGGCGGGGCTCATTTGCATATTCATAGAACCCCGTATATTAAATGAGTTAATGGTGTCCAGTTACATTCAAGCTTGGAGAATTTATATGTAATTTTGGTGATCAAAGATGAGTTTTAACGAATGAAATTATGGGGGACTTTAATACAAACAGCAGGTTTATGTTATAGGCTATGTTGTTGAATGCTTAACTGCTATAAACACTTTAACGCCTGCAAACTAAGCCTGGAAGAGATCGAGCCTGCCAGGTGAGAAAAAGTAACTTAGTAATGTAATTTGATACTTTTCAGGGAGTGATGATATTGTAACATTACTTTTAGAAGTAACTTTCCACAACACTGTGTATGAGGAATAAAATGTACAGACAACAAAGAAAAAATCGGCACAACACACTTTATAGCGGTTTAATGATTCACTGTTTCAGTGATGAGTTTACAGACCTCTAGTTTGTCCGTTAAATAATAAAACTATTTACACATTATTCTTATTTTTATACAGTAACACAAACAGACGGCGTATGCTATGAATGAGAGATCTTATTAAGATGGTTGAGTTAATTTCATTCATCCATTCATTTGAAATCAAGATTTACACACGTTTGGTCCCCAATGATACAGTATCTAACGCCAAATATGACAATATTAGGTCATGATAATGACACAGAAGGAATGCCCGCATATAAGGCAACATATTCATATTTTAATCATTTATATTTCGCATGTCAAATTCTACGTGCTATATAGAAACAAGTGTCACTTTGGCCCTGATTCAGCATTAACCCATTAACAATTATTATTCTGTTTGCATCATTATAACTAAGGGTGTCAATTATTTGCTCTGACAACAATTCTAATTTTGATTTAGGCTATTAAATGAAGTGAAACAATTTCAATGGTTTTGTTCTCTACACTTATTACATTCTGCAGTGGATGCATTGAATGTTCATCATCAGAAACACCCCTAATTATAACCATACGAAACATTATTTGCATGTAATGTGCTCATGGAAGTTATATGCATGATTAAACAGCTTTCTCAACATTAAACACAGAAGAAACATCACATTGCCAGGGACTTTATAACGTCACATTAAGTTTGGTGTTTTTGCGCGACGAATGGACGTGTGTAACGCATTCGTCCATGTTTATTTCATTAAGATCTATATTTAGCTGCTCTACGAGTGTCCGGGTTCATGCGGCCAACCGAGACCACAGGAAGAACTAGAGTAATTCACAGTCTGGAGTACAAGACCTGGTCCTTCAGTCCCCTAATAACGACACACATCTGCTAAAGATCAACTGATCTTTAAAAGAAAAACTCCATTTGCTTTCTCAATACATGCTACTGATCTCATTGTGCACGTTATTCCAAGAAAAGTCTTCACTTGGAAATGTAATATGTGATTACTAGGGGTGTAACAATATATCGAGTCACAATTTATCGCAATATAAAAATTCAACATTATGTAGTGTGAATAGTTCACCCAAAATAGAAAGTACTGTGCGAGAAACTGTGATCAATTTTACAGAGCTTTAGTGTCAGTACTACATTAAACTACTAAATATAATGTTGAATATTATGTATAATGCTGCAATGGGGGAATATGTGCGCGTCCTGTTACCAGTAAAAAGTGGCCTACATTATTTTAAATATATCTAGTCAGTGACAGAGTTCAAGCATATTCGTCTAAAATAATTCTGTTTTCAGCTTCAGAATCATGAATATTGTTATTCTGGGGTTTCTTGTGTTTCCAGCACAAATCCAAGCCTATTAATTTACACACACAATGTAATGTTTAGCATTTTAATCAACAGTACATTTTTTGTTAACCTTATATCATATGTCTTGGAGTATCGCATATCGTGATATGTATCGAATCGTGACATGAAGGTATCGTTACACCGCTAGTGATGACGCCGGTCGAATAGCAAGCATGACTAGCTGTTTTCCGGCACTGCATCCTCCTGGTAAGTGTCGGTGTGTTTGAAGAAGGGACTGAAGAACAGGTTTCGGTTGGTGTTCATTCACACAGCTACAGGAAGTGTCTTTGCTCTAACATCACTGGATGTTTGCATGCATAAGATATGTGGCATATATTTCGGAAAAGCATCTTCCGGTGAAGGATGTACAATGCCGAGGTTTGCTGTTATTATTGCCACACGGCCTCACAGTGCATTAGGATGATGGAGGGAATGACTGCCAATCTGCAAAACTGAAGGAAGTGATGTCACTGAGGGCATGACTTGAAGCAGCAATTGGAATTTGAAACTAAGAAAAATATAAATTTGAATTACATTTATGGCATGATTTATGTCAAATCAATTGGCATCTTCATGTTAGTTAACGCATTATGTTGCCAAATTGGAGCTTTTTGTAAAGACCAACCATAAATATTTCACTCAAAAAATTAATAAATTGCTCATCTGCATGTAACTACTGTGAGTTTTCCTGTAGAATTTTTACAATTATTTTATGGTCCTAAAATCAGCCTCCATCTTGTTTATCCAAAATATTTATTCTCTTTTTTTCTTTTGATTTTGAGGTGAAATACGATAGACATCTGAGATTCATTATCACATTAAAAGTGATAAAAGTTGTTTTTAATACTTTCTTATGGATTTTTAATAATAATGCATATAAATAAATGTTTTGAGATATTTAAACAGATCTTTGGCATGACAGTAGATCTTCCATGTGAGAGATATATATTTCGAGCAACTCTGGTGCCGTGAAGCGAAAGAAAATCAGCCTGTTTGTGCGTCTTCGAGCATTTGGACCCATAGTGAGTGATGATGATGATGATGATGATGATGATGATGAAGTTAGTGCTGAAGCTGCTTTCTCTAGTGTGTTTCTCCTCATCGGTCTGACCGTGGGCAGCGGGTCACTCTCTCTTGCTGGCGTGGGACTGCGTGAGGTGTGGCGATGTGTGATGAAGCACCAGAAGACCAGAGAGAGTCAGAGAGATGCCCGTCCACCACAGAGCCACGTGGGTCTCCCCGAATATTAGCTGCCCCAGAAACGCCTGTCGAGAAACACAAAATCATCACACATGCATCAGATTAATAAGAATAATATACTAATATTAACACCAGGCTATTATTTCCTATGCTACAATGGACTATTATTTTAGGTTTATTATTTGACCCACAGTAGTCAACATTTGAAGTGGATCAAAAAGACAAGAACGGGTATTGTTCAAAATTCAAAAGATTAAGTGGATCACTGTATTTTATCTAAAGCAAAAAAAAATGTATTATGATTTAAAGATGTATTTTTAATAAAACAATTTTTTTATTTCATGTCCATTTTTTTTTTGCAGATTCATTTGCAACCCAAATCCAAACTAACTTTTAACCACAAGTTGTCATTTAAAACACTAATGTTTATCTATAAATAATGACTTTTCTATGATTTTTCAAGTCATTCATGATGACTGGATGATGATTTTTACACATATATTCAAGTTCAAGTTCAAGTTCATTTATTTGTATAGCACATTTAAACAGCCGCTTAGACAGACCAAAGTGCTTTACAGAACACACAAATAAGAAAAGTAAAAACAGCAAAAACAACCCCTAAAACACATAAAAAGCAGCAGAGCTACGAAAAGCCTTATCAGAGATTCAAATATAAAATCGTAGAAAAAAAAAAAAAAAAAAAAAAAAAAAAAAAAAAAAGAAGATCAATAAGCTAAAGAAAACAGGTAGGTTTTTACCAAAGACTTAAAGATAGAAAGGGTGGGGGCCGTTCGGATCTCTAGAGGCAGGGTGTTCCACAGCTGGCTGGCAGCCAGTGTAACGATTTAAGAATCGGAGAGATATGGTCGTATTTGCGACAGTTAAGGATAAGTCTGGCCGCTGCATTTTGGACCAACTGAAGACGGGCAATTTGAGAAACTGATATCCCACAGTAAAGTGAGTTGCAATAGTCTAGCCGACACGTGATGAAGGCATGAACCGCCATTTCCAAAGTTATCGGAGTCAGAAAGCCTTTGATTTTAGATAATAAGCGCAGTTGGTAGAAACCGGAGCTGATAACAGATGATATGTGTTTGTCAAATTTTAAAGACTGGTCAACAAGAACACCTAGGTTCCGCACTCCTGTAGATTTAGAGGGAGATAAACTCCCCAAGTCTGGGCTTATGTACTGGGACCTTTCACTCGGGCTAAAGACAATGACCTCGGTCTTATCATCATTTAGAGAGAGGAAATTTTGAGCCAGCCATGCCTTTACCTCCTCTAGGCATAGTAGAAGAGAGTTTAACGCTGCAGGGTTATTTCTTTTAAATGGAATGTAAATTTGGGTGTCGTCTGCATAAAGATGAAATGATACACTGTGTTTCCTTAAGATAGCGCCCAGCGGTAGCATGTATAGAGAAAATAGAGAGGGAGCCAAAATGGAGCCCTGTGGAAGACCACAGGTTAGAGGTGCCATGGAGCTGGAGAAATTACCCATCTTAACTAAAAACTTTCTGTCAGAAAGGTACGACTGAAACCATGACAGGACAGAAGCCTTTAGGGCCACCTCAGTCTCAAGTCTAGCCAACAGAGTAGGGTGGTCAACAGTGTCAAAAGCTGCCGAAAGGTCTAAGAGAACTAAAACCACAGAATCACCCGAATCAGTGGAGATAAAAATATCATTTAGCACTCGCAGAAGGGCGGACTCAGTGCTGTGGGCAGTCCTGAACCCAGATTGAAAAGCCTCATAAATACAGTTATTTGATATTATATATTACACGTGACATACTGGAGCGTTTTTCAAGCTGAGGAATTATTTCATTTTAATTTGTTATTAATATTTAATTTTATAATTATGATTAAGCTGACCATATATAGAGAGTGTAGATTTAAGATTTATGTATTTAAATTGCATCTAAAATTTTCATCCATTTGGATCCAACAGTTTTAACACAAAAAAAACTAGTGCTGTCAAATCGTTTAAATCGCATCTAACATAAAAGTGTGTAACATGTGTGTGTGCGCGTATATATATTTATATATATATAGATAGATAGATAGATAGATAGATAGATAGATAGATAGATAGATAGATACGTGTATTATACATTACACACACATATTGACAAACTTTTCTGTTTGATGCGATTAATCATGATTAAAACAAACTAATAAACTGATGCATATTTCTTAGTCACACATTAATGGAAAAGTAAGATTTCTGCACTCAAAAAAAATCCTAGCATAGTTCATTAACTATGTCCATCTATTTAATTTTATTTAAATAGTGATTTAAAAAATAGCACATTCATTTAGCTTAGAATCAGCATAAATCTGTTTATTCTGAAAATATTTACATTTACTCAGTTAAAAAAGTACCGGTTTCATTTATGTGTGACTGACAAATATGCAAAAGTCAAACTTTTGTGTAGCCTAATCCGAATGCATGGACATTTCATATGCAATTCCACGCATAAATGCGTCCCTGCCTCCTGAGCAGGTGTTTAATGTGAAGCTGCTGCTCACAGAAGAGATGAAGTTGGAGGCGGTGGTGGTCACAGTGGTGCGCGCGGACGAGCACGAGCTTCTCAGGGCTTTGGCCAGGAAGGTCCACATCACAGCATTACAGGTGAACAGCAGACCTCCACACAGCAGTCTGAGAGGAATGTGCAGCTGTCACGGGGAAAGTGGAAAACACTTGTTACTACTGCAATATTCAGCAGCCATAAATATCTAATGGGATTCACTAATGCATCAGGAAGAGCGATGGCACGTGCGCGCGCGGCGCTGAAGGTCATGCATGTCTGTCACGTAACAGCATCATCATTCATCATCATGCATTAAATGCGCAGTGTGTGTGTGAAGCGTGATGATGAGACAGTGCGGGTGTTTGCTGTGTTTTCCAGCAGTGACTCACACACACACACACACACACACACTCACCCAGTCGCACGCGCTCGTGTCGTTGTGCTGCGAGAATTTCCTCTGCTCGCCCCAGGTTCGCAGGCCCGTCTCACACACACCCTTCAGATAGTCGGTTCCGAGAGACAGTTTGGCGGACGAGGACGCGACGGCGCCGAGAAACCCCGCGAGCAACGCGTACAGGACACCGGAAAACATGACTTCAGCAGCAGACCCATCACACCTCATCCTCCAGCACTGCGAAAACACTCACGCGTCAGCATCACGGGGAGCAGGTGCATTCTGGGAACTGGAGTGCATGCTGCGTTTTAGTTAAAGGGATAGTTCACCCAAAAATGAACATTAGCCCATGATTTACTCATCCATAAGTCAGCCTTGGTGTATATGACATTCTTCTTTTTAAACGAATACAATCGGAGTTATTAAAAAATGTCCTGGCTCTTCCATAATGGCAGTGAATGGAGGTTTCTGTTTTGAAGTCCATAAAAGTGCATCTATCCATGATAAAAGTGCATCTATCCATGATAAAGTGCATCTATCCCTGATAAAGTGCATCTATCCATCATAAAAGTGCATCTGTCCATCATAAAAGTGCATCTATCCATCATAAAAGTGCATCTATCCATCATAAAAGTGCATCTATCAATCATAAAAGTGCATCTATTCATCATAAAAGTGCATCTGTCCATCATAAAAGTGCATCTATCCATCATAAAAGTGCATCTATCAATCATAAAAGTGCATCTGTCCATCATAAAAGTGCATCTATCCATCATAAAAGTGCATCTGTCCATCATAAAAGTGCATCTGTCCATCATAAAAGTGCATCTATCCATCATAAAAGTGCATCTATCCATCATAAAAGTGCATCTGTCCATCATAAAAGTGCATCTGTCCATCATAAAAGTGCATCTATCCATCATAAAAGTGCATCTGTCCATCATAAAAGTGCATCTTTCCATCATAAAAGTGCATCTATCCATCATAAAAGTGCATCTGTCCATCATAAAAGTGCATCTATCCATCATAAAAGTGCATCTGTCCATCATAAAAGTACATCTGTCCATCATAAAAGTGCATCTATCCATCATAAAAGTGCATCTGTCCATCATAAAAGTGCATCTATCCATCATAAAAGTGCATCTATCCATCATAAAAGTGCATCTGTCCATCATAAAAGTGCATCTATCCATCATAAAAGTGCATCTATCCATCATAAAAGTGCATCTGTCCATCATAAAAGTGCATCTGTCCATCATAAAAGTGCATCTGTCCATCATAACAGTGCATCTGTCCATCATAAAAGTGCATCTATCCATCATGAAAGTGCATCTGTCCATCATAAAAGTGCATCTATCCATCATAAAAGTGCATCTGTCCATCATAAAACTTCATCTGTCAATCATAAAAGTGCATCTTTCCATCATAAAAGTGCATCTGTCCATATAAAACTTCATCTGTTCATCATAAAAGTGCATCTGTTCATCATAAAAGTGCATCTGTCCATCATAAAAGTGCATCTGTCCATCATAAAACTTCATCTGTTCATCATAAAAGTGCATCTGTTCATCATAAAAGTGCATCTGTCCATCATAAAACTTCATCTGTTCATCATAAAACTTCATCTGTTCATCATAAAAGTGCATCTGTTCATCATAAAAGTGCATCTGTCCATCGTAAAAGTGCATCTGTTCATCATAAAAGTGCATCTGTCCATCATAAAAGTGCATCTGTTCATCATAAAAGTGCATCTATCCATCATAAAAGTGCATCTATCCATCATAAAAGTGCATCTATCCATCATAAAAGTGCATCTGTCCATCATAAAAGTGCATCTATCCATCATAAAAGTGCATCTGTCCATCATAAAAGTGCATCTATCCATCATAAAAGTGCATCTGTCCATCATAAAAGTGCATCTTTCCATCATAAAAGTGCATCTATCCATCATAAAAGTGCATCTGTCCATCATAAAAGTGCATCTATCCATCAAAAAAGTGCATCTATCCATCATAAAAGTGCATCTGTCCATCATAAAAGTACATCTGTCCATCATAAAAGTGCATCTATCCATCATAAAAGTGCATCTGTCCATCATAAAAGTGCATCTATCCATCATAAAAGTGCATCTATCCATCATAAAAGTGCATATGTCCATCATAAAAGTGCATCTATCCATCATAAAAGTGCATCTGTCCATCATAAAAGTGCATCTGTCCATCATAAAAGTGCATCTATCCATCATAAAAGTGCATCTGTCCATCATAAAAGTGCATCTGTCCATCATAAAAGTGCATCTGTCCATCATAAAAGTGCATCTATCCATCATAAAAGTGCATCTATCCATCATAAAAGTGCATCTGTCCATCATAAAAGTGCATCTGTCCATCATAAAAGTGCATCTATCCATCATAAAAGTGCATCTGTCCATCATAAAAGTGCATCTGTCCATCATAAAAGTGCATCTATCCATCATAAAAGTGCATCTATCCATCATAAAAGTGCATCTGTCCATCATAAAAGTGCATCTATCCATCATAAAAGTGCATCTATCCATCATAAAAGTGCATCTGCCCATCATAAAAGTGCATCTGTCCATCATAAAAGTGCATCTATCCATCATAAAAGTGCATCTGTCCATCATAAAAGTGCATCTGTCCATCATAAAAGTGCATCTGTCCATCATAAAAGTGCATCTGTCCATCATAAAAGTGCATCTATCCATCATAAAAGTGCATCTGTCCATCATAAAAGTGCATCTGTCCATCATAAAAGTGCATCTGTCCATCATAAAAGTGCATCTGTCCATCATAAAAGTGCATCTATCCATCATAAAAGTGCATCTGTCCATCATAAAAGTGCATCTGTCCATCATAAAAGTGCATCTGTCCATCATAAAAGTGCATCTATCCATCATAAAAGTGCATCTATCCATCATAAAAGTGCATCTATCCATCATAAAAGTGCATCTATCCATCATAAAAGTGCATCTGTCCATCATAAAAGTGCATCTGTCCATCATAAAAGTGCATCTATCCATCATAAAAGTGCATCTATCCATCATAAAAGTGCATCTGTCCATCATAAAAGTGCATCTGTCCATCATAAAAGTGCATCTGTCCATCATAAAAGTGCATCTATCCATCATAAAAGTGCATCTATCCATCATAAAAGTGCATCTGTCCATCATAAAAGTGCATCTATCCATCATAAAAGTGCATCTATCCATCATAAAAGTGCATCTGTCCATCATAAAAGTGCATCTGTCCATCATAAAAGTGCATCTATCCATCATAAAAGTGCATCTGTCCATCATAAAAGTGCATCTGTCCATCATAAAAGTGCATCTGTCCATCATAAAACTTCATCTGTCAATCATAAAAGTGCATCTTTCCATCATAAAAGTGCATCTGTCCATCATAAAACTTCATCTGTCCATCATAAAAGTGCATCTGTTCATCATAAAAGTGCATCTGTCCACCATAAAAGTGCATCCATCCATCATAAAACTTCATCTGTCCATCATAAAAGTGCATCTGTCCATCATAAAAGTGCATCTGTCCATCATAAAACTTCATCTGTCCATCATAAAAGTGCATCTGTTCATCATAAAAGTGCATCTGTTCATCATAAAAGTGCATCTATCCATCATAAAAGTGCATCTGTCCATCATAAAAGTGCATCTGTCCATCATAAAAGTGCATCTGTTCATCATAAAAGTGCATCTGTCCATCATAAAACTTCATCTGTCCATCATAAAAGTGCATCTGTTCATCATAAAAGTGCATCTGTCCATCATAAAAGTGCATCTGTTCATCATAAAAGTGCATCTATCCATCATAAAAGTGCATCTGTCCATCATAAAAGTGCATCTGTCCATCATAAAAGTACATCTGTCCATCATAAAAGTGCATCTATCCATCATAAAAGTGCATCTGTCCATCATAAAAGTGCATCTATCCATCATAAAAGTGCATCTGTCCATCATAAAAGTGCATCTGTCCATCATAAAAGTGCATCTATCCATCATAAAAGTGCATCTGTCCATCATAAAAGTGCATCTGTCCATCATAAAAGTGCATCTGTCCATCATAAAACTTCATCTGTCAATCATAAAAGTGCATCTTTCCATCATAAAAGTGCATCTGTCCATCATAAAACTTCATCTGTCCATCATAAAAGTGCATCTGTTCATCATAAAAGTGCATCTGTCCATCATAAAAGTGCATCCATCCATCATAAAACTTCATCTGTCCATCATAAAAGTGCATCTGTCCATCATAAAAGTGCATCTGTCCATCATAAAACTTCATCTGTCCATCATAAAAGTGCATCTGTTCATCATAAAAGTGCATCTGTTCATCATAAAAGTGCATCTATCCATCATAAAAGTGCATCTGTCCATCATAAAAGTGCATCTGTCCATCATAAAAGTGCATCTGTTCATCATAAAAGTGCATCTGTCCATCATAAAACTTCATCTGTCCATCATAAAAGTGCATCTGTTCATCATAAAAGTGCATCTGTCCATCATAAAAGTGCATCTGTTCATCATAAAAGTGCATCTATCCATCATAAAAGTGCATCTGTCCATCATAAAAGTGCATCTGTCCATCATAAAAGTGCATCTATCCATCATAAAACTGCATCTATCCATCATAAAAGTACATCTGTCCATCATAAAAGTGCATCTATCCATCATAAAAGTGCATCTATCCATCATAAAAGTACATCTGTCCATCATAAAAGTGCATCTATCCATCATAAAAGTGCATCTGTCCATCATAAAAGTGCATCTATCCATCATAAAAGTGCATCTATCCATCATAAAAGTGCATCTGTCCATCATAAAAGTGCATCTGTCCATCATAAAAGTGCATCTGTCCATCATAAAAGTACATCTGTCCATCATAAAAGTGCATCTGTCCATCATAAAAGTGCATCTGTCCATCATAAAAGTGCATCTATCCATCATAAAAGTGCATCTATCCATCATAAAAGTACATCTATCCATCATAAAAGTACATCTGTCCATCATAAAAGTACATCTGTCCATCATAAAAGTGCATCTGTCCATCATAAAAGTGCATCTATCCATCATAAAAGTGCATCTATCCATCATAAAAGTACATCTGTCCATCATAAAAGTGCATCTGTCCATCATAAAAGTGCATCTATCCATCATAAAAGTGCATCTATCCATCATAAAAGTGCATCTATCCATCATAAAAGTACATCTGTCCATCATAAAAGTGCATCTATCCATCATAAAAGTGCATCTATCCATCATAAAAGTGCATCTGTCCATCATAAAAGTGCTCCACACGGCTCCAGGGATTAATAAAGGCTGTCTGAACTGTACATGTCGTTTTAATTAACTGTTAACTGTCACATCGCCCTTTTGAGCATATATAAACTAAAATGGTTGTAATTCTTCGGAATACAGACCTAATATATTAATGTCTGTATACAGACATTCAGCAAATTATTGCAGAAGTGATTAAAAAAAAATTGTGCAAAAACAACAGGAAAAGTTCTCAGAACGTTCTGGCAAGGTTCATATGAAGCAAAGGCAAACCGTTTTGACTTTTACTCTGACATTTTCACAAGTTCTCACAAGGATCTCTTTTTTCTTATTTTTGATTTCCTTTTGGATCTACGCACCGCAAGAAGATATCACTCAGTTTATGACTAATGTTTGGCGCTACGCATTTCCATCCTCTTGTTTATAATGTTCCCAAGTTAAAATGCTAATTCTTGATATCAGGAATTAGGTTTCTACTAACAATGAATATTTTTGATATTAGGAATTACATTTGAACTATAGGAAAAACTATCTGTTTTTGTTCTGATATCTTTAATTGTATTTTCACTAGTTAAATGTCACCATAGGCTGCCATTCAAATTCAATTGTTGATATCAAGAATCGGTTTCTTACCAGTTGAAATTCCAATTTCACATATCAGAAATACAATTCTTACTAGTAAAAAAATCATATTTTTATATCAATAATTACTTTGTTACTACTTGTAAGAATTGTATTTCTGATATGTGAAATTGGAATTTAAACTAGAAACTGAGTTAATATCAATGATTGAATTTGAATGGCACAAATTCAAATGCGAATGATTAAAAGTCAAAATGGCTTGCCAAAATGAAGCAGCACAACTTTTTTCAACATTGACAATAATCATAAATGTTTTTGAGCATTCAAAAAAGCAGCAAGTCATCATATTATAGTGATTTCTGAAGCATCATGTGACACTGAAGACTGGAGTAATGATGCTGAAAATCCAAAACACAGGAATAACTTGCACTTATATTTTCACATAGAAAACATCTGTTTCCGATTATAATAATATTTCACAATATTACTGATTTTCCTGTATTTTTGATC
The DNA here is from genome assembly GCF_051911475.1 of Siphateles boraxobius. NCBI lineage: Eukaryota > Metazoa > Chordata > Actinopteri > Cypriniformes > Leuciscidae > Siphateles > Siphateles boraxobius. Next base: position 151,344 of record NW_027508872.1, read on the forward strand.
AAATAAATGCAGTTTTGGTGAGCAGAAGAGACTTTCAAAATACAACATGCATTCATTATTTAAATAAATGAATACATTCTTAAAATGAACGGTTCAAAGAAGTTCCAGTGAAATCTATGTTTCTGTGAAAGCAGAGAATGATAATGAGACGATCCTCAGACAGATTTACCAGAATCATGACCTTTATCAGAGAGAGACACTCAGACTGGTCTCAGATCAGCTCTTTCACTGAAGACCTCGTGAACTCAAGAACTCGGCTTTAATAAGAGATGTTGTGCTGATTTTACTCACCGATGGAAGTGTTATTTTAGTATTTATATATACTATAAAATCAAATCATATACTTGTTTAGATTTCTATATACACTCAAACTTATTTTATCCAGTTAGTTGCCAAGGCAACATTTCACATTTTTATTTAAATTCATCAAATGTTTATATCTTATTCTATTTTGGCTTTGTTTCAATGAACCAAAATGGTTTTGTCATAGATTTCATTAAAAAATAACAACACTTAAAGCAGGGATATTTGATTTTGCTCATATATTCAGAGTTCAGTATGTCAGCATGCTTGGCAACACAAAAGACATGAGACAACTCTTCACAATGATGTATAATTTGAGTTATGGTAAATAAATTCATGAAACTAAGGCCAAAAAAACAAAAAACGCCAAACAGAAGAGAGTCTGCTGGAGAAGAGCGAACGAGAGCTCGTAATAAAACAAGAATCAACATCAGCTTGGCTTTTCAGAGAAGATGAGAAGTGATGGATATGAAATGTTGTAAAAGCGACGTGGAGATGATGGTGTGTTTGTTACTCAACATGATGTGAGTGAGGTGTTTTATTGAACAGATATATTACCATACTGTACCATACTCTAACAGAGTTCACTGTAAAGCATTATCTATTGAGAAGCAAATTTTTAATTTGGTTGTTGTGCTGGAGTTTATTTTCAAGGAAGTATTGTGTCTATTACAGTTTTTCTCAGTCACTTTGGTGCATTTCTCACATCACTATTAAACTGCAAAACCTAGTTGATAACCTGCAAAAGCGTGTCACTTGCTCAAAATGGATACCTCATTCCTCAAGAGCAAGTGTTCATGTCAATGAAAGTGTCAGTGTCATCAAGATGAAAAGTCCTGACACCATTGTTTATG
>NW_027508872.1:160000-177500 GCF_051911475.1 Siphateles boraxobius
ATTTTGATGCTGTTCTACTGACTATAATTTATTTAGCAAGTATATATCAACTTATTCTGTAAAACTTTACAATACGGTTCATTATAACTACATTACTGTAATAATGAACTGCACTTAGACAGCATTTATTACTGTAATCTTTGTTAATGTTGATTTCAACATTTACAAATACATTATTAAAAACTTTTTAACATGAGTTAATGCACTGTGAACTAACTTCAACAGACAAAGAACAGCTTTATTTTTATTAACTAATGTTAACAAAGATGAACAAATACAGTAACAAATGTATTGCTATAGTTACTGTAAAGGAGCCGTATGTAAGATTGTGGCCAAAGCTGGTACTGCAATCCCTTTCAAATGACTAGAGCGGTGTATCCCCTCCCCCTCCTCCCTGACTCCAGGTTGCCAGATAGGCTGCAGGATCCAGCAGGAACGTATACAGGCTGCTACAAGAAGCTTTTTCTGTTACTTATGTTTATGCTTCAAATGAGAGATGTTTTGCAAAGTAATTATAATCGCAAAAATTTACTAATGGCGATTAGCCAAATATAATAGTAAAGATGTGCGCTCGTATGTGACAGTACATTGTTAGAACGGTAGCTGTTAGTCTAACTTGTAACGGTAGGTATCTGTCATTAACGTAAGTACAAGCACAAGCCTCTGTCACTGTGTGTAATCGATATCAAAGATACAGCTATTCATTTAGCTGACGCTATAAGTGAGAGCGACCAGCTGTATTTTTTAACTTACCCTACAGTACACGTCCATAACGCTAAAATATGTGATGTGAAAGATTACGTGTCATTCTATTATTTTTGGCTGTAGAACTTGCATGATAAACAGTAATGGGCGTGCTAATGTTGTTTTCCTCATAATGACAGAGAAACGGGCTCTGATAATGCATTGCTAATGTTAGCAATGACGACTCGCCGTTTTTATTACCCAAACAATTCCTTACCTTTTCAATTTGATGACCCACCTCCTCCATATGAGCTAACGTAACGTTACTTTGCACGAATATGCATAACTTTGTTCGACTGTAATGAATATTTGAAATGTCCATTTACATCAAGTACAAGTTAGTCAAACATAGATGAATCTTAGTTACCAGTCCAGAAATTCTTCTCCGTTTTCAGCCATCTCCATCTTTCAAAGGCATCTCCTATACAGATCCTCGTTTTATTTCGGACTTTGTCACAAAGTATTTCGGATTCATAATGAGTTTTTTTTGTTTCGCAAGGTTAGACATTTTTTTTATCCAATTCCGACACGTTTGTAGCTGCAGCTGTGATAACTAGCAGAGCTGGCAACCCGGATGCCGCAATACTACTGACTTCGTGATTGGTAGATAGGTGGAGGGTGGCGCATCAGAACAAAACACAACATGACAACATCAACATCAGTTGAGGGCTGCAACTTCTTAAAAGACAATATACTGGCCGGACTACTGTTGTCAGTGACATAAGTATTTGAAATGAACATGATTTCTTAATGTCTAGTGACATATCAGGGCCATTTTATGATTAATTGAAATACATTTCTTACATACAGCTCCTTTAATATTTTATGTTAACTAATGAACCTTATTGTAAAGTGTTACTGCTTATTTTACTAAACTGGGGCCTCATGTGTAACATTTTCCATAGATTTCATCCTAAAAGTGTGTGTACTTGTAGTCTAGTGTCTGTATGCTGTGCACATTTTTATTTCTAGTTAATTATTATAAATGCGTGGGAAATTGCATTGTGTCTACATCAGGCTGCGCGTGAGCCGCTCACGTGTAAATGAACACCGCACTTCACTCTGAAACACGCAGAGCATTGGTTTATTCAACAATCGCCTTGATCCATATTGTGATTTGGGGTTTATTTGTTTTGCAGTAGTGCGGTTGCCCTGAGCTTGACTTCAGTCACACACACTCTTTCTGCTCGTATCGATCTGCAGTGTGTTTGCTGTGTGCTGAATCCATCTCTGGTCTCTTGTAGTGAAAGCTGATGCGAGAGCTCTGGTAAATACGCAGATCCATCGGCTCACTCCTCTAGCTCCATTCTCACAGTGATTTAGTGACTCAAGATGCTTTAGTTTCTTTATCATACTAATGGACAGAGAGAAGGAGCGAGAGGAGTGCTTCTAATTTCAGCTTTAACTGTTTCGCTGTCAGGTGAAGCTTTTACTAAGTGAACAGACCTCTTGAAGCCCTTATGCTTTAGTCATGTTCTACTGGCTGCAGTTGCATTTTTTCTTCTTCAGAAAATTGGATTTAAATGCAAAATAACCAGATATTTATTAGTATATCCCACCAACTCAAACATGTCACTTTTTGAAACATTTAATGGTGCATGCATACTGTTTCACATGCTATTCACAAGAAATAAGCCTGTGCTGTTCCAAACGTGGAAGGTAAAGTTGGGGAAATACAGAAACCTAACTTAACCGTAAAAAAACAAAGGTTCATTAAAGCTTCTTTAATGATATCATTAGTTCAATAGGATACATCTTAAAGAACCCTTCATGATTAAATGAATCTTCTTTAAACTTCCTGCACTATTAAGGCAAACACTTCTGAATGGTTCTTTAAATAGCAGCAGCAACAACAACAGCAAAACCATAAATGGATTGTTCTGATTGGTTTAGACAGCAGCGGCAACACAATTCAGTGCTAAATGCAACTCACAATATTCAACATATTCCGTATTTAGTAATGAAGTAAACTTGGAATTAAAGGGGGGACCATGAGGCTTTTTAAAAATATGTTTTATATATATATAAAAAATGTTTTTCTTTATTATGAGAACGTTAGGGAACATATTCCATGTAATAATTTTGCAAACAATGGAACGTCTTTTTCTGAAACATTTTAGTTGCGCATTCTTATAACATTTTTAAATGTTGTTTCAGAATGTTCAGAGAAAAAATAAAAAATGAAACGTTCCATTTTGTTTGAGATTGACAATGTTGAACGATGAGAACATAAAGACCAGGTGAACGAACGTTCTATTAACGTTACTGAAAGAACATTTGTTCAGAACTTTGCCAGAATGTTGTTGAATGTTGGCTGGGAAGTCGTAAATCACATCTGCCAATGTTTATGCATTTAGAAATATTTTATTATGCAGTTCATGGTGATATTGAATAGCCTACATTTAAAATATGATTGTAAGGAAATTTATTTGGAGAGAAACTGCATTTTTAGGTGTGAAAAGAACCAGTTGAGAAACAATGAAAGATTTCTCATTTACTCATTTTTGTAATGGGTTCTAATCTTGTACTTTATGGAAAATAAAAAGGGGTTCGGCTGTTCATACAATCAAAAGTACACAAATCTGGTGGTATTTTGAAAAATCCATCTTCACTAGAGTGTTACAGTCAATGCAGATGATGCACGTGCACGTGCTCGAGAGAGGGAGAGAGAGAGAGAGAGACGGAAGACTCGGTGATTCAGCGTTTGGCAGCGCGTCGCGCTCACGGATACAGAAGCGTCGAGATGTGTTTCTAATATCCGGGTTGGACTGGAGAGAGAGAGAGAGGGTTGGACCGGAGAGAGAGAGAGAGAGAGAGAGAGAGAGAGAGAGAGAGAGAGTGTGTGTGTGTGTGTGTGTGTGTGTGTGTGTGTGTGTCAGATTCCCATCAGAAACACGCTGGAGAGAGACGCGCTCCTCTGGAATATGGCACTGGGACGATGGGAACGGGTTCCAGCTCCTCCGTCATGATCTAGATCGGGATCGTTCCCGCAGCGCGATGGAAAAGACGCTGGCGGCTCGGACGGGCTCGGCCTCGCTCGGGTTCGGCAGGACAGAAGGAGTGCTGAGTAAATACACCAACCTCATCCAGGGCTGGCAGAACAGGTACCGAACACAACCCGAACCCGAACCCGAACACACGGTGCATGCTGAAGTTTACACTGACTGGACTCAAATCATCCCATCACTGTGTCATATCATATTACCACAATACATACGTGGCAGTGACTGGACTTTAGGTCTAAATATGATTTTTATGATTTTATTTTATTATGATGATTTTTATTTTTATTTTTTAGTTCAGGTCATTAGTTAGTTCACATCTTTCAATAGTTCAGTGATCAAATAAGCAATTCTACTCACACATACCACACACACATACACACGTTTGCTTACCTATCTATGAGGACTCTCCATATGTAATGGTTTTTATACTGTACAAACTGTATTTAGTTATAGGTGAATTACAGTATAAGATTTGCTTTACATGAGTATATGACATATTGACATACACTTGAAACTCATATATGCTCATATTCTGTAGTTATGATTCTCAAAATCATATTTTGTGTATCTGGCATATGTTTCCTAAAGTTCATCATTACTAAAGTGTTGCATCAGAAGAAAAAGTTGAAACTTCCTGATCCTGACGTGTTTCTGCATTGAGTTCAAGCTAAATTCATCATGCCCTGTTAGTTTAGTCATTGAACAAACACTCAGTGTCGTTTCAGACTTGTTGAGAATCTGAGATTAACTGACATTCAGGAATAATTGCACAAGAGATCAGGATAAATAAACACACACACATGAATGTTATCTGGATGTGAATTTGATCTTTGTACTTTAAACACAGTCCGTCTGTACACAAGCGGAACTAAGTTTCTTCACACACACACACACACACACACACACACACACACACACACACACACACACACACACACACACACACACACACACACAGACAGACAGGCTATTTCAGGCTCTGGTCATGAGCTGATGGTGGAGATCGAGGTTGTGTAAAGGCGTCTGATGTTCAGCTTAGATGTTCAGACACACACATGCACATCAGATTCACTGCTGACAAGTCTCAATAGAAGTCTGTTATTATGATTATGAACTCAAATTTTCTTAATCTTTTTTTGTCATTATACAGAAAGTCTAATCAATTGAATTCGTGAAACTTAACAATTTGATTAATCTCTTAAAATGTAATCAAATCAAAATATGACCATTAATTTACTATAAAACATTGCATTTTTATTTTTTCAAACAGAATTTTATTTTATTTTTCAGTTTCTGTGAGTATTTGACATGCCAACGGATTTTTCTTTTTCTAATTATTAATATGTTGCGCATCCTCATATATAGACTCGCAGAACAAGCCGATCACACATTTATACAGCAGTGGTTTTTGCAGTGTTTCTGACACACACACACACACACACACACACACACACACACACACACACACACACACACACACACACACACACACACACACACACACACACACACACACACACACACACACAAAAACAAACCTCAATACTAAAAAAATAGATGTGCAATAGTTACTGTTTTCTTGGCTCTTTTTTATAGGGCATTAGTATACATACAATATGTAATAATATATATTTTTTATTAATTACAGCAATTTTTTTCTTTCTTAAATTTGTCTGTATATTACATGTGTATAGTATGTGTTTTTGTGTGAATTGTGAGTAGTTTACTGTCTTCATGTATTGCTGCTGCTAACGCACTTAAATTTCCCACGTGGGATCAATAAAGTACCTACACACACACACACACACACACACACACACACACACACACACACACACACACACACACACACACACACACACACACACACACACACACACACACACACACACACACACTGTTTCTCTGTGTTCAGCAGGACTGTCAGAGCTGGATGAAACTCAAGCAGATTTTCTCCTCATTGTCAAACATGTAAATATAGTATAAATATGTCTGATATCTTTTATTCATCGAGTGTGTTTTGTCCTTGATCTCAGTGACTATTTAAAACATTTCATTCTGTGCGTCTCTCACATCTAGAGCCGATTTACACACTTCTTACAGGCAGTGCTGCTTTAGTGTAATTGAGTTTTTGTTGTTCTATTTTTTAAGTCAATTTGTTGTGTGTTTTACTCAAGTTTTTATTAGACTGGAAACCAGGCCGTAGAATAGAAATGTAACTCTACTCTGCGATTTATGATCTTTCTCAGATTACTGGGACTGAATGTCCAACATGTTTCTCACATCTCAGATCTCAGATGTTTGTATGCGTCGTTATGAATATGTAAAGGTAAAGGTGCCTGGGTTTGTTGTAGAGAAGAGGAAAATGCATCTGTGGTTTTATTTCTGTGTTATTTGAGCTGAGACTCTCAGGTGGGCGACGGATCCTGACGGGTTTGTGTCACAACAAAAGATGAGCTCAGTGTTTTCTGCGGAATCCTGAACATCAGAATGTTTCTCAACGTTCTATTTATACCTTTAAACGACAGTATATGTCAAACGGAGCTCTTCAGTGAGAGCGTCTCTGTAACTGATAAACATGCAGGCAGTGAACGAGTCAGTGAATGTTAATCCAGTTACTGCTCTGATGGACTCACCGATCCATTACTGCGCTTTAAACACATTTGTGGGTTTTAAACCGCAGTGTGTGTGTGTGTTTTATTGCGTTATTTCACCAGCACTGAATAGGAAACACTGGGAGTTCAAAACTTTGGGTCATTATGTTTTTTGTTTTTTTTGTTAAGGAATTAATACTTTTATTAATCAGAGATGCATTCAATTGATTGCATTAAATTGCATTAAATTTAATTGCATTAAATTTATCAAAAGTGACAATAAAGACATTTATAATATTACAAAAGATCCTATTTTAAATAAATGCTGTTCTTTTGAACTTTTTATTCATCAAAGAATAAACGGTTTACACAAAAATATGAATCTGTTTTGTTGTGGCAAAAATTCTGTTAAAAATCATCAGTAAGAGACACTCAGAGTCAAATTAATAAAAAGAGAAGTATTTTTTCTTGCAAGAATAGGTTCAGTCTAGTACACAGAAGTTACGCTGTGCAAGAGAGTGACACACAACAGGAAGATATGAGACAGCCTTTATACTGTTTTCAAGGTTCCTCCTCACCCGCTGTACCTTTCACCCACTCAGATAAGGTCCTTACTGCTGTTCAGTTTCTACTTAAAGACACAAACTGGTACTGAAATAAACTGGCCAAAACTGACCGTCCCTAAGGTCAGAGGTCCTGTCCCATATGTTCCTGAAACGTCACGCACAAGCACGTACACACATATACTTTTATACATTGAATAGGTTCTTTCTCTTATAATACCTGTGTGGGATCAATGAATATTAAAATTTCTACAACAATTCCCCCCTTTTTATCATTCAGATTACCCAATCATAATAATAAAAATAATAGAACAAATTTTAAGTCATATCATCACACTTATACTCTTCATCTATGGTTACCATTACACATCTTGAAACCCACATGGCATTTCAACAGGCTAAGAAATACAAAGAAATAAAAGTAGAATAAAATCCCTCATTTCGACCCCTCTGCTTGTACGTCATCACATAGCGGATAACCACAGCTTTTAACCTTCTGTTCATATCAAAAACATTCATAGAAAGAAAAAAAAAGAAAAGAAAACCATACAATTTAACACGTTACAGTAGCTCCCACTACTTGTATCATCATATTTTGTTCATCCTACTGAACAGACTCCCAGCTTTAACCAGTCTCTGTACTGAGCTGGAAACACACATTATAATGCATGGTAAACATAACAATATTGATATTCCTATCGCTGAAATTGGTAGTACAGTTTTGCAACCAGTACCCCCTAAAGATTAACCAATCTTATCCATTTACCATCAATCCGTGCCCATTTCCATATATCGCGTCCATTTTCCTAACAATATATTCTTAACTTTTAACACCATATTTAATAAAATCAATCCTGAAAAGGTTTTTTATTTTTTATCCATTCTTTTAACCAATGTAGTTGTTCAAAATGAACTCTAATATTTCCATTACAGACCGTCTTTTAGCTTACTACCATACATATTCTCCCATGATCGGCCTTTCTTACCCTTAATGGAAAGCCTAATCATCAAGTTTCTTCAATAATAATCCCTATAATTTACCTGAAATATTTTCTAATAAATCCCTAACCAATCAAATCATTTGATCTAAGCCCTATTTTGATTCAATCAAATAAAATCATCAAAATCATCACAAAAACAGATTATTTTGCTAAACTCAAACCATTAGTTGGTGCATCTTTCTCCAGGTGTGTTGGTCATCTCGTTCGCCCCATGGACTTTCCGTCTTCACCAGGGTGACTCTTTGCGAGTCGTTGCCGTGGTTAGGCCTGTCACGATAACAAATTTTGCTGGACGATAAATTGTCCAAGACATTATTGCGATAAACGATAATATTGATCATAAACGATAATATTGTCGTTCTGAGACCATTTTCATCTAAAATAATGATGATAATGGCATAATAATGCAGGTACACCTTTTCAAACATTAATAAACTTTTATTTCTAAAGACTATTTAAATGAAAAAACTAAAAACAATAAAAGCAATGGACTCTGTCTCTGTTAACAAAAAATGCACATGTATGTGTGACTTCCGTTCACACTGAGAATCATATGCATCATATACTGTGTGAGCAAGCGTCTCATATGAGTATTTGCACTAGTTTGTGTGTGTGTGTGCTCGCGTCGCATATGAGTAGGCCTATGTGCGCGGACAGTTTGTGTGTGTGTGTGCTCCGTCTCATTGAGTTTGTGCGCGAGTTTGTGCGTGTGTTCGCGCTCGCGTCTCATATGAGTGTGCGCGAGTTTGTGTGTTTGCGCGCGTCTCATATGTGCGTGGAGAGTTTGTGTGCGCGCATCTCGTTCCCGTGTGTGTAGAGTTTGAGCATTCAGCAGTATACATGTATGTTTGACTACTTAATGTGTATGCAAGTGTTTCATATAGGCCTATGTGTGCGTGAATGAAGTTTGATTTAAGCCCTAGACGGCGGTATGTCGCCTCATATGAGGGTGAAAGAGAGAGCGCGCGCGAGAGAGAGGGACGCGCTACGGCGCTCTGCAATCAAATACGATTCTAAATAGGCTCAGTAAAAAAAAAAAAATTTTTTTTAAAAACATTCGAAAATCAATGTGTGGCGGTCAGCGTTGATATTGTCATCCAGTCTCTTTGGTAGAGAGAGAGAGAGAGAGAGAGAGAGAGAGAGAGAGACGAGGAAAACAAAACAAGCATGCAAATGTAAATTATCGCGGCCGGAAAAATTATCGAGCTAATTTTTTTTATCGTGCGATTAATTGATTTATTGATTATCGCGACAGGCCTAGCCGTGGTCTTTCCCTCGTCGGTGAGGGAGGCTGTTACTAGCACGAGCCTTTGACCCCTCACTTTGTGCTCTATATGATGGTTGAGGCCTGTCGGTGTAATCTAAGGTGAGAGGCTTTGACCCAGGTGTTCCACTCTCCAACCATTTTCTGATCATTACCAGATTTGCTCCTTAGATCACGATGCACCCCCACTGGAGTGAACCAACTCCTGCTTTGACCTGTGAATGGAGACCTTAAGGTTTTGTTAGTGACCGCTTGTCTGGCCGGTCGTCCCTATTGGTGTGACCTGTGGAATTTTCACCATTTGTTTATTTTGCTGATGACATGCATAAAGAATTTCAAGTTTATTCTCAACACTTGTCCAATTCAACTGTTTCTTCTCATTTTACAAATCATCTTATCACTGAATAATTTCTTCCTCACTTAATAGCACTCAGAGTCCCTTTTTCCCTGAAAAACATTCAACCCACTTTGCTCATGTCAACAACACAACATTTATACATTTGGAACAGAATCAGTTGTGTTTGCTGCAATCCATCCTGACATCCTGCAAAAGGAAAATTTTAAATTATGCGCTGCGCAGGTGTGGCCCTGTTTCTCTCTCCCACATTAATAACCCAGGCCAGGAAACTTAGTCAAATTCATCCATAGCCATTATCTTATTGGGCACATTCTGCCCTGTATCAAAAGTCTGCATGCTCTGTAAAGAAAAACAAATGTCGAGGTTATTTTCAGATAGTAAAATACATAGTTTCTTTTGTCTGCTGTGCTGCCGCGGCCTTCTCTGCCACATCTGCCCTGGCGTTTCCTGTTGAAACAGTCCTGCAAATACACTTACAGACAGCAATTTTGTTAGGGAGAAGAATGGCTTCTTGCCAGGCTTTTACCCAATCAAGCCCAGTGTCCTCCCAACATATATTGTCCCTTAGTAAACCATATTTTGGCCATATTTGTCAATTGTTACCAAAATTGTTACCATTCCCCCTTTTGATGCATGAATCAACTCGTCCATCAATCTAACATAATGGTGTTTGGATGTCACAGAAACACGGCTGCTTTACTGCTGGTTTTGATGAGAGAGATCGTTCAGTGCTGGAGATGAAGGTCATAGATGTCAGTCAGTGAGACAGTGTTTTTTTTTGTGTTTTTTTTTTTTTTTAAATGCTTGAAGAAAAGAAACGGGAAAAAAACATTCACAAAAATGATCATCATTGTCATAACATAATACAACAATACTCCAGAGTCAGTCTTTCACAGTGTGTCAGAAGGTGAAGCTGACCTCTGACCTCCGACCTCCTCCTGATGACATCATCTCTGCGGTTTCTAATGCACTCCTGGTTTCCAGGGTGACGGTTTCAAACGTTAAATAGAACATTCCATTTTTCACACATTCAAGAATGTTACTTTTGAATGTTCTGAAGTAGTAACATTTTAAAAAAGTTAGACGAACATCCAACTAAAACGTTTCAGGAAAAACGTTCCATGAAGGATATATAAATAATGACGCATGTCTGCGGTTCATATTCATAAACTTGGTATGTGTTGTCATTCTGGACTTCAGACCTTGTCTCTTGCAGAACAACGTCTATAAAAGTGAATTATTCACAGATATGAAATGATTTCAGAGTCTCAACATGTGTCTGTTAACTATAGGATAAAGCACATGCTTGTTTTGACTCTTCTGGAATCACATTTTGTTTTTATGTCTTCGTGAAGAAGATTTGATGCTCTTGAAAGGGTTTTTAAAGAGTTTGGAGTCTGTAGAAATGAAGGTTAGACTCAGATATTCTCTCTAAGTTCATCATGTACAGTGCTGGTCAGAAATATTTGCCCCCTTGGTAAATATGATCAAAGATGTCTGTAAAAAACATGAACTCTAACTCTGTGTTTTGCCTTTATGAGACTATTAAAAAGTCGCCTATACGGCTGCATGAACAAATGTAATTTATACTTTAAAAATGGTGTTGTGTCAACAGCACTGCAAGTATCTCCTCATCATTTTCTCAATATAAAGTATTTAACCATGAATCAAACCAAAACAGCTGTGATGAAACACATTACGAACTTTAAATGGAGAACAAACTCTTCAAAGGGGGTAAAATTATTCATCCTGGAAGTATTTCAGATGACATAATCCAGTAAAAAACAATGGTACAAAATGAAACAATTGGTTTCATTTTTAATGTTTTGTATTTAAACAAGTTTATTGCGAAATATTCTGTTGTTTCAGAAAGTACGGAGACTGACTTCATTTAGAGTGTAGGATTATGGGTAATTTAGTTCTTGATGGAGGATATAATTTTTGTCTTGTAGAGCAGCAGATCACCCGAGCTCATGGTGTGTATCCACAGGTTTGTGATTTCTTGCTTCCGTGATGAAACTGAAGGATCTGGATCTGTTCACTCGTGCGCTGAAAGAAGGAAGTGTGGCTTTATTTCAAACCAGTTTAGACTAACAGATCATCTTGAAACGTCTACATTTCAAACTAAATTACTGTATTTCTGAACTAGATATAATGCATGTTTTCGAGCTGTGATGTATTGTGTGTGTGTGTGTGTGTGTGTGTGTGTGTGTGTGTGTGTGTGTGTGTGTGTGTGTGTGTGTGTGTGTGTGTGGCAAAGTGCAGTTGACATGTTATTATCATTATTTCTGAATCTTTATGATTGACCTTTATGGAAAAAATGAGCCTGTCACAAGCAAAACAAAGATCCATGTTTTTACTGTGTGTGTGTGTGTGTGTTTGTTTGTTTCCCAGATAGCACAAGTCTATTTGATGTGATATTTACATCTGGAAGACGTATTTTTAAGAGTGTTTGCTCATCTGCAATACGTCTATAGGACGTTTCCTGTCAGATGTGAAATAAACGTTTAGAAGATGTCAGTTTAACATGCATTCTAAATCATTACATCTTAAAGACATCTTCTAAACGTCTATTTCACATCTGACAGGAAACGTCCTATAGACGTATTGCAGATGAGCAAACACTCTTAAAAATACGTCTTCCAGATGTAAATATCACATCAAATAGACTTGTGCTATCTGTGTGTGTGTGTGTGTGTGTGTGTGTGTGTGTGTGTGTGTGTGTGTGTGTGTGTGTGTGTGTGTGTGTGTGTGTGTGTGTGTGTGTGTGTGTGTGTGTGTGTGTGTGTGTGTGTGAAGCCTGTTTCTGGTCAGAGAGTCATTGATCTGGTTTAGAAGAAAAAACACATAGAGCCGCAGACGACAATAACACACATCGACATCCTCACTTTCTTTCTTTCATTCTTTCTTTCAACATCCTCAATTTCTTTCTTTCTTTTCTTTCTTTCTTTTTCATTCATTTTTTTTTCTTTTTCTTTTTCTTTCTTAATTTCTTTCTTAAAATTTTTGCTAATTTTGCATGCATTCTAAATTTTAAAAAACTACTTATTTGTAATCTAAAATGGCAATTTAATTTAATTTTAATTTGGTTGATATGGTTTATAATTGTTTATTAAATTAATTGAATATGCCATGTTTAAGTTCAATTCAAAGTACATTCCTTCTTTACTCGTAATAACCGATGTTTTTTAATGGGGTTGTTCAACTGGTGAAAAACACTTTGATAAAATCTGCAGAAATGGCTAATGCAAATAAAAATATAAACCTTTGTGTTTCTGAGATGAGAAGTGTATTGGTGAATGAGATCTCTTCTTTAGGTTCTGCTGGATCGTGTGTGTGTGTGTGTGTGTGTGTGTGTGTGTGTGTGTGTGTGTGTGTGTGTGTGTGTGTGTGTGTGTGTGTGTGAGGTTCGTAGAGTTTAATCACACAGAGAGCTGAGCTCTGACTTTCAGTCTCATTCACACACTCTAATTGTCTGAGCGAGTGATTGGATGATTGGCCAGAGGGATTGTGGGATTGAGTTCATCTGAGCTCAGCAGTCACATGCAGATCTTCAAGCCAAAAAATGTATATAATAGCTATTATTATTATTAATCATGAAATTATATTATATGTTGCACTAGGGGTGTGCCATATCATACCGTCCACGATAATACCGGTATACATTTTTACATGATAAAAAAGTGTCATATCGCGATATCAATTATATAGCGACGCGATGACGTATGGCGCATTTACGTTCCCTAGCACGCACAACAACAACACCTGTGTGAGCGCGAGAGCAGCCTGTCAGCCTCCGATGACGATTTAGCAATTTCACAAACAGCTTGAGTGTTCAGCGGGGCTGCCGACGCGTGTCTTCTCTCGCGCGCGTTTAGGAGTCGGGACATGACTGAATGGTCTCTTGCACAATCGGGCCATCAGTGCATCGTAACTAAAGTTTATAATTTTCAAGTCTTCTTAACTCTTCTCAGTTTAAACATTCAAGCGGTTTTAAACTATCCAGTAAGCTACTCGCGCACTCTCTGAGAGAGTTGCACTGCGTGCATACATAGAGTACAGCTCGCGAGAAACTAAAGTAATTTTTCGCGGATTATATCGCTTTAATGGGGGGAAAAACGCAAAATTGTGTAAAACTTCCGGTCTTGGTAAGTATACTCATAAATACAGTCGGTTATGTATAAAACGCATGTGACAGTGTGACAGACAGTATAGAGATCGCTAAGACATGTGACCAACTGGGCGGCAACGTCATCAGAACGCAAAGAATTATGGGTATGTTTGGCCCGTTTACATCGGTTTACATGGGCTGGCATAGCAGACTAGTGTTCTGGCATGAAAAAATAAATAAAAATGGCGTGAAAAACAGAATATAATCCTACAAAATGCAGCGGGCTAAAGAAAACATTGTCGGACCATACCAGAAAACTGTCGTCCGTTCAAAAGTATGCTAAAGTTTTAAGCACCACACTCCTCGCTCTCTCTCATCTATCTGCATGCAATCGCAATTCATGTCAAGATTGCAATGCTGGAGTGTGTGCGTGTGTGTGTGTGTGTGTGTGTGTGTGTGTGTGTGTGTGTGTGTGTGTGTGTGTGTGTGTGTGTGTGTGTGTGTGTGTTTGTGCGCCCGCGAGAGAGAGAGGCGCGGGCGCGATCGAACTGTGTGTGTGTGTGTGAGAGAGAGAGAGGGAGAGAGAGAGGCGCGATCGAACAGTGGAAACATAAAACATACTCCCTCATTTTGTTCATAGAGGTTATCATTCAAACTGCAAAGTGTTTACTTATATTTGTGTAACTTACACTCGCAATAAAACACAACATTGTGCTTTTGTCACACTCTAAACTCTTGTCAAGCTGTAACATACAACTGTCACCCAACCAAACACACACAGTTTTAAAAGCAACATCCAACCCCATTTCAAAACAGTCTGTGGGTTACATCTTTTGGACATTAATCATATCGCATTGGTTTTCATTTCTTTTCTTCAGAGCAGTTACATATTCTACATTGATTAAAAAAAATCAAATGTGTTTTTAATGGTAGTATAATTTTATACGAAAATCAATTATTTACCATTCAGATGAGAATAAAGTTAGGGTTCATTAAAATTAAGGAAAACATATTGATCCGTTCTTAAAGGATAATTCAGGTATTTAGCACTTTGAGTCTATTTTCTAGTTTGTTTTGGATGAACTAAGTTAGAGTGGTGGGTAGAATTTTGACGATTGGTCCTGTCTCGACTTTTTGAATCTTTTAGAATCGCCTCTGACCGCTTCAGAGTGGCTGTCTACGAGCATACACAAACATGTCCTTAAAATAACCCGTAATGTTCGTTTTCAAAACTGTGCAAGAAGGACTATTGAAGTTTATAACACAGCAGGTAGACGGCATCTTGAACACTGAGTTGTTCCCTGCATGCAATCAAGTCTGGCGCCTTCTGTTTGTGCCGCGGATTCCCAAAATGCTTTGCGTTCACCACTGGTAATACGTCACGATGACGTCACATTAGCAATCTCTATAATGAAAACAGCAATGGATCCGTGCACTAGCTGTAAAAGTGACAGCAGCCATAGGCTATGCGTCTCATTTATGTTGTCGTCAAAACAACAAAAGATAGCTTTAATTGTAATGAATGAGAATTATTAGCCTATGTATTTAATTTAATCAGGAAACAGAACTAAAAGACTATGTGTTATTTTACATTTGATTACTTTATTATGTTTCTGTAGTATTTCTGAATACTGGTGTTAGACCTGCACACATTTAACATTTAATTCAAAGATTGAAATCAAGCTTCCTTGTGTTGTGTAAACTCTTAACAACAAAATTACCACATTGTAAAAACGAAATGAGTGAGCAAACATTTAGGCGAGATAAACATAATAAGAAAATTTTCAACAACAACAACAAAAAAATGTCTATATCGTCATAAATATCATTATCGCAAATATTCTTGAAATATCGTGATAGAATTTTGAGGCTATATCGCCCACCCCTATGTTGCACATCACCAAAGCATATCAGCTAACTGGATTCTTCTGATTGTTCATAGATGAAAAACTAGTTTTGGCCATTTTGATTTAAATTTTGCTGCTTCTGCTAATCGGAATATGCAGTAGTTATTAAATGCAGCATGTCACGACAACTTTCAGTGTTCTGTATTTTATGTCCAAATTCTACATGATTTTGATAAATAAAATCACACATACTTACACAAACACTCATACACACTCACACGTACGTGCACACAAACACACATACACACACACACACACACACACACACACACACACACACACACACACACACACACACACACACACACACACACTAATAAGTAAATCATATATCATTGAAGACTGCAGTGCAACACAAATAGAGAATTATTTCCAGCTCTATTGTCTCCACACTCACTTCCAAGTTTTGGAAAAGTCGTGATCCAGTTATATTGTGATGTGTCTCATTATCCTGATGTGTGTGTGTGTGTGTGTGTGCAGGTATTTCGTGTTGGACCCTGATGTGGGTCAGCTGCATTATTTCGTGCACGAGCAGGGGCGGAGCCTGAAGCCCCGTGGTTCCCTGCCTCTGATTGGTGCTTCCGTGACGACGAGCGACGAGGCGCCTCACATGTTCGTCGTCAGCTCGGCCAATGGGGAGCTCTTCAAACTCAGAGGTATTCGTCACTCGTCACTGTCCAGAGCGTTGATTCAGGGTATTCAAACACTCGCTTCCTGAGCTTCAACACGTGCTCGTGACTCTCAGGTCGGAGATGACGGTTACTGTTACCATGACAACCAGCAGCCTCTGTTTCAGAAAGTTCTTGCCAGTGACATCACTGAAGAAGATCATGTGACCGTCACTGTCCAGAGCGTTTATTCAGGGGTTTCTCGGGCTGTACTGTCTATTCACATATATTTATATATATATATATATATATATATATATCATATTAGGGGTGTAACGATACCCTCATGTCACGATTCGATACATATCAGAATACTTAATTCACGATACAATATTATTGCAATGATTATATTGCAATACTCAATATATATATATATATATATATATATATATATATATATATATATATATACGCAAGACATATGATAAAAGAACTGTTGATTAAAATGCTAATTTGATATTATATTGTGTGTGTAAATGAATAGGATTGGACTTTGTTGCTGGAAACACAATGCACAGGACAATAGAGACACCAGAATAAAAATATTCATGATTTTATAGCTGAAAATACACAATTATTTTTGACGAATAGCATGCGTTCACACCGCCACCGCCCTGCTAGCGACGCCGTGGAAAGATTCGTGGACGCTGATGCTCTGACGTAGAACGAATGCTTGGTCTTTTTTAAAACTCTATTTAAAGGGGTCGCAAATCAAACAAGCATGTCGATCGTTATTTTTGCAGAAAATGTATCGATAGAAAGAACTTAACAATTATAGTGACATGTTTGCTAACGAATAAACCAATTAAAAGCCATTTGTGTGGTGCGGCTTTTGTGTTCAAGGTTAAGTGCTATTCTAATTTGCATTCGCGCTGAAAAACAAGTGTTCTAGCGCTATAATCTTGCCTATAAATAGTGTTGCGCACCTTCTTGTCAAATTTAAATGATCGACCTCTCCTCTATTTTGCTTGGGAACTAATGTGGTCGGAACCAAAGATTACAGGACTGCGTTCTCTGGACTCCTCTCAAACTGAGCACTTCTACATTCTGATTGGTTGCCGCCGAACCGCATCATAGATCATTACCATAAAGTTGACCTGATTTCAACTCTCCTCGCCGCTCTCACCGTCCAAGTTTCACTAAAACTCTGAAAACTATACATATTGTTGCAATTTTGTATTGCGATATATATTTTAACATGATATATTGTTACATAACCTAATATATATATATATATATATATATATATATATATATATATATATATATATATATATATATATAT
>NW_027508872.1:182500-275000 GCF_051911475.1 Siphateles boraxobius
AGTCTCCAGCGGCTGCACGCCGAGCCAAACACCAGTATCCAGAGCGCCTGCTGCAGGTCAAAGAGGTCAGACACACACACACACACACACACACACACACACACACACACACACACACACACACGCTCATTAATATTATCTAATGTTTCTCATATACAGCATATGTTGCATGATACATGTTTACGGTAATTCGTACTGAATATTAAAAGCATTATTAAACGCTACGTTTACACCGTTTATGAGTTTCTTACATTTATGCATGTGGCAGATGCCTTTATCCGAAGGGACTTACATTGAATTTAGGGTATGCATTTTATTAATGAAAATCACTTAAATAATAAATGCATCTACCTAATGCATAAATGTAACTAACTCACCTCCTGTTCACTGCATTTGAACAATATACTCACTTCTTCACTGAATAGAAATGCATGGCCGAGATGTTTTGAGCTGTCGGGTTTCATTTCTGTGCCAGAACATCATTCAGTGAATTAAAGTCCTGCGTCAGCTGAAACATTATTACCTCGTCTGTCAGGTCTCACACACTCCACTTCAGTTCAACATTCATGCCCTCGATCTCATCAGCAATAAAGGAAAGTCATTCAGAGGTGGAGGAAGTTTGAGGAAAGATTATGAAGATTACGAACACTTTTATTCTTTATAATTACATGCCAAGAATGCAGTAAGAAAGTCATCAATTTGGATTTCATATTAACTCCTGTACATAAACTAAAGCTGAATTTTCAGCATCGTTACTCCAGTCTTCAGTGTCACATGATCCTTCAGAAATCACTATAATATGATGATTTGATGCTCTTCATAAAACATTTATGATTAATATCAATTTTGAAAACAGTTACAATGTAGTTGATTTATATAAATGTCAGTGTCACAAAGTGAATCAATTATGAAACAAGCTGTAAAGCAGCTCTACTGAAGAAAAAAGTGTGATTTTTCACGATTCATCTTGATGATTAGTAAATGATTGTAGTGACAGTAAACACTTGACAGTTTCCTGTGATGTTTTTTCCAGTGTAACACCTAGTAAGTGAGTGCTGAACAGCGCCACCTGCTGGTCAACCGCAGTTAAACCTGCTTTCCTGGTTTCCTCAGGTCATGTCGCAGGCCGAGGGTCAGCAGAAGAGTCTGGTCCAGTCCATCGAGTCTCTTCCGGCGGGAGGATCCCTGTCCTGTCTGGATCAGGACCTGCTGCTTCTGAAGGCCACGTCTGCCGCCACACTGAGCTGTCTGGGAGAATGCCTGACTATATTACACACGCGCAGCGCTCAGCCGGGTCACAACCGCGGTGAGTCCGACACGGACGCCCGACAGACTGAACCGGCCAAAGACCCGGCCGAGGTCCACTGTGGCCCCTGTCCGTATATAACGGGGCCCTTGCAGATTAACGTGTGCAATAAATGCTGCTGAAGGTCTGTTAGCATGTTCGGTGTCTGTGTCATTCATTTGTATTTTGGTTCTTCATTTGGTCATTCAGTTCTGTGCCTGATTGTGTCATTTGTATTTGTGCTGATCACAGATGAAACTGTTCTTAAAGGGATAGTTCACCCAAAAATGAAAATTAGCCCATGATTTACTCACCCTCAATTCATCCTAGGTGTATATGAAAGTCTTCTTTCAGACGAATACAGTTGGAGTTAAAAAATGTCCTGGCTCTTCCAAGCTTTATAATGGCAGCGAATGACATTCATCCATCATAAAAGTGCATCTATCCATGATAAAAGTGCATCTATCCATGATAAAAGTGAATCTAACCATCATAAAAATGCATCTATCAATCATAAAAGTGCATCTATCCATCATAAAAGTGCATCTATCCATCATAAAAGTGAATATATCCATCATAAAAGTGCATCTATCATGATAAAAGTGCATCTATCCATCATAAAAGTGCATCTATCCATCACAAAAGTGCATCTATCCATCATAAAAGTGCATCTTTCCATGATAAAAGTGCATCTAGCCATCACAAAAGTGCATCTATCCATCATAAAAGTGCATCTATCCATCATAAAAGTGCATCTTTCCATGATAAAAGTGCATCTGTCCATCATAAAAGTGCATCTTTCCATGATAAAAGTGCATCTATCCATCACAAAAGTGCATCTAGCCATCACAAAAGTCCATCTAGCCATCACAAAAGTGCATTTATCCCTGATAAAAGTGCATCCATCCATCATAAAAGTGCAGCTATCATCGTAAAAGTGCATCTATTCATCATAAAAGTGCATCTATCCATCATAAAAGTGCATCTATCCATCATAAAAGTGAATATATCCATCATAAAAGTGCATCTATCATGATAAAAGTGCATCTATCCATCATAAAAGTGCATCTATCCATCACAAAAGTGCATCTATCCATCATAAAAGTGCATCTATCCATCACAAAAGTGCATCTATCCATCATAAAAGTGCATCTATCCATCATAAAAGTGCATCTATCCATGATAAAAGTGCATCTATCCATCATAAAAGTGCATCTATCCATCACAAAAGTGCATCTATCCATCATAAAAGTGCATCTATCCATCATAAAAGTGCATCTATCCATCATAAAAGTGCATCTATCCATGATAAAAGTGCATCTATCCATCACAAAAGTGCATCTATCCATCACAAAAGTGCATCTATCCATCATAAAAGTGCATCTATCCATCATAAAAGTGCATCTATCCATCACAAAAGTGCATCTATCCATCACAAAAGTGCATCTATCCATCATAAAAGTGCATCTATCCATGATAAAAGTGCATCTATCCATCACAAATGTGCATCTATCCATCACAAAAGTGCATCTATCCATCATAAAAGTGCATCTATCCATCACAAAAGTGCATCTATCCATCATAAAAGTGCATCTATCCATCATAAAAGTGCATCCATCCATCATAAAAGTGCAGCTATCCCTGATAAAAGTGCATCTATCCATCACAAAAGTGCATCTATCCATCATAAAAGTGCATCTATCCATCACAAAAGTGCATCTATCCATCATAAAAGTCCATCTATCCATCATAAAAGTGCATCTAGAGCCAGGACATTTTTTAATATAACTCTGATTGTATTCGTCTGAAAGAAGAATATCATATACACCCAGGATGACTTGAGGGAGAGTAAATGTGCTAATTTTGATTTTTGGGTGAACTAATCCTTAAATGCATGATTCAGAATGAGTGTTTGGAATCTGTTTCCTGTTGCTTTTCAGTACTGGATGATGAACCACATGCCAAAGAAACACACAGGTGCCTGAAAACTCAACCGACACAGTGGATCCAATAAAACCTTTCCGATCAACCCTGACACGGACTCAGGTGCTTCACTCTGGGCATCGAGATCAGTCGCCGTGACTTTATATTTGATTTTGTTTTATGTTTGATCTTTTTTTTTTCTTAATGTTGATTCACTCGGCCAAAGAGAACTCCTTGATATGAATGGACACGTTTGAGGATAAACACTTGAGAGCTGAATGACTCTGTTCCTGGTCTGAATATTGTATGTTTTTTATTTCTGATCTTCAGATCTCAGGTTCTGTTTCTTGTGTTTGGAGAGACATTATTGGTATATACTGGATGGACTGAATCCTAAACTGATCACTCTGAATGTTTCTGATGTTACAGAAATGAATTAAATTAATTACATTTCAGATGACACCTTTGATCTCTGACTGAGGGCTATTAGGGGCTAGTTATATGTAATGAGGGGGCGGGGCTCTGACGGGGGGGGGGGGGGGGGAATGGGCGTGTCTCAGAAAGGGGCGGGGCTCTGAATGGGGCGGGACCTGCAGATCCAAACGAGGGAAACGCCAATCAGGTAAAGACATATTTTGTGTTTTGTTTGCATGATCTGTTGCTTTTCATCACAATGATCAGTCAGAACATTGCACATATTATGTTATCATTTTTTGCATTATACCATACCTCTGCATGGTCTGTATGAGGATCCCCCCCCCCCCCCCCCCCCAGCAGTTTGAGAAATTAAAGATTGAATCTGAAATGATGCTCGATGCTGTCAGATATAGTGTTGATGTAGTGGGTCTTTCCCTACATTATTTTCTGCTTATATATATATATATATATATATATATATATATATATATATAATTTATGTTGGTTTGAGATAATTACATTGATGTAATACACCGATCGGTCTGCACAGTGCCGCTTCAAGTCGAACACACCTAATATCTTAATTTTTACTTCCTTGTTAATAGTAATATCTTCATTGTTACTTCCTGAAAAGAGACTGTTTTGAAGAAAATTGAACAGGTCCAGTTTGATGCTCTGTTTTCTTTTTGAGCATCTTTACTTACGTTTTTCAGTTTTTCTGAAAACTGATCAAATGTGTACCTCGAATGCAATGAAAGTTGCTTTGGATAAAATATTTAAATGTAGGCCTAATATTAATTTATTAATTTAAAGTTAAATAATCTACAGGTGTACAGAGACAAAATATATATATATTCTCAGTTACAATTAGTTCTCATATATACCTCAGTTCTGTGATAAGTTGTACATGTCTGAATCTGTCTGAATGTAAGGAAAACTTGACATGTGTTATCAGAAATATGCTGAGCAGATGCCAAGTTCATCCAGCCCTGATGATGCTTTGATACGAAACCAATTTATGAGATGTTTGTGCATCAGTACAAGAGCTTAACACATCTTTTCACAACACACTGAACGACTGCCAGACCCTCCGAAGTTTTGAATGAATATAAAATGAATTTGTTATATTTCCAAAAATAAATAACATGTTGGTATTGGTAATACATGCTTTTCATGTGGAGGTTAAAGCAGTGCATGTTTGTATTGAAAGTGATGTGAATCCTTCCTCTGCTGAAAAAAAATCTGCCTATAAGGTGTCTGCTTTTTTCACTGGTCAGCAGTTCCAGCTAAATTAGACTTTAATTAGGTTTACACTGGTCTTTTCAGAAGAGGGTCATCATCAGCGCTGACGGACTGAACTCAGGTCACTAATTGCACTGGTTTTGAGTTTGTGCGTGATGTGTAACTGCTGACTGCTGGACATGTGCTCTTCATTCCTGCAGATAATGTTCCTGTATGGACCGTCCCAAAGTCGCCCTCAGAAGAAGGCCTGGGAAACGGTGGTGCTGCTACCGTGAGCTCCACAGAGCCCTCGCCCTCCCTCAGGAAGAGAAACCTGCTGCACAACACTGAGGTAAGACCACACACTGTCTGAGACCGGAATAACATCGTGTACACACTACCAGTCAAAAGTTTTGAATCGGTAAGATTTTTAATGTTTTTAAAAGAAGTCTCTTCTGCTCACTGCTTGTTTAAAAATACAAATAAAACAGTAATATTGTGAGATATTATTACAATTTGAAAAAAAAAGCTTTCTATGTG
Source organism: Siphateles boraxobius (assembly GCF_051911475.1). Classification (NCBI taxonomy): domain Eukaryota; kingdom Metazoa; phylum Chordata; class Actinopteri; order Cypriniformes; family Leuciscidae; genus Siphateles; species Siphateles boraxobius. The sequence continues at coordinate 187,887 of NW_027508872.1, forward strand.
ATTATATTGTAAAATGTAATTTATTCCTGAGATCAAAGCTGAATTTTCTGCATCATTACTCCAGTCTTCAGTGTCACATGATCCTTCAGAAATCAGTATAATATGATGATTTGATGCTCAAGAAGCATTTCTCATTATTATCAATGTTGAAAACAGTTATTTACATTTTTATTTCAGGATTCTTTGAAGAATAACAAGTTCAAAAGAACAGCATTTATCTGAAAACGAAAGCGTTTGTAGCTTTTTGACTGTGATTGCAGCAGGAGGGGATGAAGCCGATTTCTCCTGATGAAGAGGTGATGGATTCAGACAGTAACTCTGAAGAAGATCTGGGTGTGCTGGAGGACCAGAGGAGTGTTATTCTGCATCTGCTGTCTCAGCTCAAACTCGGCATGGACCTCACACGGGTGCGGATGACATACACAACACACGAGTATCAGATAACATTAGAGTTTCATTACTCTCTGTGTGGTTTGTGCAGGTTGTGCTGATATCTTCTCTTAACTTTTTGGAGCATTCTTTTGACTTATTTGACATATTTCTAGCATGCAGTCAAACGTGACACTTAACAAACCTAGCCAGTTCAGGTCTTTCATGTGTTCTAGCTCAAGCACACCTGTTGCTACTAATGAAGCCCTTGATTAGTGAGACAACACCTGCTTTGCAGATTTGTGATGTTGTGAGGGATTCTATACAGGGTTTTGAATAATTTTGAGACTGCAGAAGTCATTAAAAGTTGCATTTTCAGTTGAATTTGGGAAACCAACTTGAAACATTTCAATTACTTTTGTTTGATTTGTTCACTCCAAAGAGCTGAAAGGGTTAAAAATAATTTTGAGTACAACTGTACACAACACATGAGTATCAGATAACTTTAGAGTTTCATTTGACTTTTCACAGTCTCTCTGTGTGGTTTATGCAGGTTGTTCTGCCCACATTCATTCTGGAGAAGCGTTCATTACTGGAGATGTACGCTAACTTCATGGCGCACCCGGACCTGTTCCTGTCCATCTCTGCGGGAAACACGCCGGAGGAGCGCATGGTGCGTTTCGTCGAGTACTACATGACCGCCTTCCATGAAGGACGCAAGGGTGCCGTCGCCAAGAAGCCCTACAACCCTGTGCTGGGCGAGACCTTCTGCTGCTCGTGGGCGGTTCCTCGGGGACGTGTGACTCATGCGACCAATCAGGGTGCGGCGGGGGCGGAGTCAGAATATTACAGGGTGCGTTTTGTGGCGGAGCAGGTTTCCCATCATCCTCCGGTGTCTGGGTTTTACTGTGAGTGCGAGGAGAGAGGCATGTGTGTCAACGCACACATCTGGACCAAGAGCAAGTTCATGGGAATGTCAGTCGGCGTCTCCATGGTGGGAGAAGGTTGGTGTCGCTCTCTTCATCTAGTCAATAAAATAATATGGTAACACTTTACAATAAGGTTCATTAGTTAATGTATTAACTAACATGAACTAACAATGAGCAATACATTTGTTACTGTATTTGTTAAACTTTGTTAATGTAATAAAAATCAAGCTGTTCATTGTTTGTTCATGTTAGTTCAAAGTCCATTAACTAATGTTAACAAGATTTTAATAAAGTATTAGTAAATGTTGAAATTAACATTAACAAAGATTAATAAATGCTGCATAATAGCAGTTCATTATTTGTTTAGGCTAACTAATGGAGTTAACTAATGAACCTTATTGTAAAGTATTACCAAGAATCTTTACAATAGAGAGAATGCATTGATCCACTTTCCCGCCAGACTGAGTGGCAGAAGAGCAGCTGCGTGACTGGATTTAATAGGAAAAACTGAGAAAACGCAAGTAAAACAAACGTTTATCAGTTTAAATTAAAGGTTGGACTCGATATAGTGTTCCTTAAAACTTACCATAGATCCAGTTATCCATGGATATTAACATGCAGCCAGGAATCGTTTTTCCTGACATTTATATGAGCCTGATTTCGACGTCGGGGAAATATATAAAGCAATTTTGCCTGTGAATGCTTTAAATAAATACAATTTAGGTAGGTCTACTTTAGGTGTTTATTTAAAAACACCCAATTATGCAGAATATACGATGGTAAATATTTAATTGAGGAGCTGTAAATGCAATATATATTTAGGGGTAAAATCATATCCTATATATTGTAGGCTATTGTTATATATATAACAATACAATATATAGCGAATGATTTTACCCCTAAATTCAGCATATTGACACAAAATGATAACTGCAAATTAATCTTTCGCTGCCTGGATCCAGTTGTTTCTATGAATCGCAGCGATCCATTTGCTTCTCTGTTCTGCTACTTTCGGCAGTCTGTGAAAATATAACTCAAATTTCTTGTCAAATCTATTTATACAGTCAATCTCAAAGCTCTTTCCCAGTTTAGATGCATTTTGTGTGTTTTTCGCAGCATTCACGCTTTTTGCCACTCAGTGTGTGTCCGGCCGACGGTGACGTCACACGCATAACCTCTATACACACACGGGGAAACATCATACAAAAAAGTTCAGTCTTTGTTCACGTAGTTTGTGCCTTTGCCCATCAGGTGTGTTACACCTGCGGGATCACGGTGAGGAGTACGTGTTTACATTCCCGAGTGCGTTCGCTCGGTCCATCATCTCTGTGCCGTGGGTGGAGTTGGGGGGAAAGGTCTCCATCAGCTGCGCACAGACGGGATACTCGGCCAGCGTCACGTTTCACACCAAACCCTTCTACGGGGGAAAAGTTCACAGGTCAGTGATGCCAGTGGTGTAACGAACCAACACCGGGCCCTTATGCAGGATTAATAAGACGGGGCCAGCTACTACAGCACGTGATGACGCAATGTCCACGTGTAGACAACCATGAATAGGACAGGATAGGATCATACAGATACAGCATATAAGAGATGAGATGACTGACAAAATCAGGAGTAGCCTACGCGCACCACAAAAAAAACACTGGTGACGGCGCACCAAAACACATTGTTACTCACTGCTATGACTACACACACATAGGCCTCGGTCCAAATACATAAAACAAGATGCTCACTTACATTGTAGCTGTATTTTCCAAGCTTTCCTCTGTGAGAATATGCATGTTCACTTACAGACCCAGTCCCAATTCGTAAGAAATTACACCAAAATCCATCATTGTTCGTTTCACACATGCATTCAATGATCAGTAAAATATGTTGTTGTCATTATTTATTCAAATAAATTTGCAATAAAGTAAAATGCGATCAGACTCAAAGTAGTAAAATGCGATAGGGGGCCCCGGCTGTCAATAAATATCTTCCAATCACGCGGGCCCCTGATTGGTCCGGGCCCGTAAGCAACCCCGTCCTGCTTACCGATTGTTACGCCTGTGGGTGATGCACATTTACACCGTGTCGGAAAGATCGGATTTACGAGTTGGATGCGCATGAATGTCACCACAAAGTCATTATTACAAGTGATAAACTCTGGATTTTCAAAATTGACAATTCTCATTTTTTATGGAATATTGCAGCGTTTATCATAAATGATTTATCCTTTCACATCATTATTGTTTTAAATTCATGTGCCTAGTAATCTTGAATAAGAATAACTTCCCCTCCCTCTTGCAGCATCTTTTTCCTTCTCTATATGATGTGGCGGGGCAATCTGTTACTCACATGAGATCCACCAATAGCAAACCACAACCATCCAATCAATTCCCCACAGACAAAATCAAGCCCCGCCCACATTTGTTCTTGTTCCAGAAGCTGCTTCACTCGGATATACGTCACAATAGAGAAGAAAAGACGAACACAACATGCCAACTTTAAGGTTGTGTGTTCACCAAAGTATTATTTTAAATAGTTTTAAAAGGGAACGCCCATGTATTTACAAACACCAGCAGACTTGACGTTTATTTTCTGCTGAGCGATGCGCACTTTAAGTTTATGTAACAACTTGTACAACAACACAAATCTTGTTGAATTTTTTAGAAAAGGTTCAATGCCATCTCGCTCCGACCAAAGTTATTTGAACGCAGTTGACATCTTAATTACGACTTCCCAACTCATAAATACGAATTTCCCAGAAGGACTTGTTTAGCGAAACCACTTTACTGTGACCAACTTTAACCCGTGTCCAAATCTTTCGCCCTGATTGCATGGATCCCTATTGTAATAACTGTATTTAGAAAATTATGTAAATGTGCGTTATGTTGATACTTAAAGTAATTGAGAAGTCTCGGAGTGATAATGATGATGATGATGAATGTGTGTGTTTGTGTGTGTTTTTTAGGGTAAGTGCAGAGGTGAAGCAGAACTCCAGCGGGACGGTTGTTTGTAAAGCTCAGGGCGAGTGGAACGGGACGCTCGAGTTCACATACAGCAACGGAGAGACCAAAGTGATCGACACCAACAAACTGCCCGTCATCAGGAAGATGATCCGCCCGCTGGAGAAACAGGGCCGGCGCGAGTCCAGGTGATTTCTTCACAATATTACTGTTTTTTACTCAAATAAATGCAGCCTTGGTGACCAGAAGAGGCTTCATTCAAAAAAACATTATTGCGTATCCCAAAATCTTATGAATTTTGTAAATTCGTTGTGATCTTCTGCCGGTCTGTGTGTGTTTGAGGCGTCTCTGGTCTCACGTGACCTCGGCTCTGAAGGAAGGAAACATTGATCTGGCCACTGAACACAAGCATCGGTTAGAGGAATCCCAGCGATCCGACGAGAGACAGAGAGACACCAACAACATGCCCTGGAAACCCAAATACTTCAGCAAAGAGGTGCGTTCATGACACAGACCGACTCAGAAAATACTACAGCAACATGTGTTCGTGTGGGTTTGTTATGGAAGCTTGTTTACACCACAGAAAGAAATAATGAAATTTGAATGAATTACATTTTTTATTTCGAGCAATATAGTGACATAATAACAAAGGCAGCATTTGATTCGATCTATACAACAAGGTAAATTCACCTTACTTCAACAACATAAATCAATCAATTGCTCGAAACGGAGTGGGAAGAAGTCAGACTTATTTAGACTCAATACATAAATACTGTTACATAGAATAAACTGTTTGAGTTCATAGCTCGCAATTCGGACTTTATAACTTTCAATTGCAAGTTAATAATTCACAAATTTGACTTTTTCCTTAGAAGTGTTAGGTACACGACAATGAAACTAAAAACAGAAAACTTTTTATCGTTTTGGTTGTTTGTTTACAAGACAACGGCGTTTTGGGGGCCTGAAAATTAAACGTTTGAAAACGGGTTTCAAAGTGCAAGTTTTTGAAAACGCTATGATTATTGTCTTTGTGTAAACTATAAAAACGCCAATTTGTGAAAACGGTGAAGTTGTTTCTTTACAAAGTGACATCGCCATCTACTGGCCTGGCAGCAGAATACAGCGTTTCTAGTCGTTTTCGACGGAGACGTGTGAACGAGGATCATTTTGACAATGTTGTTGTCAGAATGCAAAACTTTTTTTTAAAAACGCAAAAAAATAAATCTTTTCTGTTTTTGGCACTTTGATGTCATGTAATATATACAGTTATGATAAAAGTTGCAATTACCTTTTTTAATTCTGAGGTTGTTTTGGGGGATGCATGATATATCCGCAGCCATATCGGTAATGGCTGATATATGTTCGTGTTTTATTGTTATCGGCCCGATAAGAAAATTTGGCCAATATATTAAAGCCGATAATGCATTATTTCCTTCAGCTGAGACACTTCAGATGTTCACCATGATGGTTTTTAATTGTTTGAAATATGATTGAAATCACTTCAAAAAGGAAAATACAGGTAAGTGCATAATGTGCAGTGCAAGTCTGTCTTATCGGCTACATAAAATTATAATGGTGAGACTTTTGTTTTTGTAATCAGGCTCTCAAAAATTATATCAGCCAATATATCGGCTTTCAAAAAATAAAGAATTATCGGTATATTACATATATTATCGGTATCGGGCAAAATTTTTCATATCGGTGCATCCCTATTTATATCTCACAATTCTAAGAAAAAACAAGTCAGAAATGTGAGATATAAACATGCAATTGCGAGGAATTTTTTGTTTTTTATTCCGTGGAGGAAACCATTTTGATTGTGATGTTTATCACTCTAATATGAAATCATTGTTGCCAGTGTTTCTGGAGTTTGTGTTGTGTGAATATGTGTGCAGGGTGACGGATGGATCTACAGAAACCCACTATGGAAACGGACTGAGAAAAACTACAAACCACAGGAGAGAGACGAGACGGCCGGCCACTGATCAGAACAACACAGGGAATCAAAACAGCAAAAAACAAAGACTGGATAATCATGCATTATAATGCATCACACTGTATAAACTGTAAACCAATGCGTATATATGAAAACCTGGATCATAGAATAGACTTTTATACACTATATTATTTTTCACAATTATCTAACCGAGTTTTTGTGGATATAACATGTTCACAGTATTAATGTGGTCTGCCATTAGATGATTTGAACGCATTTAACAATATGGACAAGATGTTCATATTCAAGCTTTAGATCTTAAACAGTTAGAATCATAAAAACATAACCAGCTCATATTTCACTCCAAAATCAAGAGATAATTTTTTTATTAGAAATTAAATAATAAAGTATAATTATATAGTAATTATGTAATAAATATATGTCATATATAAGATTTTTTACATTGTGAGTTTCCCACTTAAATTGTAATTTCTGAAAAATATAGTATTTTTTTACTCCATTACAGGAAAAATATTGTAATATAATATTTTATTTAAATCGGCATAAACTACTGATACAACTAATACTATCACAATGTATATTTATCTTTAAATAAATCTTAATGTATTAAAATAAGCTTCAGTTTCTTATATTTTTAGTTAAGAAGATCTAAACGAAACAGTATTTTGGAGTGAAATATGCGCATGATCTTGACATATTTGTCAAGATGTTTGATATTTGACATGAAACTGAGATTACACAAATGAAAAGTGTGTTCGCTGATCAGGTGGGCATGTGGTCAGTCAGCTGATAAAATTGATAACCACATCTGGCCAATCAAAATCCTCTCCATGAGTCACTGCTAACTCCTAAAGCCTTCCTGACAGAACAACTATTGTTAGAACTAATTGTCTATTAAATTAGGTTTTACCCGAGAGGTTTTACGCCGCAAAGGATTTCTGATGCACTTTTTAATCGAGGCCTTCATTCAATCCTGTGACTTTATATGAACAGCATCACTGATGTGAAGTCCATTGATTTGATTTGTAAGTTCCCAGCAGTAATTGCTGTATGATACACGATTTATATTTTTTAAAGAGACAGTACTGTATTATATTCTGGATATATCTGTAGAAGTGTTGAAGACTTTTCTGATGAGGTTATGGGTTAGTTCATCCAAAAATAATCATTGTGTCATCAATTAATCACATTCATGTCGGTCTGAACCCATATGATTTTTGTTGATCTTCAGAACATAAAGAAATATAATGAAAGTGCAAGCTCAATGAACGGAAGCTCAAATAAACAATCTCTTTATCAACGTTTTGAAGAGTCAGAGTTTTGTAGATAGACTTTAAATGGAGGGAAAAATCTCTCATTAAAAATGTTTATTTGATGAAAATAAGTCTTATGGGTTGGAACGACGTGAGGGTGTAATTAATGAGAGAATGGTCATTTTTGGTGAACTGTCCCTTTAAGGCCCGGTCACATTTACCGGTTCTCTCGCATTTCGTGAAATAAATTGCCCAGATTACGCAAATTTTAAAGCTGGTGACTTAAATCCACCCCGCAGACCAACATAAACGTATTTGGTTAGAAAGTAGGTTCTGTTTGAGCTGTGCTTAATACACAATGGATCTATTTTTGCCCGCGAAGTTTCGTTAATATGGCAAATGTGACCGCGTCGTTACACACATCAAAATTAAGCTCCTTTTGCAGCTCGTACTGTGAACTGTTCATATCGGTGCTGAAATAAACATGAAACATGCCTTGCTTTTCTCAGAGTAAATAATTCACAGAAAGTCTTTCTAAACGCTGTTGAAACAGATCATGTGTAAACGGAGATGAATCAGAGATGTTTTAGAAATTTCTGTTTCAAATAAACCCGCCTCAGCAGTCAGTGACAGTGTTGTATTTTTCCTCTGACATTCAAAACTAGTGAAATGTTTTAAATTTAAATGTTTAATATTTAAAACCAAATAACATAAATATATCCTTTCAACACATTTTTTTACCTGGTTTTCCAGATCTGCTCGTCTGGTTTGAGGTTATAGCGGCCTCACACAGACACACACTGAACATTTCAAAACCTTTTAGCCTTTTATGTTCAAACCGGGGTCAGACAAGGATGGAGAGACTCAAGAAGAAGTGACAGCGTGTAGACAACATTTCTGAATGGTTAGTTGATGAATTTATGTAGCTCATGTGTAGTTATCTTAGTCCTTGATTAGCATATTCTATCATGATAATCCATAAATTTAGTTCCCGGGGGCGGGGTTTGTGTAAATTTTAGGGTTAGTGATGTCACCAACCCGGGAGGAATGTCGTGCAGGCTCTACCAGCCGTTTGTTGTAGTCCTTAAAAAGTGATTTTTTTAAAAGCAAATATCTCCCGTTGCTTTGAACTTTAAGTGCTGTAACTTTGCAGATGTTGTTTATGCTCAAACAGCAACATTACACACTAACTAAAGTTAGAAAAGTGAAATCATACTCAACCACCTCTTTAAACATTAGTCTTTATAGTGTTTCTTGACTAAAGAAAATGTCGTACTTATTCAAAGAACCAGTTGTTTATTTATCATTGCAATGCGAACGAGCAGAGACGCTCCAAACCGTGTGCGTCACTTCATTTCCAATAGAGGTGGGCGGAGCTATGAGGTTTGACTGACACTTTGAGGAGCCAATGGCATTATAAGGTTTAGTCACAAGCTCTTTTTAATATTTAAATATTTGCAAAATCAACAGACAGATGTAAAGGGAGATCAATAGTAACATGATTAAATGCAATGATTAAATATATAATGATTGTAACTCAGAGCTGTAATTAATATAAATGGAGATGACTCAAGTGAAGTCCCTTGTTAAAAAATGAGAATGAATCGTAATTTTGACCAGACCAACACAATGCTGAAGATAAAGATGGATCATCAGTTTATGCTCTGATATTTGCTTTTGAACATCTTTCAAACAAAGATTTAGGCCTATAGGATGTCTATACTTAAACCAGTCTAACAGACCAGAAACTCAGCTTAGGCTGGTTTAAAATGTTGTTATTTTTAAATTAATGTTAAAATAATGTGTTACTTTTTCCAAGTAACACCATCATTTCAAATAAGTAACATGCATTACTTTTGTATTTATTTTATCTTCTGGCATTTATAATTGAAATCTCCCAGAAGCCTCTGCTACCCTCGCCCTCAGTGTCCAATCAAAGTCCTTCTCCAGACAGGAAGTAGTTTTGTAGTCCGTGCTGCTGTGATCACGAGCACATAAAGCTCATGTGTAGAGTGTTTTAATGACAGCGTAAAAGCGGTTCATCTTTTGTTTGTGTGTAAATGACGTTCATCAGTTTCCCGCTGGTCAAAAACACTCAAATCACACAGTAAAACTGACGCCTGTGAGTCTCAGCGGTGTCTTCATGAGCCGTCGGCTCTTAAACACACACACATTCAGAATAACACACTCACAGAATCATTTACTGCTGTCATGGTCTGTTATTGACATGAGAAGCTCAATCTGATCATCATCACATCTGCATGATGCAGAGAAATAAACAACAAAGACAAACTGAACATCACAGTCTATGGAAATCTAAATCAAAATGATTCACTGCTCTCCTCATCCATGAAATATTGACAGATGTGTTTTTTTGTTTGTTTACATGAGAAAGATGTAGCGATGGTGGGGTCAACTGTTTTTGTTTATTCATATTTTTGCTTTTCATTCATAAACATTCTTAATTGGTTATTTAATTCAACACTCAATGTTGAAAATGTATTCTTATCATTCAATTTAAATCATTTTAAATTTTCTGCCATTCTTTTTGAAAGTTAATATATTATTTTCTTTGGCTAACACATGTATTCACATGAGCTGAGAGAAAAGTCTAAGTGACGATGTCCAATAAATAAACACAAGACAGATTTACTTATTATATTGCACATGTGTATCATAAGCATACTGTAGTACCATGAACCCACCAATATAAAATATATTAGAGAAAAAAAGTATTGTTGAAGTGCAATAAAACACATTAATTTCATACAAATACAGTACACGTGTAACTCCCGACCAAACAGTATACCAGAGGGTTAAGCTTTTATCCAAATCAATATGAATAATTCTGTGTATAACCATCCAGAAACAAAACTAACCCTTTCATTATCACCCATCACAACACTATTCAAACATCACAAATCAACGTTAGATGTTTTATGCATTTTTAAAATCATTTTATACATTATACTTGATTAGAAAATAAAATATGAGGTAGAATTATGGAGGTGGTCCTCAGCACTTCAGACCCCTCCTATTGCGAGGGCTCCTTTTCACCGGTTTGCCTCTGATTACTGAAACAACATACATATAACACATATTATGTGTTCTTGAGCGTTTGAAACATTGAAGAAACTGTCAAATGTAAAAAGATCAGTACAGTGTCATATTTCATCTAATTAAAAGGAACATGACCGTCATGATTAAGTATTCTTACTAAAATAGAGTTGTCAGAGATTAGAAACGGCTGAAGTAACAAAAATGAAAACCTAAAACAAACTACTTTTTTGCAAAACAGAGCTGGAACGTAAGAGTTATGAGTCTCATTCACTAATCATGTGTATACACGGATCTGCGTCCGAATGTTTTCACAAACAAATCATGATTCATCACTTTCATTCTAAATTTTATTCTAAACTTACGAAAAAATGTAGGAACAACTGAAGCCACACGTACACAAAAATCATCTTTCGAAAAATAAGTATACTTCAAGCTAATTTGATTAAGTATACTTAAGTAATGTTCAAGTATATGTTAAGTATACTTTATCTAGGAAGTATACTGTGATGTATCGATTCAAAAGAATAAACGTGAGACAGAATATCTGTCTTTGGACCACAACTTTACTCTGTATTTTTAATCTGCCCAAACATTCCCAGCACTATGGCTACTACATCTCAAAAGCAAAACTTGCAAGCATACAATACATCACATATACTAATATCAATGTATTAGTAAACTTCCTTTCTGAAAAAATACCTTTATAAATCAAGTATAAAAAAGTGCAATTTCAAGTATATTTCTGAGAAGTACATAAAACGTTGACTGAACTGTATACTTATTTTTAGTTTAAAAGTAGTATACAGATAGTACACTTGAATAAACTTATTTTTCATAAGGCGTGTTTTATGCAGATGATTAACATCGGGCTTGAATAATCCATGCAATTATTAGTGCATGAGACCCAATGCCTGTTCAAAAGGAACGATGAAATGAAAACTATTTCATTTCTATTGATCACATCAACTAGGGGTCTTTACCTGCAGTATGGCTTGCGATTGAATCATCATCATCATCATCAACATCATCAACATCATCACTGTTAATCCGACCTAGGAGAAAGCAGATTTTATAAAAACGTAATTCTAAATACATACAGATATTATCTGTATGCACATCGAGCTGCACTGATGTCACACTTCTCATTTATGGATAATCTTACTTTAGTTTGTAAGCCTAACAAATACATCTCAAATGCATGCAAATAATCCTTATGAAAATGACTATCCATTCACATAATTTCACTTTCATTGTATAAAAATGTTGTTAAAACACAAAAATGTTGTTAAAACAAGGCTATTTAAAAACAGGGCTATTTAAAGACATTTAAAGCAACAACGATCATGTTAAATATTTATAACTCACCATAGACCCTTTTCAGTTGGTAGATTATCCAACAAAAAAAAGGGAGAATCCCTACAACTACAATTACTCCTGTTATAATATGCCTTCGAGGCATTTTACAGTCAATACATTTTCCATCTGCAGGTTAAAGAATAAAAAAAACATTATTGCTTAATCATTATACATTTTTGAACTGAAACAATTGTGACCAGCAACAATAACCCATTGTATCTTTATCATGTCCATGTTCTCCTGTTATTAATAGTTGAATTTAGGTTTCATACTATTTATGCAAAAGCAGTGTTACTGTACACAGCTCATTCTGCTCATATTCACTCAAGACTATTTATGGTGATATTTACCCCACTTTACTGTAACTGGTTCTGTCAGACTGCTTTGAATGAACAGACAGTCGTAAGATCCTTCATGGTTTCTGTCGATCTTCACACTGATTCTCATCTGAAAGGTTTCATCAGCATTTGGTCTGATTCCAGAAGATGTTTGATTCTCAAGATTAATTCTATTCAATCTAATGTTCATCTGAACATCTCTGGGGTAGAAACCAGTGGCCAGACAGACCAGAACCACCTTACTTTCATCATCAGCAGATTTACTCACAGAGACACGAACATCTGGAGAACCTGGAGAAGAAAGAAGCATAAAATCATCATAATAAAATGATTTTTTATAGTATTTATATTATTATTATTATATTATATATATTTTTATATTTTTATATTTTATATTTCACACACACACACACACACACACACACACACACACACACACACACACACACACACACACACACACACACACACACACACACACACACACACACACACACACACACACACAACTTACTCTTTTTAGTGCTGTGAAACGTTGAGATCCAGTCACTGCAGGTCTTGAGGTAATATTCCAGGAACTGGTTTCGTCCAGTGTGACGATTCCAATTATCTTTGGTTTCTTTGGCTTTGGGGCTTTTATCAATCCACTGCCCAGTGTCATAATTAAAGGATATAAAATCTTCTCCATCAAATCCATAATCATCAAAGACAGTCAGATTCACTGATCCATCAGGAAGTTTCTCCAGTTCACAGCCAATTATTCTCTGAAGAACATGAAGCTCTACAATCACAGAACAACACTCATGAGAAACATATTGTAGATGAATATGCCGTTTCATAACACATCTGATAATTGATAAGTAAAGCATTAGACTCACCAGAACACAGTGAGTTTGAGCAGTTGGACAGTGTGTGCAGTTGACGAATGAACCATTCTCTAGAAACAGGAGGATTTGACGGAGATTTGGTCGAGTCTACAGTCAGACTCTCTCTGACCCAGAGTCGATCTTTAGCATTGTAGTGAACAATCTGTCTGTCGTCATAAACACACACAGCACTGAACTCTGGGAATGTGTCTGCTTTGGGAAGGGCTGTAAACTTGTAATGCAGGAAGTGTTTCTCTGAGAAAACATAGGCCTACAGTATAAACACAAGCTATGACAACATGTTAAACGATTGACAAATGATGAATAAAACTTACTTAAAACATGAAAACAAACACTACTATAAAGTATACTGAAAAACTGTATTTTAGTTTACATTATATTTAAAACTATTCATGTTTGAAAATTAATTTGTAGGTCGCAATTGTTGCTGTCGATCGTCTGAAACTAATAAACCGTGTTCTTACCTTGCTGCCCATCGCTAAATAAAGAGGGGAAAAATAAAACAACAAGCAAAAACATTCCTGTCTACACAGACAATGCTTAAAAACTATCAACCGTCCATTTCGTTCTTTTAAATTTCATACGAGCTCCTTGAACTGATCTACATTAAAGTAAAAGGTAATCTCGTCTTTGCCGGGGGTATTGAGCGTCACGTGAGCTCACTGGCTGCGCGATGAACTTTCGGTTTCACACTTTCGTTTTTAATCCTCGAGGAAAAGTTATAAATATATCCAAATTCTCCGTAGGTAAAGGGACTGGACACGCCTCTTGACGAGTCTCAGCCAATCAGAATCATCCTTATCAGCCCCCCTGATGACCTCCGTGATGCAGAGAAATAAACAACAAAGACAAACTGAACATCACAGTCAATGGAATTCAAAATAAAAATGATTTACTGCTCTCCTCAAGCATGAAATATTGACGGAGCAGCTCTGTGCGTTGATAGGAAGAAATTTTATTTTCACTTCAAATAAAATGCAACAGTTTTACCTTTCCACTGTCCAATGACAATTCTGAACGTAAATGACAAGAGCCTACTGTTATATATACTGTAGTATTGTGCTAGTAATGAGTGTGACTTACACATGCATCTGATTGACAGATAAACCACATACTCTTACTGCAGAGTTGTTGTTAAGATTGTGCTTTCACATTCTGCTTAGTAGCAATCAGAAAGTCAAAGAAGTTAACTATGCATTTGAAACATTTGCTTATGCAATAAATGTGTGTTCTTGCATACATTTTCTACCATGTATAAACTCAACTGCTCAGGTAATGTCACCCATTTCAGGGGCCAAACACTTTAAAATCAATCAGAGCAATAGAAATTAATCTTCACATTTTACAAGTAAATATGAAGATCTGCCTCGGATTGCTTGCAATCAATGCACAAATCATAAAAAAAGTATATATTCATGTCATACTAAAAACATGAGAACTAAACGTTAATTATTAATGCAAATAATTATTATTACTATAAATAAATCATTTAAATAAATAAAAATCATTTAAATTTGCTGACTTTTTTGTGCAGATTGCAGCTTTTAACTTATCCATAAATAATTAAAAACCTGAGTCTCAATGTCGCATAGTAAATCGATCCCCAATAGAATCATTTTGTGCGGGGATTAATGTAAGCACAGACGTCGGATGGTGTCTAAAGCGAATGCAAAAATATGTTGTTTTGATGTGATCTGTGCATTAAGACGACGACAGAGATGAGACTACTCAGATCCCAGTAAGAAGTGCGACTCCTGTCTCATAGTTGACCAGACTATTGGCAGCTTGTTCAGTGTCAGGATTCGGGACTGAAGAAGTCAGTGATTCTACAGCATTTTGACTGTGAACCTATAGAGAAACAGAAGATAAAGTAGAGGTTTATAAACACTTAGCATAGAATGAATACACACACATATCCGCTTTGAGTACATGCAGGATTCAAGACGTTAATGCATTAATCTTACAGCCACTAGAGTCATTTTAAACAAATAATAAAAATCATCATCAAATTCCATCATCAAAATGTCTATTAGTTCAGATGTTTCTGCCATCAGTATATACTGTCAATCTGTCCATCCCTGATTCATGCATTTTAAGATGTATTTTAAACAAGGATGATTCAAAACAAGATACTGATCATGTTGGATATCTAACTCACCTTTTGCATTTTTAAACAAAGCCAACACAATAACCCAAGGCCTGCAACCACAGTTCCTGCGACTCCTGCTATAAAACGCCATTCAGGTCCTGTTTCACCGTCAACACTGGTTCCGTCTGTGGAATAAAAACATTATAAATGCATTTAACATGTTAGAGTGAATAAAGGCACTTTAATTGTTTGTGGAAAGCAATATTAATAGCACTGACTTGTATATAGTTTCATATGTTATACATGCAGAAGCAGTGTTACTGTACAAAGCTCATTCTGCACATTATTCACTCAAAAATGAATTGGGACTGAAATGATCAAATAAATATTTCCAAATGATTTGTTGCTGTGTGCTTGAAAAAAAAGTGGTCTTCATATTCTTAAAAAAACATTGATGACATCATGATATATATATATATATAGCTATTGAAAATATAATAAATAAAAGCTCTGTAAACACCTGCATTTTTTGCAAGACTATAAGTGTGTCCCATCGAGTAATCAAAAGTTCAACACACACTTGCAGTCTTTACGCCTGCTTGAACACTTGGGCCAAATAGAGGAAATACGTCATGCAAGTAGACAAGTGGTCAAGTGCAAAGACAGCAAGTGTGTGTGTTTGAACAAGACACTAGTGACGGGAAACCGAGGCTTTCATCAAATCAAATTGAGACTCTCAACAATTAGTTTGTTTTTAATTATCAGAAATTGCCATTATTTTACATGAAGAAGTTAATAATTGTATTTTATTGAGAAAATATTTTAGTTTGTCTTGTATATTATTTTTATTAGGTCAGATAGCATTATAATCATGGTCAGTATAGGAGACCATAAGTCTGAGTGGACATCCATGACATGCGGAGTCCCTCAAGGCTCAATTCTTGCGCCACTCCTATTCAACCTGTACATGCTCCCAATGAGCCAAATAATGAGAAAGAACCAAATCGCTTACCATAGCTATGCAGACGACACACAGCTCTACTTATCCCTATCGCCTAACGATTACAGCCCTATTGACTTCCTTTGCCAATGCATTGATGAAGTAAACAATTGGATGTGCCAAAACTTTCTTCAGTTAAACAAAGACAAAACTGAAGTCATTGCGTTTGGAAACAAAGATGAAGTTCTCAAGGTGAACGCATACCTTCAGTCTAGGGGTCAAACAACTAAAAATCAAGTCAGGAATCTTGGTGTGAATCTAGAGTCAGACCTTAGTTTCAGTAGTCATGTCAAAGCAATAACTAAATCAGCATATTATCACCTGAAAAATATTGCAAGAATTAGATGCTTTGTTTCCAGTCAAGACTTAGAAAAACTTGTGCATGCTTTCATCACCAGTAGGGTGGATTATTGTAATGGACTTCTCACTGGCCTTCCCAAAAAGACCATAAGACAGTTGCAGCTCATACAGAACGCTGCTGCTAGGATTCTGAGCAGAACCAGAAAATATGAACACATCACACCAGTCCTCAGGTCTTTACACTGGCTGCCAGTTACATTTAGGATTGATTTTAAAGTATTATTACTGGTATATAAATCATTCAATGGCCTAGGACCTCAATACATTGCAGATATGCTCACTGAATATAAACCCAACAGATCACTCAGATCATTAGGATCACATCGGCTAGAAACACCAAGGGTTCACTCTAAGCATGGCGAGTCTGCTTTTAGCTACTATGCCAGCCGTAGCTGGAACCAGCTTCCAGAAGAGATCAGATGTGCTTCTACAGTAGTCACATTCAAATCCAGACTCAAAACACATCTGTTTAACTGTGCATTTACTGAATGAGCACTGTGCCACTGTTCGTCCGACTGTTTGCACTGTATTTTATTTTATGTTTTAATTATTCTGATTTCTGTATTTTATCTTTTATTCTAAACTGTTTTAATTATTCTGATTTCTTTTGATTATTTTAATTTCTTCTATGTAAAGCACTTTGAATTACCATTGTGTATGAAATGTGCTATATAAATAAACTTGCCTTGCCTTGCCTTGCCTTGATGTTACAGTGTACCCCACCTACGGGGCATGTTGTCACATTTCACTTCCATTCTTTCAGGGTATATCAAGAAAAAGCATATACTGTATTAAAAAAAGCAAAACCACATAATTGTACTAGACATGTGGTAAATTAATGGGGGAAAAAATAAACACTCTAAGTAGATTTACACAAACTGAGTAAGTCAAAAAGCGTTACGTTACGCCGCTCTCCCTATACAAGTGTGGGATCAATACATTTCTCTCTAATCTCATCTAAATTCATTTGCCAATGAGAACACAACTCGTGTCATGTCTAGTCTGGTTGACAGATTCATTCACATGTTGATCAATAACATAAATTATAGTAGGCCTATGTGAAGATTACTGTCCATCGGTGATGTATTTGAATAAGACATTAATGCAGTGCATAACAGTTTTTGAATATTTTTCAGAATTATGAATCATAAAAAATATGCACAAATATTTTTTTTCCAAAATAAGTGTTGTAGTATTACCATCAAGACAGCAGTGATGTGTAAACTGAATTTTGCAACAATACAGTGAATTACAGTGAAGTTATTGAATATTTTCCATAAATATAAATCATAAAAATTATGCAAAAATATTTTTCCCCAAAATAAGTGTTGTAGTATAACCATCAGGACAGCAGTGGTGTGCCAACTGAATTTGGTAACACTATAGTGTGTGACAGTGAAGTTATTGACTGTTTTCGTAGTAACGCTTTTCGGGGTTTGCACTTTGCAGACGGTCCCTTCGGATCTGTCTCTCAGCCTGCGCATAGAGATCAATGTATTTGATCCACTGCGAAGGAAAGCTCGTTTCGAGGAAAATTAGCTTGTAGCTGCTTGTCTACCTTACTACTAGGCTACGATTAAAAAGAGGTGACATTTGTGTATTAAGAACATTTAGTTGAGGAGTTATTGACCCGGGAAGTTCGAATCTGTGAATTTATTGCCAACTTTACTCAACTCATTGAGTTTTCGATAAGCATCGGTAGGCCTACAGTGTGTGATATAATAGTGCTTTGAAAACTGCGTCGGAGTCCTTGTATCAACCGTCCCATCACTACAAACAAGGCACTATACACATCCCACCTCTCCCGGATCTCGGCGAGTGGAAGAGAGGCTGTTTCCATCTGCATTAAGATGCTTTTCGGTGATCCGACCACAAAAGTGGTCAGCTAATGCGTTACCGTTAACTGGTACTTAACGTGCGTTTATAAAACGCGTCTCCCGTAGCTACTTGCGGGATGATTTTCGTCAGATTCCCTGACACTCATAGCCATCATCACTTTCAGCGAACAAATAGACTACTGAATGAACGAACGCGTGTTGATACCCGGCTAAGGCGAATAATTGATCATAATAAATAATAACATATAATATAATATAGCCTAATAATAAATTCAACGTTTATATAGCTAGGCTATTTGTTAATAAACTGCTGCGCATCAGAAGTAAAACTAATGTGCTTACCTTTGTGCTCATCTTGATGCGCATCGCTTAGAAAAGGGTGAAATATAAGCCAAACCACCACTATAAAGAACATGTTTTTAGACAAGAACCATTTATACTATTTTAGACTCGCGTCCTATAGATTACAGATGAGCGTCTCTAGTGTTGAGTCACTGTGCCGAATGACAAGCTTCTTAAACACTTTCGTTTTCTCAGTCAGCTCGTGTTTACCTGCTCAAACACACCGAGTGAAAACAGTACCATAATATCATCATCATCTGATGAGGATTCTTGTAGCACTTTTGCCGTCCTGTTTAGTGAACTCACACACTTCAAGATCATATGGTCAGGGGGGGAATTTAGGACGATTCTAAGGGCCCACACACTTTTGGGGTCCCCAGAGTTCGATTTTATTAATGTAATGGGTGAAGTAGGGGGCCCCATATTCTTTCATAGGGCCCAACATTTCTAACGGCTACCTGCATATGGTAGCCTACATTCGTTGTTTCAATAGATGTTTTCGCTGCTTTCATGAACTGATATCGGTGAATATCTTTCTACCATGCATGTTACACCATTTCCAGTGCATAAACACACTCATTAAAGGGATAGTTCAAGACATTTGTTTATTTTATTGCACATTAAACACAACACATTGTCCAAAGAGGCAAATTTATGCATTTGTCAGACACTTTTATCAAAGAGACTTACAAAGTATTCAAGCTTTATTTGACAGACATGTTTTCTCTGGGAATCAAACAATGGCATTGCCAACTCTGTTATCATGATCATATGAACTACAGCAACACTATAGGGACACACAGGTATTAATGCAACATTACAGATTAAAACATACAGTGAATACTTAAAACATACAGACAAATAAACTGACAAGATTTATAACAAAGATCATTACATAAATTCAACCTGTAGACTTTAAACATGAACTCTGTGAAGCTTAAAACACTTGAAGATAATTTTTTTTTTTATAAAACTACAAATGTAAATCTTAAATCTAAAAACAATTCTCAGATCCTTGTGCTGAAAATAGTAAATATTTACAAATAATTTTGCACCTTAATTATTTCCCTCATCATAATTCCTGCCAGTAACAGCAGAAAATACAGAGATACAACATACAATAAATGATACAAACTGTGTTTTAAATTCAGTGTGTGGACTATAGCGATATATGTTGTGTACTCCTCCATAGGGTTCTTAAGGGATTGAAACTTGTTCCCCGAAAAGTTATTACAGACATCGTTAAAATAGTCCAAGTGACTACAGTGGCTCAATCTTAAGTTTATCAAGCGACGAGAATACTTTTTGTGCGCAAAAACAAACAAAAATAACGACTTTACTTCAACTATTCATTTCCTTCTCTGTGGGCCTCGAGTCAGTTCACGTAGTGTGATAGCGCAGCGCTTCTGTGTTGTACGTCACACGTAGGCTCACTACTGGCCGACGCTGGTCATGTGTGTGTGTGATGCGTGTGACGTACAACAACAGAAGCGCTGCGCTGTTACACTAGTGAACTGACTCGACGCCCACAGAGAAGGAAATGAATAGTTGAAATAAAGTCGTTATTTTGGGGGTTTTTTGCGCACAAAAAGTATTCTCGTCGTTTGATAAACTTAAGATTATACAACTTTGTTACACACTTTGGGTCTACTACTGCATATACGTTTTATAGTATACAGCAAAATTGACTGCAGAGTAAAAATAGACAAAAAAAACAGTAATTTCAGTTGAGATGTTTTGTACATGCAGTCATTTGAGGAGACATCAGTCAACATCAGTTTTGATAAGAAATGTGATTCAATGTCTTATTGTGATTTTACATGTACACAGGGACTGGACATCAAAATATACAAGTATAATGTGTGAGGAACAGGATTGACTGACTATCCCTCGATAAAGTATAAAATGTCAGAATAATAATTCCCTCTATCTCACCCATTTGCAAAAATGCATCAATAATTCTGTGAATCTGAATCCTTAAGTAGGGATTTTTAAATATTAAAATCCATATCAAAACATTGTTTTTTTAAAATATAATTTGTCTGTAACTTGAACCTGGATATCTGGAAATAATTACAAGCTCTGTAGTTTGACGTCCTGAAATGTGTGTGTGTGTGTGTGTGACATCTATTTGAGTCAATTTCTGACTCAACCAATGCTATAAGTTTGGGGGCAGGGTTATTTGTCCAACCAATGACAGAAGTTTTAGAAAGCCCTGTTTGGTGGAAAAGCAACAAAAAACAACATTTTCTTAATAAAATATGCAGCACACAGATACACATTTTGGTTTTAATGTTCAGGAACAGTGTTTAAAATAAATTTTGACCACTCTAAGTTCGTCAGCCTTAGGAAGATCAAAAAATGAGATCGGAAAAACAGCGTCACTTTGACAGCGACAACACTTTCTTTTCTACTAGGCCGCATTTACACTGCAAGTCTTTTTTGACCATATCCGATTTTTTCATGACTCCGTTGTAGTCCCAACGAGCCATTTTTTTTTAGTTTTTGGAAAGTGTATTCTGTGAAATAATATATCTCTCTTTGGAGTGGACTTTGAGCTTTGTAACCTTACAGATCATTTTTAAGCTCAAACAGCAACATTACACACTAACTAAAGTCGGAAAAGTGAAAAAAAGCATAATAGGACTCCTTTAAGCATTCTTCTTAAAGTACAGTGATGCAGATTAGAAACAGCTAAAGGAACAAAATCAAGAACAAACACAACTTTTTTTTCAGAACGGAGCCAGAATGAAAGAAAATGAGTAATTTCTCATCAGTGCCTATAAAAAACCTGTTCACATCCCAGTCCATCACGGCTGATCCTGTGTCTGTACCTGCAGTGTGGACTGGAATTTGATTTTATTTGTCCAACTCTCTTTGCACAAAGAAAGAAAATGAATGTGATGTGGAGATACCTGTGTGTAGAGATAAATGTTGATATTTATAACTCACGATCTGACCTTCTCCTTTTGTAGATGAAGCAACAAATCAGAGAAAGTCCAAGAGTCCAGAGTCCAAGCAGACCTCCTACTACACTTCTGACATCCAATTGTGGTTCTGGTTCACAGTTAGAACATGTTCCATCTGCAGAATTACAAAAATAATAAATAAAAACTCCTTATAAATGTTTTTATCAACATTATGAACTGTTTAAAATGAGTTGAGACTTTAATTGTAATTGTGGTGGCTTTCCTTTAAGCCATGGCAAGGATTTAAGATGTTCAACGTTCGGAATAAACAATTCCAGCAATGTCCGTTTCAATGCTTTGTTGTTTGTATAATAATAATAATAATAATAATAATAATAATAAATTCTTACCATTTTAAAAGTGTGTGGATCTATATTAAAGGGATAGTTCACCCAAAAATGTAAATTCTGTCAGTATTTACTCTCCCTCATGTTGTTCACCCCCGTAAGACCTTCGTTCATCTTCAGAACACGAATTAAGTTATTAAAGACATCATTAAAATAGTTAAAGTAGTGTAGTGTTTCTGTGTTGTAGGGTAGACTGAGTACAGTTGAGACACTTTTTGCATTTTAATGTTTCACACAAAAATAGATAGCTACTGAAAATAAGTGAATTTCCACATGACATTTCATTAGCTTGTTGACTAAGATATTATCAATCAATAATACCCATAAGTAGTTTATATTGTCCACAATTAGCTCATGAAAATAAGGTGCTTTTTGTCTCAACTGTACCCATACGTGGTAGACTACAGTTGAGACATCCATTTTTAATCATGTAAAGGTAACTAACCGTTCATTACAAATATAATAAATAAAGACAAATAAAGAAAATAACAATTGAGCAACATGTTTGTTTATTCATCCATTTAAATGCATTAATTTTATTTAAATTAGCACTGGTTAAAATGTATAAAACAGGAACAATATATTAATTAATAATACACAGTTTAAATATCACAAATATCAAATTTTATTTGCGTCCTATGCTGGCTAATTACGACGTTTAACCTGTTATTAATCATAACACTGAACAACTAAATAGAAATCTATCACGGGTACAGATACACGTGTGTCTCAACTTACCCCGCCGGCCACCTCGCACATTTCTCTTGATATTGCATTGACCTTGCATGACACAATATCATGAAATATGCCAGTTTTAAGGGCACAGAATAACGTTTGTGACGACACCAGTTACGTTTAACAGTCACATAAGGATAATAAGCTCCTCATTGTGGAGTGTGCATGGTGAAGTGAAAGTCTTATCTTAGAAAAATTTTTTTGCCGATATCTTAAGATCGGAGATGCGTCCGTTGTTCAAATTACCCACGATCAAAGAGGACACTAATACACATGTGCACAGCAAAAATCACAACTTGTGCTTGCTGCGCACGCAAGTTATTTGAGGTGTCTCAACTGTACGCAGTCTACCCTACGTCACACGTAGGCTCACTATTGGCCGACGCTGGTCATGTGTGTGATACGTGTGACGTACAACACAGAAGCGCTGCACTGTTACACTAGTGAACTGACTCGAGGCACAGAGAAGGACATGAAGAGTTGAAATAAAGTCGTTATTTTTGTTTTTTTGCGCACAAAAAGTATTCTCGTCGCTTGATAAACTTAAGATTGAGCCACTGTAGTCACTTGGACTATTTTAACGATGTCTTAAATAACTTTTCGGGGAACAAGTTTCAATCCCTTAGAAGCCTATGGAGGAGTGATCCAGCGCTCAGATTTCATAAAAAATATCTTAATTCGTGTTCCGAAGATGAACGAAGGTCTTACGGGGGTGAACAACATGAGGGAGAGTAAATACTGACAGAATTTACATTTTTGGGTGAACTATCCCTTTAAGAACCATGTGTTCCCGCCATGGTCCCTTCACTAATACAACCCAAGGGAAGTTTAAATATCATAGACATGAACAGTTGCACAGCGCCTTCTAGTGGTTAGATAATCTTTACATTTGGCTTCTACAGTAATTGTTTTTATTATCATGTTCTCTTGCTACAACATTGTTAGTGACAATTTATGATGGATTTTTACCCCACTTTTTTGAAGCTGGTTCTGTCAGACTGCTGTGAGTGACCAGACAGTCGTAAGATCCTTCATGGTTTCTGTCGATCTTCACACTGATTCTCATCTGAAAGGTTTCATCACCATTTGGTCTGATTCCAGAAGATGTTTGATTCTCAAGATTAATTCTGTTCAATCTAATGTTCATCTGAACATCTCTGGGGTAGAAACCAGTGGCCAGACAGACCAGATTTAGCTTACTTCGATCACCAGGAACTTTCGTCGCAAATACATGAACATCTGGAGATGCTGGAGAAGAAAATAATGCAATTGACAAACAAACATTTACAAAGAATTTGGTTTCATCTCTGTGATTTCTGTGCTGTGAATTTTTTCTTTTTTTTAAAATCCCATTTTATGTTTCACAGAAGACAAGTTCATTTGTAATTTATATTTTGGGTGATTATTCCTTTAATAATTTATTCTTCATAATCTAATAACTACTGCCATGTAATTAATTGTGACAGTATAAACTTTAAAGGGGTGGTAATGCCCTTTTCACAAGATGTAAAATAAATTCCTGATGTCCCCAGAGTGTGTTTGTAAAATTTTAGCTCAAAATACCCCAAGGACATTTTTATACAGCATTTTAAAGTTGCCATTTTTTGAGGATGAGCAAAAACGCCTCGTTTTGTGTCTGTCCCTTTAAATGCATATGAGCTGCTGCTCCCGGCACAGGGGGCGGAGCTTCAACAGCTGGTGTCCTTTTACCTCACAACGACATATACTGAAATTTTTAAAAACTTTTAGCCTTTTATGTTCAAACCGAAGTCAGAAAGATGGAGAGACTCAAGAAGAAGTGAAAAAATGCAGACAACATTTCTGAATGAATTTATGTAGCTTATGCGTAGTTATCTTAGTCATTGATTAGCATATTCTGTCATGATAATCTATAAATTGTGTCCCGGGGGCGGGGTTTATGTAAATATCAGGGTTTGTGATGTCACTAACCCGGGAGGAATGTCATGCAGTCCCTTCCAGCCGTTTGTTGTAGTCCTTAATGTCTTTAAAAGCAAATATCTCCCTTTGCTGTGAACTTTGAGCGCTGTAACTTTGCAGATGTTGTTTATGCTCAAACAGCAACATGACACACTAGCTAAAGTTAGAAAAGTGAAAGCATAATCAACCACCCCTTTAACTATTAAACAAGTTACTCTCAAGACTTCTGCGCTGAGCGATATAAAGGACACACACACACTCTCAGAAAAAAAGGTACAAAAGCTGTCGCTGAGACAGTACCCTTCAAAAAGGTACTAATACGTGCACTTTTGGTATATGTAGCTTTGAGGGACTAATATGCACTCTTTAGGTACAAAGGTGTACTTTTAGAAAAGGTACAGCTAGTGACAGCTTTTGTACCTTTTTTTTCTGAGCGTGCACACACAAATATGCATCTATATTTATTCCTAGTTTAGACCAAATTAAGAGTGTTTCACAATGCAAAGGCAAAGGATACAAACAGATATAATCCCTAGAAAGTTAAATGCACTCAAATGAGAATATCACTAGTATTTCTGAACCTGTTCTCACCAGTGATGATTATGATGATAAATCACCTCTGAACTAACAGAGAAACAGTATAAAATGAGAACATCAGATGGGGTCGGAAAGATAAACTTAATTCAAAGGGAAAATAAGTGGATTTTTCTGCAGAAATATATTCCGAAAACATGACTTAATATCTGTTATTTTGCGTCTTAAGTTTGTACTGGAAACGAGACAAAAATACAAAGCAAGAAAATATTTTTTGCAGTGAACACACAAATACAGGCGCTAATTACACTGATCTGATCAGAACTTACTGTTAATTGTGTTGTTAAACTTTGAGATCCAGTCGGAGCAGGTCTTGAGGAAATGTTTGAGGAACTGGTTGTGTCCAGTGTGACGAACCCATTTATCTTTTGGTTTCTTTAGATAATTTCCATCATATCCATAATTATTAAAACTCTTCAGACTCTTTCTTGTTCCATCAGGAAGTTTCTCCAGTTCACCGCCAACTATTCTCTGAAGAACATGAAGCTCTACAATCACAGAACAACACTTATGAGAAACTCACACACGCACACACACGCACACACACACACACACACACACGCACACACACGCACACGCACACACACACGCACACACACACGCACACACACACGCACACGCACACACACACACACGCACACACACACGCACACTGTTTGGAATCAGTATTATATATTGTGGAAAAAAAGAATACTTTTATACATCAGGAACGCATTAAATTTAATTGAAAGTAAGAAAATGTATAAAGGTTGCATTTGTTTTTATTTTTTTTAGCCGTTTATACATTTAATATATTTAAATTATTATTTTTTATCTATATTCAAATTATTATTTTTATCTATATTTAATTGATTAAATGTCTTATTGTTTTATAGAGACATGCATGTTTCACTTGTTCAAGTCTTTGGAATGTTTATTTTTGATTAAGTATAGGCTACATTATGACATCATGTCTGTGTCTATTTGAATATTTGTAACAACATGAACATGAAGAAAATAACAATCACTTAATACAGTCAAATAGGAAACTATTAATATGTATTATTTATATTTAATATTAATATTTTAAACACTACATTACGTAATACATTTATTTGTTTTTTTAATTTGTTATTCGTTTAACTAACAACTATCGGATTTGTAAACATTACGATTTAAAAAGTTATTTAAAATGTATTGTCATTAAATATTGTAGGCCTACATATCGACCCAATCAAACACTCACCAGGACACTCTGCTAACAGTGGACAGTTTGAAAGTTTGGACAGCTGATCTAGGTACCAGTCTCTGGATTCAGGAGGTTCTCCAGGAGCTTCGGTCCAGTCAGTCAGATTCTCTCTTATCCAGACTGTCACGATACCACACACAGGAAACAGGGGTAGATCCAATAGCAGTTTATTTGGGTAATCCAAAATCATAAAACCAGTCCAGGCAGGGGTCAAAACCAAAAGGCAATCCATAAACAAGAATCAAAACAATAACAGGCAAGAACACAGACCTCCAAAGTGGTGTGACGAATAACAACGACTCCGTGACATGGACTGACACAGACAGGGTATTTATACACAGAACTTAACAATGTAATGAGAAACAGCTACGTGCAATGATGAGTGATGAGAACAGACAAAGGATCATGGGAAATGCAGTTCCAGAATGAATGGTGACAGTAAGGGAAAGAGACCTCTAGTGGACACCCGGGGAAACACAACCCAACACTGTGACATAACCCCCCCTCTACGGAGCAGCTACCAGACGCTCCAAGACCCACAAAAAACAAACAAAACAAGAGTCCAGGAGGGTGGTGGAACGGTGGAGGATCAGGGGGAGGGATGGGGGGCCAGGTCCATGAAATGAAACAGAGACAGGGGGTGATGGTTTAGCCGGCGGCCAGGGCGAAGCAGACAGTCCATCGGGCGGCCAGGGCGAAGCAGACAGTCCATCGGGCGGCCAGGGCGAAGCAGACAGTCCATCGGGCGGCCAGGGCGAAGCAGACAGTCCATCGGGCGGCCAGGGCGGTGAAGACCCCTCGGGCGGCGAGGGCGGCGACGACCAGGGCGAAGACGACCACTCGGGCGACCAGGGCGGTGCAGACCCCTCGGGTGGCCATGGCGGTGAGGACCAGGGCGAAGACGACCACTCGGGCGGCCAGGGCAGTGAAGACCCCTCGGGCAGCCAGGGCGGTGAAGACCCCTCGGGCGGCCAGGGCGGTGAAGACCCCTCGGGCGGCCAGGGAGGTGATGAACCCTCGGGCGGCCAGGGCGGTGATGAACCCTCGGGCGGCCAGGGCAGTGAAGACCCCTCGGGCGGCCCGGGCAGTGAAGACCCCTCGGGCGGGCAGGGCAGCGACGACCAGGGCGAAGACGACCACTCAGGCGACCAGGGCGGTGCAGACCCCTCGGGTGGCCATGGCGGTGAGGACCAGGGCGAAAACGACCACTCGGGCGGCCAGGGCGGTGAAGACCCCTCGGGCGGCCAGGGCGGTGAAGACCCCTCGGGCGGCCAGGGCGGTGATGAACCCTCGGGCGGCCAGGGCGGTGAAGACCCCTCGGGCGGCCAGGGCGGTGAAGACCCCTCGGGCGGGCAGGGCGGCGACGACCACTCGGGCGACCAGGGCGGTGCAGACCCCTCGGGTGGCCATGGCGGTGACGACCAGGGCGAAGACGACCACTCGGGCGGCCACGGCTCAGGAACAGACACTGGCTCCGGCTCAGGAACAGACACTGGCTCCGGCTCAGGAACAGACACTGGCTCCGGCTCAGGAACAGACACTGGCTCCGGCTCAGGAACAGACACTGGCTCCGGCTCAGGAACAGACACTGGCTCCGGCTCAGGAACAGACACTGGCTCCGGCTCAGGAACAGACACTGGCTCCGGCTCAGGAACAGACACTGGCTCCGGCTCAGGAACAGACACTGGCTCCGGCTCAGGAACAGACACTGGCTCCGGCTCAGGAACAGACACTGGCTCCGGCTCAAGAACAGACACTGGCTCCGGCTCAGGAACAGACACTGGCTCCGGCTCAGGAACAGACACTGGCTCCGGCTCAGGAACAGACACTGGCTCCGGCTCAGGAACAGACACTGGCTCCGGCTCAGGAACAGACACCAAAACTGTAACAGCCACAAGAACAGACACAAACACAGAAACAAACACTGGTTCAGGAACAGGCGCTGGCTCTGGCTCAGGTACAGCAGACACAGGCTCCGGCTCTGGAACAGGCACTGGCTCTGGCTCCGGCTCAGGTACAGCAGACACAGGCTCCGGCTCTGGAACAGGCACTGGCTCTGGCTCTGGCTCTGGAACAGCAGACACTGGCTCCGGCTCTGGAACAGCAGACACTTGACTCAGGACCACTGGACTCAGGACCGCCGGCACTGGGACCACCGGAACTGAGACCACCGGACTTGGGACCACCGGGTTGTTGGGGAGATACGAGGCCCTTCTCCTCCTCCTCCGTCCTTGATGGCGAGGTGCAGCCTCAGTACTAGATGGGACCAGGGGCGAGGACTTTGGACTGGACAGGACCAGTGGTGAGGCGGACCTTGGGCTGGACGAAACCAGTGGCGAGGGCTTTATGATGGACGGGACCAGCGGCGAAGATCTTGTGCTGGGCGGAACCAGTGGCGAGGATCTTGTGTTGGACGGGACCAGTGGTGAGGACCTTGTGGTAGATGAGCCCCGCGATGATGACTTTTGTGCGGGGTGGAACCAGCGGTGAGAATCTTGTACTGGACCAGTCCGGCGGCTCCGGATCAGAAGAATGGCAAGGCGGAGAATGGTGTCGTGGAATATGTCGACCACCTCCTCCCCTGCAACCTCCCCGAGTTCCGGAGAACTTTGCCAGAGTCCCCAGAAACGACTCACCATCTCTGATGGACGAGTTCGCTGAAGCCTTAGCCGCCGCTGCTTCCTCAGTTTGCTGGGTCCATAAGCTAAAACATTGAAAAATGTTTAGTCGAGGCGCTTCCTCCCCGACCTGCGAACCTCCTCTCTGTGGTCCCCTTCCTTCCCCATACACAGGAGAAGGGTTATGGAATCCCGAACTGCTGGATCTATTCATCGTGACGGAGTCGTTTTTTTATACGGAGGGTATTTATACACAGAACTTAACAATGTAATGAGAAACAGCTGCGTGCAATGATGAGTGATGAGAACAGACAAAGGATCATGGGAAATGCAGTTCCAGAATGAATGGTGACAGTAAGGGAAAGAGACCTCTAGTGGACACCCGGGGAAACACAAACCAACACTGTGACACAGACTCGTTCTTCATTACTGTAGTGAGCGATCTGTTTATCATCAGACTCACACACAGCACTGAACACAGGAAATGACTCTGTTTTGGTCATGACTGTAAACTCGTAGCGAAGGTAATGTCTTTCTAAAGAAAATATAAACCACAAACAATAATGAAAACAGGTTGAGACATATTTTCTTCTTTCAGGTGATATGTAAAATAACAGGCGACTTCCTAAATAAATTCCTAAAAATAAATTCAAATGTTTTAGGCCTATAGTAGACTAGCCTACATTTGTACGTCGCATTTCTGCTAAAAACTCGGAAAGAAAAGAAGCACAAAAAACAAATTAAGTGTTTACCTTAAGTTTTTAAGTGCTTACCTTGATTCCCATCGCTTTGAGAAAAGAATAAAAAAGTGAGCAAACACAATTTTGTCTATAGGCAAGATATTTTCAATCATTTTGTCAGACAAAAGGACTTTATTTTACCTCTTCTCTTCGACCGACAGGTAAGTGAATGCAATGCTTTGTCTCTTTTAAAATGTTGGAAATGTTTATGGAGCGATCACGAGAACCGTGATCTCTACTATTAAGTCTCGCGGTGCCAATAGTTATGTCTCAGTGGGGCTGTTGCCATCTGGCGGTTGAGAAATGTAATTGCATTTTTATTTCATTTAAAATTAAAGACAAGTCAAATAATATCGTAGATTGTGAAATGTTATGTGTGACAGCAAACATGAAGCTGAGTGTGCGAAAAACAATTGTAAGACTATTTTGGCTATACTACTCGCTGGTCTAAATCAGGGCTATAGCCAAGCCGTTGAGCGTAGAGCAATGATTGCCTCGATTTCGGCGGGTGGGCTAAAAGCAGACCGCACATAGCACCCCAGCAAACAATTTTACGCCTAAAAGACGTCTAATAGCCGTCAAAACACAGCCCAGACGTCTAGACTAAAATAAGGCTGAATTTGGGCTGTCAGTGAAAATCTAATAGACGTCTAACCAGACCTCAAGAATAGACTAGTCATCAATTAGACGGCTATTGTACGACTACATATATAAACGCCTAGTAGACAACAAAATGATGGCTAAAGAATTAAAATAATTTTTCACTCAAATATAACAGGTTCTCATAAATGACAATCCATCCAAACAAATTAAATATAAAAGTTTTATTTAGAAAAAGTACATTAACAACTTAGACAACTTACAAAAAGATCAAATCATAAAAATGACCAAATAAAATATGGAACATCAACAACTTAAAATAGTAAAAATATTAAGAATGACAAAATAAAAAGTAGAATACAAAACCTTTTTTTTTTAATGATTAATTGTTGGCTTTATTTCCATAACCCATGGCTTTATTTACATTTCCAAATAATATTTGCACAAGAAAAGCATTATTGACATCATCATTTTTAACTTTAATTACAGTAATTGTGACTTTTGCTTGGATGCACACTAGAGCTGGGCAATATAGAGTTTTTAAGATGCATGTATATATTTTCCAAAGCAATATAGATTGAGATTTGAGATTATATCATTTATATAAACATAGCCTGATGTCACATTAAAAGAAATTATTCAACCAGTTCTAATATATATATATATATATATATATATATATATATATATATATATATATATATATATATATAGTGCATCACAATTATTCAGCCTAAAACAGAGATAAGCTTTCTGGTCAATGTTTACAGTTTGTATGCACCATATATCTGGAACCAACTCCAAGGAAACTTTTTTTTAAGCTAAGGCTAAATACTTTTAGTTTTGTTTGCCACTACCTTATATTAATTGAACAAATGATTATTATTTTAAAGTGCTAATTGTTTTCTTATATTGTATTTTTATATTGTATTCTCGTCGCTTGATAAACCTAAGATTGAGCCACTGTAGTCACTTGGACTATTTTAACAATATTTTTAATAACTTTTCGGGGCTGGCAAGTTTCAATCCCTTAGAAGCCTATGGAGGAGTGATCCAGCTCTCAGATTTAATCAAAAATATCTTAATTTGTGTTCCGAAGATGAACGAAGGTCTTACGGGATTGAACAACATGAGGGAGAGTAAATACTGACAGAATTTACATTTTTGGGTGAACTATCCCTTTAATTCCCTTTAATGAACTCAGTTGTACAGTAGTCAGTGTCCTCAGAAGCTGCCAGAATTAATCATTCTTATTAAAGTACAGGGGCCGGATTCACAAAACATTTTAAGGCTAAAAGTAGCTCCAAACTCCTAACTTGTGGGCAGCTCGGGTGACCCGAGTTCCAGATGTTACCAAAAATCTATCTTTAATAAATAAATAAATATAATTTCTATGATTAAATCACTGACAGAGACTCCTCCCCCATCAGCCAATCACGTTGGCCAAAGTTAGTAAGCGTGATGACATTAAGGTCCGGTTTCTATATTTCCTTTTTTTTCAAAACTTTTTTTGAAGAGTTATACATTTCCATCAGGGCAGCCATACTTTTATAGAAGAAAAGAATCCTATAATATAATATAATATAATATAATATAATATAATATAATATAATATAATATAATATAATATAATATAATATAATATAATAATATAATATTTACCAAAAAAAAAAAAAATTCTCCCAACATGAATATAAAAAGGTGAGATCAGTTTTATTAGTTTTATTTATTTTATTAATTATTATTAATATTATTATTGTTTTACATTTAGACATGGCACATAGAATGCCTTACGAATGAGAAATGTTTTAACTGTTGAGAAAAGTATGGACCATTTTAATATTTTGCTCAAAGTAATAAACTACTAAAACAATAATCTAATAATCAAACCTCTTATCATGAGCACAACACAAAGTTAACTAATTTCAAGAAGATGAGCAGCGAGTAGATCTAAACTAAAGTAGTTGTTTATAATGCCACACAGATGTTGTGCTGTTCACATCCAGGAACAGCAATGTGGGAAAACATAATCTTTGCATTAAAAGCTGCTGAAAGATCCCAATGTCTGAGAAAAATGGATTCACTATATTTTCAACGAACTAGTCACGTCAGTGCTGACATGCTTTTTACTGTTTCTTACATTTGATCAACGACTGTTTTGAGAACTAGTTGCAATACCATACTGGCTTTGCCCAAAAACTTTTGCTCAAAGATCTGTGCCTGTGCCAATTGTTCTGGAACCAGCAAGGACTCCGCAAACTGTAAGTAACGTATTTCATATTTAAACCGATAATCACAGTTCAATTCATAATTTATAATCCATGTATGTTTTAGCCTACTTAAAAGAATGCTGTCTTTATATTGGCTGAAGCTGTCGAGCACGCAGCGCAAGATAACCTGGAGACACTTGCCCAAACTCCCGTCATAGTGACGCTCTTACACTATAATGAATCTCCTGCTGTATTTACATCGTGTTTGTATTGATAGTTATGGTGAAAGGCTTTCATGAGAGTGCGAAATTGTGCTGCAATGTATTCACGTGATCAATAGTCTGTCGTCTGCTGCTCAATAGGCCAACTCATCACTGCAACCTTGCATGTGATGATGACAGATATAAATATAACGCAATAATCAACATTTTGAAGATCCGTTCATTTCGACAGCGGTAATAGTAAAAATGTAGTAAAAGTATTTGAGAGGGTTCCACATGTAATGCTAATTTCATAAGCAAAGTTGTGCATCAGTGGGCGTTTACACTGGCGTGCCCCTTCAAACAGAGCGTTCAAATAAGAGGCTAAAATCAGGGTAGAAAATAGCTGTATTTCTAAATTATGACCGTTTTTTGCATAAAAAAGTGCACCTCATGAAACATTATAATATAATTAAAAAAATCCAGTTCATGACCACTTTAAACAGTCCGAGTTTCATGACAGATACAAATAATTGCATTAGCGCTGCATTCTTGTTTTCTGTAGCGTTTTAGTAAAAGTAGGTCTCTATTTTGCTGCTCATTGTGTTTCTGCAACTCTTGTTAAAATAACAGCATCATCTCCAGCTCTTCATGTGGTGCATTATAGAGCTGGTAAGTCCCGCCCATCCGTAAAACTCCAAGTGGACCTCTAGGTTGAAAAAGCGTCAATGCAAGTGAATGAGAGAAAATAAATATTTTCTGATCCCGTTTGAATTGTGCCATGAATGTGAACATATGTTGTCTGTGAATTTTTTATATAATTTCTCATGTAACGAGTTTGACAGTATATTGTATGATTCTTTGGCTAGCAGTTGTGGAATAGACATAACGAGAAAGACTACACGTCGCATATGTGACGTCACCGCATAACACATTTTCCCTCCACAAATCACGGTGCGATAATCTAAGGAATTAGATCGAGATGCCTGTGTGTTTGTCTCCCTGAAAGAAGGCGGTGAAGTGCACCAAAGACACAGGCATGTTTAGCGGGATCCGTGTGCTAGTGGTGGTGACGTATATCAAACGCGTCGAAAGCAGCGAAGAGTTGTAGTCCACAAAGTGCTCTCACACAAAGTCTAACCGTATGAAAATTATACCCGCTAAATTGTAGCACTCTTTACACGAAAAATTATCTAAAAAATTCACAGACAACATATGTTCACATTCATTGCAAAATTCAAACGGGATTAGAAAATAATTATTTTCTCTCATTCACTTGCATTGACGATTTTTCAACCTAGAGGTCCAGCGGGGTTAGCGGAAGGGGCGGGACTTACCAGCTCTATATATTTAGCGGGAGAGAGAAGCAACACGCATGGAGCAGAAGGGCTTGAATTAAGCGTGTTTGACTCTAGATACAAATATAAGCGGATGTAGCGGCGAAAGATCATATTACCCTAACGACCCTGAGCGCTTGTGGTGTGTGTGAGTAATCAGCGCTTGTCGACGCGCTGATTACTTTAATCTGTAGAAACGGTAAAATGGCGCAATCATGTCCCACGGTCCGCCATTTAAATACTATGAAATACTGTGTCTGTTTAGAATGAACCAAAATGAGTAATTTCTCATCAGTGCACATAAACCTGTCCACATCCCAGTCCATCACAGCAGATCCTCTTCACTGGTGTTTGTACCTCCAGTTTGATCATCTTCTGACTGAACATCTACTGACTGATCATCTTGTGGCTGAACAGTCATTGAGCCATAAGAGTGCACACTTGTAGTCTGAGGATCTAAAAAAAGTTACAGTAGATTATACATATATAACCATCTTATTTCGCAATATGGATGTAAAGTATTTTCTGTGAATGTGCGAGACTTTGAATCATTAGCATCTATAGGTAAAAACTGAAATAATAACAAAGTGCTGTAAATGGTTCAACTTTGTGCTACAAACCAATGAGTTTATGATTATTATAATTAAATGTTTAGCTATATGAGATGTATATGAAGCGAATGACAGCCTCGCACATTCAAGTTACAAATGACCGTGTGCCACACGCATGCTTACATAAAAAATAATGTGGATAAAAACGTCATCTTGAATACATACAGATATTATGTTCTTGTAAATGTGTCAAGCTGCACTGATGTCACACTTCTCATTCACTCATTATAGGCTTGCCTTGTAGTCTGTGCCCATCAAAAACAACCCAAATAATTAAAATCATAATTATCAAAATCTCTATTAGTTCACATATTTCTACTGTCACACAGTATATACCGTGAAACTATCCATTTATAGTTCATACATTTTAAAATGACTTTAAAACAAGGATATTTAAACACAAGAAATTTAAAGCAACAGTGTTGCATATTTATAACTCACCATGAGACTTTTTCCTTTTGCAGATGCAGTAACAAATCAAACAGAAAACACACAGAAGTCCAAGTCCAAACACACTTAGAACTACTCCTCTGACATCCAATTGTGGTTCTGGTTCACAGTTAAAACATTTTCCATCTGCAGAATTATAAAAAAAATATATATATATATACTATAAATGTTTTTTTTATAAACATTATTAACTGTTAAAAATAAGGTGAGACTTTATTTGTAATTGTAGTGGCTTTCCTATAAGCCAGGGCAAGTTTGGAATAAACAAATGAACAATGTCCACATAACAATTTCTGTTTCAATGCTTTGTTGTTCATATAAAAAAACATTTGTTTTAATAGCATGTGGATCTATGGTAAGAGAACCATAAGTTCCCTCCACCTGTCCCTTCACTAATACAACCCAAGGGAAGTTTAAATATCATAGACATGAACAGTTGCACAGCGCCTTCTAGTGGTTACATAATCTTTACATTTGGCTTCTACAGTAATTGTTTTTATTATCATGTTCTCTTGCTACAACATTGTTAGTGACAATTTATGATGGATTTTTACCCCACTTTTTTGAAGCTGGTTCTGTCAGACTGGTGTGAGTGACCTGACAGTCGTAAGATCCTTCATGGTTTCTGTCGATCTTCACACTGATTCTCATCTGAAAGGTTTCATCAGCATTTGGTCTGATTCCAGAAGATGTTTGATCCTCAAGATTAATTCTGTTCAATCTAATGTTCACCTGTACACCTCTGGGGTAGAAACCAGTGGCCAGACAGACCAGAACCAGTTTACTTCGATCACCAGGAACTTTCCTCGCAAATACATGAACTTCTGGAGAACCTGGACAAGACAATTATAATGCAATTGACAAACAAACATTTACAAAGAATTTGGTTTCATCTCTGTGGTTCCTTTTGTGAAGTGAAAAATTGTATTATTGTTTTTTTTTTAATCAAATTTTATGTTTCACAGAAGAAAAGTTGACTTAATTTATAATTGATATTTTTGGGAGATTGTTCCTTTAATAATTTGGTCTTTATACTTCATAAACTAATAACTGCTGCCATGTAATCCAATGTGACCGTATAAACTTTAACTAGTAAACAAGTCACTCTCCACACTTCTGCACTATATAAAACACACATACAATGTTTTATCTATATATTCCTAGTTTAGACCAAATTAGGAGTGTTTCACAATGCAAAGGATACAAACAGATATAATCCCTAGAAAGTTAAATGCACTCAAATGAGAATATCACTAGTATTTCTGAACCTGTTCTCACCAGTGATGATTATGATGATAAATCACCTCTGAACAAACAGAGAAACAGTATAAGCTAAATGAGAACATCAGATGGGGTCGGAAAAATCAACTTAATTCAAAGGGAAAATAAGTTTATTTTTCTGACTCCAGGCAAATAATTGTTGTTGTTTTAAGCAAAAACTTTTTTCTTAGGCTATTTTTTGTTGTTGATACATTCAGAAAACAAGACTTAATATCTTTCATTTTGCTCCTTAAGTTTGTACTGGAAAACAAGACAAAAATACAAGTAAGAAAATATATATATTTTTTTTTTTGCAGTGAACACACAAATTAGTCCCTCCAGAAAAACGCGATTATGCGATCGCATGATTCAATGCATAATCAGCCAAAGTCCACATATTTATGCGGGGGTGGCATTTTTTCAAATATGCCTACGCTGCGCTTTCGCCGCATAAATTGCCGATTTCGGCGCAAAATAGGCGGGGCTTGCATGATTTCATAATCCCCGCAGTTTCGTTGCAAAAAAAGTCACATCTTAGCAGAAAGTTGAAAAATGTTGCATTTACTTCACACAAGAGCAGACATTTTCTCCTGTTGCTATGGGAACGTTATGAAGTGACGTAATTACGCGACGTGAACATCATCGAAAAGCTGTAAAACAGGAAGCATTTTATTTTTTTATATTTTATTTATTCATTTTTACAGAAGTTGTAGCATATTCCTTTTGTAAAACTGAACTTGTTTGACTCATCAATGTTTTGTAAGTTTCAGCCGTGTGTTTATTAAGGTCTGAAATAAAACAAGATGAGAACTTAAATATTCCCAGCACTTTCTGTGATGTGTTACGCTTGCTTATCATAGGAAGTAATGAGAAATGGCTCTTTACATTAATGTAGTAGCCTAGTGACAACAGGGTGTTGGGGGAATCACTTTTTTCTCTTTGTTTCATCAAACCGCAGTTTTTGAAAGTTCCCGCAGTTTTTGTAAGTTCCCGCAATTTCATCACATAAAATTGCATAAATATCCCGCATATTCCATCGCATTTTTTAAGAAAACGTGCCGCATAATCAAGGATTTTGGCCCGCAACAATCACAAAAAACTCCTCATTTTTCTGGAAGGACTGACAAAATACAGGAGCTAATTACACTGATCTGATCAGAACTTACTCCTAATTGTGTTGATAAATATGATGATCCAGTCACTGCAGATCTTGAGGTAACGCTCGATGAACTGGTTTTGTCTAGTTTGACGATCCCATTTATCTTTGGTTTCTTTGGCTTTGGGGTTTTTACCAATCCACTGCATAGTGTCAGAATTGGTAGAAACATAAGTTCCATCAAATCCATAATCATCAAAGACAGTCAGATTCACTGATCCATCAGGAAGTTTATCCAGTTCACAGCCAATTATTCTCTGAAGAACATGAAGCTCTACAATCACAGAACAACACTCATGAGAAACACACACACACACACACACACACACACACACACACACACACACACACACACACACACACACACACACACACACACACACACACACACACACACACACTGTTTGGAGTCAGTATTATAAAATGAAAAAAATGAATACTTTTATACATCAGGAACGCATTAAATTGAAGTGAAAGTAAGAACATTTATAAAGTTTGCATGTTTTAAATTGTTTTGCCGTTTATACATTTAGCCTAATATATTTAGATTATTATTTTTTATCTATTTTGAGATTTTGAGTTATTATAGAGAAATGCATGTTTCACTTGTTCAAGTCTTTGTATAGAATGTTTATTTTTGTATTTCGATTAAGTAATACTATTTGTAACAACATGAACATAAAGAAAATAACATTACCACTTATAGTCAAATATGAAAACACGTTTACACATTTATTAATATTTTAAACATTAGGCCTATATATTGATACATATATTAAGCATTAATATAAATTAAAAAGTTGATTATCGTTGAACAAACAATGAGCTATTGGATTTGTATACAGTACGGTTGAAAAAAGTTATTTAAAAGGTATTGTCATTAAATATTGTAGGCCTACATATCGACCCAATCAAACACTCACCAGGACACTCTGCTAACAGTGGACAGTTTGAAAGTTTGGACAGCTGATCTAGGTACCAGTCTCTGGATTCAGGAGGTTCTC
Organism: Siphateles boraxobius; assembly: GCF_051911475.1. Lineage (NCBI taxonomy): Eukaryota > Metazoa > Chordata > Actinopteri > Cypriniformes > Leuciscidae > Siphateles > Siphateles boraxobius. The sequence continues at coordinate 226,613 of NW_027508872.1, forward strand.
CAGGAGCTTCGGTCCAGTCAGTCAGATTCTCTCTTCTCCAGACTCGTTCTTCATTACTGTAGTGAGCGATCTGTTTATCATCAGACTCACACACAGCACTGAACACAGGGAATGAGTCTGTTTTGGTCAGGGCTGTAAACTCGTAGCGAAGGTAATGTCTTTCTAAAGAAAATAAAAACCACAAACAACAATGAAAACAGGTCGAGACATATTTTCTTCTATCAGGTGATTTGTAAAATAACAGGCGACCATGGTTGCTAGAACTTCCTAAATAAATTCCTAAAAACAAATTCAAATGGTTTATAGTAGACCAGCCTACTTTGCAGGTCGAATTTCTGCTAAGCACACAAATCAAATTAAGTGTTTACCTTAAGTTTTTAAGTGCTTACCTTGATTCCCATCGCTTTGAGAAAAGAATAAAAAAATGAGCAAACACAATTTTATGTCTATAGGCAAGATATTTTCAATCATTTTGTCAGTTATATTTCAGACACGTTCCCGTGTGTCTATAAGCGGATTATATGCGTCTTCCTGTGACTGATGCTGCATCACTGACTGCTTGATGAAATTAAACTTTCGTTTTCATTACTGACTGCGGTTTCGGTAAAAGTACACCTACAAAAGTAAAAACAAAGAAAAAAAGTCGTTGTCAAAAACATATTTTTTGAAGCTCTTGAAAACACTTTTGACATCCTCGCTAGATTGAGAACATAAACTGTAACGGTTCAGCATTTAATAGTCAACGCACATGTCCAAACGGGGAAAAACAATAACATATTATATAAACAATGTAAAAGCTTCATGTATTGTTGTTTCTCCAGCAGGGAGCAGTATATGACCGAAAAACTCTTCATGAGACTCAAGATTATTGTCGACATGTTTGCAGGCAGCACAATTTACTTCCATAATTTGACATTTTGATTCAGTTGACGAATACCAGCAATCAAGTCAAACTGTTTAGTAGGTGAAGCTGGTAATGCTGTTTGTGGAGTTGCTTCATCCTCTTCTGCTGAGATCTGAAGAGATTTTAATATATTCTTTAACTTCAGTTGATTTCATCTCAGGCTGTGACTGGAAGACAGTTGTAGTTCTTGTGTTTCTGCTCATCTCTTTTTACTGTTCTGTTTTTTCCTTTAGTTATTCTGCTTAACACGCTTGTTGAGGCTGAGATCACTCTAATATACACAGATTTTAAGGCCTATACTTGTGGTCCAGATCTGGCAAACAGGAGCGGAGCGCCAAACTGCTTCATTACATGTGTTACGAGTGTCAGGTGTGGGTCGACTGGGCTTTTATACCACTTTTTATTACAACAGAAAAAACAGAATTGCTTTTCAAAGCAAAACTGAAAACCTATGTCTCTTTGGGAAGGTTTATGATTCCTGAGTCTAAATGGAGCTGATGTACACATCGAAATACGTGTTTTTTCTTGTATGGCGGATGTACAGCATGCTGTTGAATGTTCATATGTTTAGGTCTTTTATCAGAACTTTTTTTTTTATGTTGTTCAGCACAATGGTGGACAAGGATATATCCTTCCATTTCCAGATCTAGCTATCAAATCTTGATCAAATGATCAATGATCTATGATCAAATCTTTTTTTGCATACAGTAAAAGTGCTTTAATTACAGAATAACAGAAAAAAAGAAACAAACAGAATAGCATCTTCTGAATAATTTGTGAAAACTGCAAAATAATCATTTTTTCTGCAAATAGTTTTAAAAGTTGTTTTCTTTGACTATCGAACACTGTATTCAAATGAGCTGAAATGTCTGATTATCAGTGAAGATCTTCGAACCTAAACTCACCATAAAGGAGACAGCCCTAAACACAGCTCTATGGGTGAGGAATGCACAATAGCAATCAATTTACTTTCTACCAGATTTAATTTGATTTGTTTATTGTTCCTATTCTTTTTCAGTATCTTAGTGACAGACGACAGAGATACAACAGCAAATGACACGGACAAACACACAGTGTTTGAATTGTACAATGTGTGGAATACATAAATGTTTCCTTTCTTTTGAAAAAATTGTATGATTGAGTTCCTGAGAGTGTAACGCTGTCACATTGATCTTATCTATATTTGCCGCTTAACATTTCAAATGCATCTCCTCAGAACACTTTTGTTAGGACAACTGATGTGATCCTGATGCTTTGACATGTTTAAAACACACTCGCTGAACTGAGGATCTGTGTATTCCTGCGCAATAAGCATTATATCTCATCTGACCTGATACAGCAGATTACACACTATAAAAACATCTTGAGTTCATAAATATCATGTTCTTGTAAATGCTTATGCCAAACTGCAATGATCACATATTGTCACATTTTATACAAATTATGGAAAATACCGTACCATGTAGTCTGTGTTATCAAATTAAATTAAAACAGTGAAAATAATCAATAACCATCATAATAATCACTTTCACATTGTTCACATGTTTCTCCCTCATATACTGTCAAACTGTAAATTCATTTTTTTTAAATCTTTTAAAAAGGATATTTAAAAAACAAGAGATTTAAAGCAATGATCATGTTGAATTATTCTATTCTCACCATGTTTTTGTAGATGCAGTAACCAATCACGACGAGAGCTAGAACTGCTTCAATTCCTGCTATAGCAAGACATTGTGTTTCACTGTCAACATATCTTCCATCTGCAGAATGAAGAAAAAAATAATGCTGCATAAATGCTTTTAAACTGTTGAACAGAGTTTGACCTAAATTATTTATGGCAATTACACTACATTATTTAAAGGGCTCATGAAATGGAAAATCAAAATGTCCTTGATATTTACACACAGAAGACGTTACTATACAATAAAAACATACTGTAAGTATCACACTTCAAAGCTAACGGCCAAGTTTTCTATCCTTCTAAACATCAGGATATCCTTCCAAGAGTTGGAAATATTTGCAAATATTTGGAATTTTTAATGCATTCTAAGTTCATAAGCTAAACTCCAGAAAACAATAATCAGAAAATACATTTCATGGCCCTTTAATTACATTAAAAACATCAACACTACTCCTTTTTTCCACTGATACTGATTTAAATTCAATCTTCATAATTGTAGAAGTGGAAAAAAATCTGATATTTTCTGTAAAATTAGTTGTATTTACAGTGTAGGATTATGCCGTTCCAATCTCCTAGACCACATACAAACATTGCAAAATCAGCCTTTTATGATTTATGCTATTTTTAGAACAAAAACTTTATAAACAACTGATACATATAATGTATATACCTGTACATAATAAAAATGTATAATAATGTGGCATTATATACAAGCAAAGGAAAGTTTAAACATAATGGCAGGAAGTATTCTGGGAATATAAATCCCGATAACTGATACGAGGAGTTGGTCACTCTTGGGTCAGTAAACCTCCTTCTGAGTTTCATCACTTCGTATCTGATTCCTCCTCCTGAAACAACAACAGAGAATCATGTTACGTGTAACACATATTATATGTTCTCGATCCTTTGAAATATTCAAGAAACTGTCAAATGTAAAATATCTGATACCTATTTTATCTAAATATAAAGGAACATGATAAAAAGTGACCGTCATAATTAAGTATTCATACTAAAACAGAGTTGTCACCAATTAGAAATGGATGAATGAACAAAAATTAAAGCCTTAAACAAACTACATTTCTTGCCGAACATAAGAACACTGTATTTTCAGAATCAAACAAATTAAAAAAACATTTCATTTCTATTGGTTAATTTTCTATCATGTCGCGGATACCGTATATACATACGTATATACATGTATATATACAATATATACATATAAAATAGTCCCTATGACATTCTGTGCCATAAGGTCTTCTGAAGTCATTTGAAAATTTTATGTGCAGAAATTTGTGCTGAAATTTAATTCAGTTATTACAAAAATGTGCACAAATTGTAAAAAAACAAAAACTAAACAGGTATACAGAACTGGACACGCCTCTTCGCGAGTCTGATTCAATCAGAGTCGACCTCGTCAGAGCGTCTCCGTCATGTGACACAAATACAAATGAGTGATACATTTGACTTCTGTTATTTTCACTTTTTGATTTAGTTTTATCATCACTATTGTGTGGATGGTGAAGTTTCTCTAAATATGCCATGTGATTGAAACATAATTCATTCATGATCATTTAAAAAAGTTAAAAACATAAAAAACACCTAAAAAATAGAGATTTTAAAGCACTTAGAAGCAGCGAGTCAGATATTCAGCTTCAGTGTGTATATGGTTTATAAAAATACAAACACTTTCACTTCACAAATAATCAAATAAATTTATAATTTTTTATAGTTTTTAAACAAATGTAATGTACACAATTTAAAAAAAACTTTCTGTTTTTTAAATAAATGTTGCTGGTCACTGAACTTGTATATATTGGTGTGCCGAAGAATTATATCCTTCAACTCTTTAACAAAGTTGAATTGAATGAAATATAAATGTAAATTAATCAATATCAGTCTCTGCCCTAAAGACACGTGTGTAAAAGTCATCAGACGATATTTTTACAGTAGTTTAATAATAGGGGTGCAACGGATCAAAAAACTCACGGTTCGGATCGTTTCTCGGATCAGAGTAACGGATCGGATCATTTTTCGGATCAGCAAAAAAAATAAAAAATAAATGGCCTCATGTCTGCACCTATAAACACACCGATAGTTAGGCCTGTCACGATTACAAATTTTGCTGGACGGTAAATTGTCCAAGAAATTATTGCGATAAACGATAATATTGATAATAAACGATAATATTGTCGTTCTGAGACCATTTTCATCTAAAATAATGATAATGGCATAATAATGCAGGTATAGCTTTTCAAAGATCAATAAACTTTTATTTCTAAAGACTATTTAACACTGAAAACATCTTAAATATCCGCAATAAATGAACAAAACAACCAAAAACAATAAAAGCAAGGGACTCTCATTCTCTGTTAACAAAAAATGCATGTCTTGTCTTACCAATGTGTGACTTACGTTCACACTGAGAATCATATGCATCATGTACTGTGTGAGCATGCGTCTCATATGAGTATGTGCGCTAGTTTGTGTGTGTGCTCGCGTCTCATATGAGTATGTGCGCGGAGAGTTTGTGAGTGTGTGCGCTCGCGTCTCATTGAGTTTGTGCGCGAGTTTCTGTGTGTGTGTGCTCGCGTCTCATATGAGTATGTGCGTGGAGAGTTTGTGTGTGCGCGCGCGCGTCTCATATGATTATGTGCGTGGAGAGTTTGTGTGCGCGCATCTCGCGTGTGTAGAGTTTGCGTCTTTGTGCATTTCATATGTTGTTTGAGCATTCAGCAGTACATGTATGTTTGACTACTTAGTATGTGTATGCAAGTGTTTCATATATGTGTGCGTGAATGAAGTTTGATTTAAGCCCTAGATGGCACCTTATATGAGGGAGAGAGAGAGCGCTCGCAAGAGAGAGAGAGAGAGAGAGGGACGAGCGAGGGGTAGTGCTGCGCGAATGCCGTTTGTGATGGCTTTAGCCCAGTCTAATTGTGCAACAAGGGGCTGCTTAAATGCTGCAGTGATAAGCGGTTGTTGAGCAGCCTTAGTTTTCACTCCTGTCAGTGAAACATCTGGGTGATGTCGCTTCAAATGCGTGGCCATGCTGCCACAGTGCCTACACATTGTCACGGTTTTATCCACTAACCTCTTTCCTTCATCATTATATTTGACAGGGAAGCCAAAATGCTCCCATACAGGGGATTTAAATGACGCGGGGCGTTCAAGCTCCTCCGTTCCTCCGCTCGCCATGACCACGCTGTGTGTGGACTGAACATGCGCACAACTTTTTTTTTTTTTTCATAAATCAATCCGCGGATCACGTGTGTGCCGAACCGAAGATATTAGGCTTGTTCGACTTGAACCGGCGCTGCACAGACCGATCGGTTGATGACATCAGAGTACCGCGAGAGGGATTAGAGAGCAGACGGCTCCTTATGCTTTTGAATCGCTCTCGCGGTACTTTGATGTCATCAACCGATCGGTCTGTGCAACGCTGGTTCAAGTCGAACAAGCCTATTGATCCGAACGGATCACGGATCAATGATGATCCGTTGCACCACTATTTAATAAACAGCTTCACCTGAGATTGTCAAATACAGCAGGATTAATATTTCATCTCCAGATAGTCAAAGATGCACCAAAAACTATTAAAGCTGTGACAGTTAAACATGAAGTGAACACACTGAGTTACATAGACAGCATTTCTGGGCATCATAGTCTCAAAGCCTAGTGATTTGCTTATTACATATTATATATTCTATCTAACATGTGTTTATATGAGCGGATAGAAATATCTGATATTAGTGAAGATCTTCATAAGCATCATATTTCACCATATCCAGTACATAAACACTCACACTCAAGACTCATTTATTTCTTAATATTGCACATTTAACACATATTGTCCAAGAGGCTTTATTTACAGTATGCATTTGACAGACACTTTTACCAGTATCACACTTTTAGCTGTACATTTGATCAATATTGAACATGTTCCCTGGGAATCAAACCCATGATCTTGTGTTTGCTAATAATCATGATTAGCAAAATTACAGGAACACTATAAGGACATCTTAATATAATCTAGTCATGATGCAGCAGCATAATAAAGTAAACGTTACAAAGAATATTATTAAAAAAAGACAAAGACAAATATGCTTTTCTACACTCATAACAACATGTTTTACACAGACTAAAAAACTGAAAAGAAAATGAGTGAGCTGACAGTATTTAAACACATCATCTGAAAGGAAGGACGTTGATTCCAGTGGAAGATCATCACATAAAATCAGCCTGTAGACTTTAACCGTAATGCTAAAAGTTTAAACAATCACGATAATGACACTTAGTATATTAATGACACAGATCATGTATTGAGTCGTGTAAGAGAAGAGGCTGAGGTGAGGAATGTGAAGTAACAATGATGAACAAACACTATCTAGTGATTTAACTAGTTTTAACATGTCCAATTTTTATTTGTTTATGATTTCATAATTATTTAAATAAAAATATTAAACCACAAATGTAAAAATATTAGATCTAAAGTATTTTTTCTGATCCCAGTGCTGAAAATAATAATAATAATAAATATTAAATAATAATAATAAGTATTAAAAGTCTCATTTTATCAGAGAGTTTTACATGGGGTTTCTGGGATGTATGATAGATTTCTGCCTGGTAACAGCTGAACGTAACGGCCAATAATAGCATTTTAGTTTAGCATATTATTTAATAGCAATATAAGAAATGTAATACTAATTATTGATTAATTTTTTTTTTCCACATTATGATTTACTACAAGGTAAAATAATGAGATAAAAAATATCTTGGCTTTGCAATTTATAATTCTGTTAGGTGATGAGTTTGAGTTTTATGTTAAAAACTTTTAATAATTCACTGTTAGTGTGACTTCTGTTGAGTGTAACACTGTGAAACTGATCTGTGTTTGACCGGTTTAACAAGCGTTTCAAATGTGTTTGCTGTTTCACTTTTGATCAGATCACAGAAAACAGAAGCATTTTAAACTCTCAAATGCACTTCTATATACAGTGGATAGTATAAGTGAACACACCCATGCTAAAGTTGACTAAAAAGAGGAATAAAAAATCATCTTTTGGAAATTGATCTTAATGCCTTAATTTAAAAAATGAGGAGAAATCCAACCTTTAAGGACATCAATTTTCTTTGTGAATGAATAATGTATCGTAAATAAATAAATGTTCTTCCTTAAAATACAGATTGCGTAAGTCAGGACACCCCTATGTTAAATTCACATAGAGGCTGCAGTTTTTATTTTTTAAGGCCAGATATTTCATGGATCCAGGATACTATATATCCCGATAAAGTTTCCTTGGCCTTTGGAATTAAAAAATCCCACATCATCACATTCCCTTCATCATACCTAAAGATTGGCATTGGTAAAACACCAATTCACAACTGACTACTGTCCATTTGACTGAAACTACATTTTATGTAAAACATTATCATGTGATCTCGACCCTTTGAAATGTTTCAACAGACTCTCAAATGTCAAATGTGTCGTATTTCTACCAACCACAATTAACATAAACAGGAACTGTCATTTTGTTAATAAATCAGAGCTGACTCAGGTTAGAAAATGCTGATGGAAAACACAGAAAACAAACAGCGTTTTTTGCAGAACAGAGCTGGATAATGAGAATACAGTGTGTGCATTCAGAATGAACGAACACGAGAAACATTTCATTTAAACCTGTAAACCTGTTCACGTCTCAGTGTGTGTAGATCCATTAGTATTGAGCTCATGATGATTCAATTCCGCACACGCTGTATTGGCCATCGATTTCTGATAACTCACTGCACCGTTAGCGGAAGAATTTCTCTCCTGACCTAAAGATACAGTATAAAATGGATATTATGTTATTGTAAACATATAATTATATTTATAACTTCTTTTGTTTGATAAATATTATAAATAACTTTTCCTTGTAGTCTGTGGTCAAATGAAATCCAAATCATGAAAAAAAATCACCATGTTCACATATTTCTACCATCATATACTGCCAACTGTCCATACATTTCACAATGTCTTTAAACAATGATATATAACCAAACCAAAGATTTAAAGTTACAATGATCATGCAGAATATTTATAACCCACCATTTCTTCTTCTCCTTTTGAAGATGAAGCAACCAACCAGAGAGAGAACTGCAACTACAACTACAACTGCTATAACTCCAACAATCCATGTATAATGTGTTTCACAGTCAATACAAGTTTCATCTGCAGAGTGAAAATAAAAATAAACAATAATTAAAATCAAACTAATATATATTTTTAAAAAATGTTTTATATCAACATCACAAACTATTAAACTGAGTTGAGGCACTTTAATTGTTTGTGGCCAGCAGCATTAATCCATATCAGCATTATCATGTCCTCCTGTTACAAATACACTGTAAAAAATTAGTGTAATTTTAACGGTAAAAGACGGTGAAAAACTGTTAATTGGTTAACTGACAGTTTCCGTACTATATATGATGAATAACATCTCTGGTTACTGGTGTAACCTATGTTCTCTGAATATGGAACGAGACGCTGTGTAGCTTAGACGCGGTGAGAACGCCCTCTGGGTGTGCCAATTGTCTGAAGCCCATATAGAATCATGCCAATTCATTGGCTGACGGCGCGGGCGCCGCCTCGACGCTCTTACGTCGTCATATTATATTAGCGCGCGCGCCATCTGCTCCTCAGATTTCTCTGCCGAAAAAGGAAGCTTGTCGGCAGCGCGAGGAGCTTGGCAGCGAACGCAGCGTCTCGTTCGCTATTCAGAGAACATAGGTTACACCAGTAACCAGAGACGTTCTCTTTCATAGGTTCACTCAACGCTGCGTAGCTTAGACACAGTGGGAACGAAATACCAAACTCGCCAAGCTAAGCGCTGAACGAGATGTAGCATGGAGGTCACTCTGAAATGGCTTGGCCCTCTGTGTGAAAGTGATTCAGTATGTAGTTGTGCTTACATCCCATTGTTTGTTTGAATGTAATTGTATATATGTTTTAAATTGTTTTATTCTACTGTTTGTGAAGCACCTTGGGCAACGTCTGTTGTATTATGTGTGCTATATAATAAATTTAAAAAAGCGCTGCCGTAACTAGTACAACAACCAGATAAAACACATGACTGGTTCAAGCAGACAAAACATGGGAACCTGGAGCCATGTCGAGATCCAAACTGTAGAATCTGACAAAAGTGTGCGGAGAGGACCAGCCTGCCGCCCCACAAATGTCTTCCAGGAGGACCCCTCTAAAACGTGCTTGAGAGGAAGCCACACTTCTGGTGGAATGTGGCCTGATGCTAAGAGGTGAAGGCAGACCTCGCAGCTCATATGCCATTGAAATAGCCTCTGTAACCCAGTGGGAAATTCTCTGCTTCGATGCGGCAAGGCCGCGGTGGCCCGCACCGAAACATATTAAGAGCTGACTAGATTTTCTCCAACTGCTAGAGCGATCTACATAGAACTTCAACGCTCGGACAGGGCAGAGCAAATGAAGCTTCCCGTCTTCCTCAGAAACAAAAGGATGGAAAGAGTGAAGGTTGACAACCTGAGAGCAAAACGATGTGGAAAATACTTTGGGCACATATCCTGCCCTTGGTCTTAAAGTCACCTTGACCAGACCAGCAGTCCATACATGTCTCGCTAACAGAAAAAGCTTCCAAATCCCCAACCCGCTTCAAAGAAGTCAAAGCTAATAAAAGAGTAACCTTGAGATTCAGAATCTGCTCCGGAGCTGACTCCAAGGGCTCAAAGGGAGCCTCTGTTAAGCCCTCCTGGACGACTGACGACTCCAGGGGAGCGTGCTGGTTTCAGGCGCGTAACCCTGCGCATAAATGGTGAGACTAGCCTTAGTTTGCCCAGGGGGATCTCATCCGACTCTCTATGAGCTGGAATAGCAGCAACGTATACTCTTAGAGTGGTAGCGGCCGCTCCAGAAGCAAAGACCAAAGCTCAAAGCTAGCGGCCTCTGATGGGCCATACGCATAGCTTCCAAATGTCGGGGCGAGGATGCAATTTCCTGCCCTGAAGCTTGGATAATAGATCCTCCCTGACCAGAATCTTCCAGGGAGGATTTGAAAAGAGGAACCAGCTTCGAGAACCATGGCTGGGACGGCCAGAATGTGGCTACGAGTAGGAGACTGGTTCCGCTCTCCCTCACCCTGAACAGAACCGCTTGGATCAATGGCGGGAATGCATAAAGGTTTTGCATCGGCCATGGGTGGGCGAATGCATCTATTCCCAACAGTGCTAGGGGGCTCAGGGAGAACCAAAGTGGGCATTGGGACGACTCCTGTGATGCAAATGGGTCCACTTCCACCTTTCCAAACATGTTCCAAATCAGGGCTACTGTCTGACGGTTCAGCATCCACTCCCCCTACCTGAGCTTCTGTTTCAACAGAAAATGCGCTGTGAGGTTCAAGATCCCGGGGACACGGACAGCCCTCAGTGAAAGGAACTTGGCCTGAGCCCACAGGAGGAGGTGGCGCGCATGCCTGTCTAGGGTGCGTGACCGTGAGCCCCCCTGCCGGTTTACATGGGACACTACCGCCATATTGTCTGTCCTGACAATGACATGGTGCCCTTCCAGAAAAGGGAGAAAGTGTTGAAGGGCCAGGGAAACAGCTCTCAACTCCAAGCTGTTTATGTGCCAAGAGAGAGTCTCCCCAGTCCAGACCCTGCATGCTGGCCTGCCCTCGAAAACCGCACCCCAGCCGGTCATAGAGGCATCCGTCGTAATCATTTGGCGACGGAAAACAGCGACCATGCTGACCCCCTTCTGAAGAAAGAGGGGGTCCCGCCAGACTGAAAGGGCGCAGGAGCAACTGCACGACACCTTCAACAGGCGAAGAGCCGGTCCTGACGACCGGGCCCCTGAGAGCTTCATCCACCACAGAAAAGGTCTCATGTGGAGCAACCCTACTGGTAGCACAGGGGAGGCTGCGGCCATGAGACCCAGAAGCCTGCGGCAAGTGCCCACAGAAACACGATGGCCAAGCCTGAAGCGGGCCAAACATGTCACGAGACTGAAAATCCGGGCAGGAGCCAAATGGGCCTGCATCAGAACGGAATCCAGGCGCACCGCTAAGCAAACTGTGCGTTGAGCTGGGGTGAGAACACTCTTCTCTGTGTTTAACCTCAAGCCGAGATACTGAATGTGATGAAGGACAATGTCCCTGTGGTGGGTCACCAATTCCCTGGAGCTGGCTAAAAGGAGCCAATCGTCCAGGTAGTTGAGTATACGAATTCCCTGGAGCCGCAACGGGGCCAGAGCAGCATCCATACACTTTGTGAACGTCCTCGGCGCTAGAGCAAGACCAAAGGGAAGGACCTGTACTGGTAAGCCTTTACTCCAAAGGCAAATCTGAGGAACTTCCTGTGTCGACGTACAACCTGAATATGGGAATATGCATCCTTCAGGTCTACAGTCACAAACCAGTCCCCCGCACAAATTTGAGATATGATAGCTTTTAGCGTCAACATCTTGAATTTCCCTTTGTAAAGGGAGAAATACAACCGGCGGAGGTCTGGAATAGGTCGCAGACCGCCGCCCTTCTTCGGGACCAGGAAGTAACACCTGAAGAAGCCTTGCTTGACTTCTTTTGAGGGAACTTCTTCTATCGCTACCTTGAGGAGAAGGGACGAAATCCCCTGCTGTAGTACAGAAAACTAAAATGAAAAAACTGTGATATATTTTACAGTAAAATACTGTTAAGTTTTTAACCTTAGTTTTTTCTAATCAGTTATGTACATTAGGGTTTTATCTTACATTTAATGTTGTTAAAATAATGTTTACTGCATGGAAAAGCTGCTTATGATGAGCTTTGATTCATCATGTGACTCATCACCACTGTGATTGGTGGTTATCAGTGTATTACAATGATACAAAACAGATATTAGTACTTCAATATGTCGGTATATTAACATTATATCAGATAATTAAATATGTTTTTACTGTAAATTTAAGTCTGTAAAACCTAAAATGTTGCTACCATGTTTTTTACAGTACATTTCTGGCAACCACAGCTACCGTTTTATTACCGTAAATTTACAGTGTGTGTGAGTGACTTCATGAATTTTATGATGGATATTTACCCCAGTTTACTGTAACTGGTTCTGTCAGACTGCTGTGAGTGACCTGACAGTCGTAAGATCCTTCATGGTTTCTGTCGATCTTCACACTGATTCTCATCTGAAAGGTTTCATCAGCATTTGGTCTGATTCCAGAAGATGTTTGATTCTCAAGATTAATTCTGTTCAATCTAATGTTCATCTGAACATCTCTGGGGTAGAAACCAGTGGCCAGACAGACCAGAACCAGCTTACTTTCATCATCAGCAGATTTACTCACAGAGACAAAGACATCTGGAGAACCTGGAGAAGAAAATAATGATGCATAAAATTTTCTTCCAATTACAGTAGTTATGTCATGAACGCAGCATAAGCTTGTTGTTTTAGTTCAGGAGGAACTGTAAAAGGTGGTTGTGCTGCTCAGTGACTGACATCTGTCTAATAATCTCATCCCTGTTTCAATCGATCCCAACCTATTGAAGCTGGACGATGACATCAGGGTTTTATCCAGAGAGCATATATATATAAATTAACTAAATTAATAACTTTTTTACAGCAAAAATGAACCATCTCTGAACTTACTTAAGTTGAACTGTGACGCTATTTTCATGAAACAAACTTTTTTGCATTATTTTTCTGTTATCTCTGTAAAGCTGCTTTGAAATAATCTGTATTGTAAAAAGCGCTATATAAATAAACGTGACATGACTAACTTGACTATGTTATATGTTTGGATTATTGTCATATGCTTTAGCTGTTTGGATTATTTTCACTTGTACTTTACTTTTCACGAAATCCAAACGTGCTGAAAAAACTTTCGGACACTTCTCATTACAAATCGGAAGCTTGTTTCTGCCACAGAATACAAAATAAAAAAGGTAATTGCGACTTTTTATATGACAATTCTGAGAAAAAAAGTAAAAAAAATGTATATCTCACAAATCAGTACTGTACTGACTCTGAACATCCTCTTTTTAGCGAATACCAGCCGCTGCCATCGGGAAAGAGACTGAGAATGCCAATTTGTAAAAATAATAGACTGAAGCTTTCATTTGTTCCAGCCTCGATAAAACTGTTGAATATGTCCCGGAACAATGCACCTACAGTATAGCAAATTAGCAGTAGCACTTCACTGTGTTAAGCACTTCACACATCTTGTATTTTATTTTTATACGTTGTTGTGCTGTGTACATTGTTGTGTTGTGTATTGTGTTGTGTGTAATACTGTAGAACTTTGCCCAAGACAAATTTCCCTTCGGGGACAAATAAAGTTTATCCTATCCTATCCTATCCTTTCCTATCCTACACACACACATATTGCCATAAAGTAGAGTTTACTTTACACACTCACAAAGTCGCTAAATAATGTGATCTGATTAAAACTTACTCTTATATGTGTTGTTAAACGTTGAGATCCAGTCAGTACAGATCCTGAGGTAATGCTGCAGTAACTGGATGTGTCCTTTGTTATGATCCCATTCCTTTTTAGTTTCTTTGGCTTTGGGGCTTTTATCAATCCACTGTCCAGTGTCATAATTAAAGGATATAAAATCTTCTCCATCAAATGCATAATTATTAAAGACAGTCAGATTCACTGATCCATCAGGAAGTTTCTCCAGTTCACAGCCAATCATTCTCTGAAGAACATGAAGCTCTACAATCACAGAACAACACTCATGAGAAACTTACAGTAAATATAATGTCTGATATTTAATACGAGTAAAGCATGAATCTCACCAGAACACTGTGTGTCTGTGCAGTTTGACAGTTTGTACAGCTTATTTTTGTACCAGTCTCTATAATCATATGAATTTACAGAAGTTTCAGTCAGAATATCTCCTATCCAGGCTTCAGTGTCGTTACAGTAATGAGAGATCTGTCCATCATCACACAGAACCAGAGAACTGAAATTAAACGGGTCTGCTTTGGTCATCATGGCCGTCATCATGTAGTGGAGATAGTGTCTCTCTGAGGAACATATAAAACACAAACAACAATGAAAACACTTTACTGGGGCAAAAATTCTTACCAATAGGGTGCCATATTGAATATACTAATTTAATTAAATTACAGACTTTTGATAAGCTAAGTGCACTAAGCCATATTGCAATTTTTGGTTCTAGTTCAATATACAGATGCTTTGCCAAAGCAGTGGTACAAAACACAATGTAAGAGACCTTTTATGCTATCATGAAAAGTGAAAATATATTTTCGGTTCATAATAAAAATGCTACAGTCTATGTAATTAATGGAAAACGTCTCAGGTTACGTCTGTAACCATAGTTCCCTGAGAAAGGGAACGAGACGATGCGTCGAACGCTTTGGGAACGCCCCTGGCGTGAATGCGTCTGAAGCATCTATGTAAACTAGTCCAATGGAAAGAATGAGCGTCACGGACGGGTGACGTCATGACCAGGAAGGGATAAATGCACATCCGGTGCAAACCGGCATTAGCTTCGAAAAATTGCCGAAGCAAGCAGATCACAGGGATGCAGGAAGTATAGCAGGGTGACGCATCGTCTGGTTCCCTTTCTCAGGGAACTATGGTTACAGACGTAACCTGAGACGTTCCCTATCGAGGGAACTCGCGATGCGTTGAACACTTTGGGAACGAGAATACCCAAAACAGCAGACTTACAAGTAACTGAGTGTCAGACTGTTGTAGCTAAGCACTAAGCACCTGAGAACCTGGGGCAGCATCCAGGTCTAAGCTGTAAAACCTAACGAATGTGAGCGGTGAGGACCAGCCTGCCGCATCACAAACGTCTTGAAGAGAAACCCCAAATAATAAGGCTTTAGAAGCCGCCATTCCCCTAGTAGAGTGAGCTGTGACCGCAAAAGGACACGGCTGGTCAGAATACTCGTATGCAAGTGAAATAGCCTCAACTATCCACCATAAAAGGTCTCTAACATTGTGTTTTGGCAGGTGGGGGAAACCGAAAGGGCCTGAAGATCTCCAACTCTCTTTAGGGATGAAATAGCTAGCAGAAAGACAGTCTTAAGGGTAAGAAATATCTCTGAAAACGAATCTAAGGGCTCGAATAGAGCCCTAGACAGGCCTTCTAGTACTATAGCAAGATCCCAAGCTGGCACCTTAGTGCGAATTGCAGGCCTCAGCCTCAGTGTGCCACGAAGGAAACGTGTAATCAGGGGGTCTCGACCCAAAGATGTATCCCCCACAAGAGCGTGGTAAGCCGGAATGGCCACCACGTAGACCTTGAGCGTGGAAAGACATAGACCTGACGTAAAGCGCTCCTGCAGGAACTCGAGTACTGTGTTCACAGAACAGTTAACCGGATCCCACTGATGTCGGTGACACCATACAGAAAAAACTTTCCACTTAAGTGCATATAATTTCCTAGTAGCTGGAGCTCTGGAGCTTAGAATGGTCTCAACCACCTCAGTTGAAAGACCACTCTCTATTAGTTGGGCCCCCTCAAAGGCCAAACCCACAGGTTCCAAATCTCTGGTCGAGGGTGAAATATTGTGCCCCCGGCCTGAGACAGAAGGTCTCTCCTGATCGGGATCTCCAAGGAAGGACTGTCTAAGAGATGGATCAGGTCCGTAAACCAGATCCGACTTGGCCAGCGAGGTGCTACTACCAGTAGGCTTATTCCGTACCAGGAGACTCGCTCCCGAACTCCTGGGAGCAGAGCAACAGGGGGAATCGCGTACAGACGTAGCCTCGGCCACGTCTGCACCATAGGGGGGCTGGGTGAGTAAGGGAGAACCACAGTGGACAGTGTGTCTTGTGCTGAGACGTAAACAGATCCACCTCTGCTCGGCCGTAAAACTCCCAAATTTTCTCCACTGCCTCGGGGTGGAGTCTCCAGTCCCCTGGCCTCAGCTCCTGCCTCGACAGGATGTCTGCTCCAATATTCTGGTCCCCAGGAATATATACTGCCCTCAGGGAGAGTACCTTCCCCAGAGACCACAGGAGGATCTGGTGCGCCAGATTGCAAAGCGGACGCGAACACAGACCCCCCTGGCGGTTCAGATAAGAGACCACTGATGTGTTGCCTATACGGACGAGCACATGATGGCCCCTCAGGTCTGGGAGGAACTGCCTCAACGCATTGAAGACAGCCATCATCTCCAGGCAATTTATGTGCCAAGAAAGATGATGACTCTTCCACAGACCCTGAACCGAGTCAGCCGACCCAGCCGGTGAGGACGCATCGGTCGAGATAGTAGCTTGATGGCAAAGAGCTCCCAACACCGGACCCTCGGTTAAGAACCAGTGCTTCCTCCACATAACCAAGGCGCGGAGACACCGCCGCGTGATCTTGATCATACGAAGTGGGTTTCCCCTCGGGGAGAACCCTCTGGTCCTGAGCCACCACTGTAAAGGTCTCATGAACAGCAGGCAAAAAGGTATCACGTTGGACGATGCTGGCAAAAGACCCAACAATCTCTCGAACTGTTTTACAGTGCGTGACTGGCCTAGCCTCAGCCCTGTTGTGGCAGTCAGGATAGCAGCTACACGAGTGGGCGATAGAGTGGCCGGCATCGTCACTGAATCCCATACTACACCAAGGAAAGTGGTCCTCTGTACTGGAGAAAGCACACTCTTCTTGGTATTGAGCCTCAACCCCAACATCTGCATATGAGCGAGAACGACACCTCGGTGCCGAACCGCCAACTGCTCTGATTCTGCTAGAATCAGCCATTCGTCGATGTAGTTCAGAATACGTATGCCCTGTAGCCTGAGCGGGGCTAGAGCTGCATCATTTCGTGAACGTGCGGGGTGATAAAGCTAGACCGAAAGGAAGAACCCGATACTGGTATTCTTTGCCCCCGGAAGAAAACCTTAGGAACTTCCTGTGCTGAGGGAGGATAAAGACATGGAAGAAAGCATCCTTCAGATCTATCGTGACAAACCAGTCCTCGGATCTGATTTGAGTCACGATCTGTTTGAGTGTCAGTATCTTGAACTTGAGTTTCTGTACTGACTGATTTAACAGACGAAGATCTAAAATGGGACGCAACCCTCCATCCTTTTTTGGAACAATGAAATAACGGCTGTAAAAACCCGACCCTCGGTCGAGTGAGTACACCTGTTCTATAGCTTCCTTCGCTAACAGGGCCTTTACCTCTTGCTCCATTACCAGAGCCTGCTCGGGATGCACCACTGTGAGCAACACCCCGTTGTATCGAGGAGGACGAGAACCAAATTGTATTCTGTATCCTTTCTATACAATCCGCAGGACCCACCGAGAAATATTTGGCAGTAGCTTCCACGCTGCCAGAAAATCTACTCTAGAGGCTGGTCTCTGGCGTTAATGAGCGTTCTGGAGCCTGAAACATAATGGCAGAAACTACCTGAACTGGCTGCTCTAGAACCCCCCTCAGAGGGTGCGAAACTGATGCAGTGCCGCAGCATCGCATCAGCGACTCGCTGGAGACTGCTGCGCCCTGAAGCACCGTGGCTTGCAGGGTTGGCAGAACGGTCTCGTGAGGACCCCGAAGTGGAACGGGCACCGTATACTGAGGTGTACACCGCTTCACTTCGGTCGGGGCTGTCCTCACAGGCCCGACGCCAGTGGCATCAGTACCTCTTTTTTTGAGCCAAAGTTTTCTTTGCCTGAAGAACGGTCCTCAGATCTGGCTTCGACATAGAAGACTTCGACTGAGAGTGCTGCGCCTTTTTCCAGTGTTTCTGTGGAGGTTCACGAGACGCAACACTCTCTTTCTGTTGCACACGATATGATGAGATCGATGGCTGGGGCTGCTCACACCCAGCAGCCCCAGGGGGCTGGACATGGCGAGGGAGAAACTTTTTAAAAGCATCAGATTGCTTCTTAGATTCCTGAAATCTCTCGACGACCGCATGAATTGCGTCGCCGAAGAGACCCGAAGGCTCAAGCGGAGCATCTAATAAAAAGGTACGATCTCTCTCTTTTAAATTGGCCAGATTTAACCATAGATGTCTCTCAGTAGCTACCAGGGCTGCCATAGACCGCCCAATTGCCCTGGCGGTCTCCTTAGTAGCTCTGAGAGACAGATCGTCAGCCCGACTAAGTTCTCGAACCTCGTCAGGACCAACTCCCTCGCTGTTATCTAGGTCCCCCAGCAGGTCAGCCTGGTAAGCCTGGAGCAATGCCATAGTGTGTAGACATGCTCCAGCTTGACCTGCTGCTGTATAAGCTTTACCCACTAAAACCGATGTTGCTTTAAGTGGTTTAGTGGGCAGGGCTGAGGCCTTTAGTGACGATGCTGGACCAGGTGACAGATAGCTGGCTAGTGTCTGTTCAGCCTGGGGCATCGCCTCATAACCGTACTCTTTCAACCCTCTTATTTTAGAATACACATTAACTTGAGGGCTGAAAAGACGTGAATAATACGGCTTATTCCACGATTTAGAGATTTCATTGTGCAAATCGGGAAAAAAGGGGAGGCCTCGTGGTGGAGATGATGTGGTAGAAGAAAGGAAACGCTCGTCTAATTTGCTTTTGGGACGAGTGTCCCTTTTCTCAGCTGGCTATACAGTATTTAATCTATTAACAGCGAGAGACATCACCTCCACCAGCTCATCATATGCTGGGGAAATAGATGGCGAAACTACTTCGACAGTGTGTGTGCTTTCATTCTCCATACTCATAATATCAACCTCATCGGAGGAGGAGCACTGAAGTAATGGAGGGCTCTCTCCCCGGGGCGGAAGAAGCCGCAGAGCGGGCTTCCTACACCGGGAGGAGAGCACTGGATCTTCCGGGTAAGGAAGGAGAAAAGGCCCTCGGACCCGTCTCCAACCCCTCCGAAACATCCTTTTGCGATCCCCAGGAATCCATTCTCCGCGCCGCCTAGGCAGACGCGGGTCCTGTACCCCGAGGATCGCGAGCCTGCCCACTCTCGCCAAAGAGTGACAGACAAGAGCGGAGCATGCGAAGCGGAAGCATTTCACAGTGTTGGCACTCAGCCCCCTCGAAGGCTGAGACCGCATGCTCCAATCCCAAACAAATGACACAAAACTTGTGTGTGTCCCCACCCGTTAAATAACGCAGGCAGGGAGAAGCACACTGCTTGTACATTTGTTTCGCCATAACGTTTCCGAGATATATTTGCAACAGATATATTTGCAACAGACAACAATAAATAGACAGAGACAGTATAACACAGTTCGCTTGCTGAGGCAACAGAAGCTGATGCCGGTTTGCACCGGATGTGCTTTTATCCCTTCCTGGTCATGACGTCACCCGCCCGTGACGCTCATTCTTTCCATTGGACTAGCTGACATAGATGCATTCACGGCGGGGGCGTTCAAGCGTTCGAAGCATCGCGAGTTCCCTCGATAGGGAACTACAGTTTTAGTTATTGTTCAGCACTGTGACATGACAGTGTCAGTATCAGGATCATCAATAATCTCTGCACAGACTTCAGACATCCAACAGATATTTTTTTTTGTACTCGGAATGAATTCAGAGAGATTGTTGGTGCCTATCAATCTAAAATCAATTCTGTAAAGGCTACTTGACTTTTCACGAAACCCAAACTAAAAAAAAAACTTTAGAAGCGTAAATTCTGACTTTAAAACACTCAATTCTGAGAAATAAAGTCAGACTTGTGAGATGTAAACTCGCAATTGTGAAATAAAAGTTTAAATTATATTTTAAAAAGTTTTATTCTGTGGCGGAAACAAGCTTCCATACAATTCTGCTGTTTTCATGTGTCAATAATTGTTTTATTATGCGAATGTGAAAACGCGTAACTGGTGCCCGTTACTAAAGGCACACGAAACTGAAAGCACTTGCTGAGATTGAGTTTTACTTCATTCTTGTGGACAGAGTCGTTCAGAGAAGCGGGAAAGTTCACTTTAATAACTGAAATCAATACAAGATTCGACAGATTCACTGTATATGATGATGTTCTTGATGGGAGATTCACCTGATCATAAGCTGATCTCGTGAGAAAAGTGCGTGGAACAGATACTGACTCATTAAAACACAAAAATCCTTTTGCGCTTTCGATTGTTTTAACAAAGCAATGGCATAAAACATAATGTTAGAGACATGTTATGTTGTTATGAGAAAGCTAAAATATTTTCAGTTTATTAATGAATGAGAAATAAATATATTAAATATAAGCAAACTCGAAAGGTTTAGTTTAAACATTTGTAGATAACTGCGCCTCTGCTGTGGATCAGAAGAAAAACAAATGAACTGTCCTTACCTTGATGCGCATCACTAGAGTGAGAAATAAGACAGATTATTGTTATCTCTACAAAGAACATGTTTTTAAACGCGAGCGCGTGAAACATGTTTGCTTCAGTTCAGCGCGCGCTCTAGTGTTTCACTGATGAAATCTGAAAGTGTCTCTGAATGTCGAGCGCGTTATTTCACCAGCTCGGACTGACAGAAAGATCTTTATTGGTCCTGAAAGTTTGGCATAAGGCGGGCCGTATTAACACTATTGGCCTACAGATTAAAGGGAAGTGATAAATCCAACAGGCTTTGTAAAAGTAATGATATTAAAAATACTACATTTGAACTTCATTATATTAGCTTTTCATTGTCTTTTACCATTGCATTGATAAGAAAAACGTGTTAAGCAGTATAGGCCCAATTTCTGTTTTACTTGTAGTAAGATTTAGCCTAAAATTGTATGTTTTCCTGTAGGCTACTTTCACCAAAAGTGCATGTAAACTAAAAACATTAATGATTTGCCTGATAAGGACAAATAGATATGGTTGATCATAAAACATTTACCACCGAATTATGAAAAGGCTATATTGCTTTTTGTAGATTAATTACTGTTTACTGTAATGGCCCTTAAACTTTCTGTAAGTGCCATTAAGCAGTTCAGCAAATACAATATTTTATCCAATAAAACATTTATTTATTTGTCAAGGTCTTGTGCTCATAAGTCACTTTTCCTAATTAATAAATAGCCATAGGCCGAAATAAAAATATTTCAGCGCGCATAAATAAAACAACAATGTTAATTTTACTCAAAAACTTATAAAAGGTCAAAACTGATCAATTTGCAGTGGTCTCTTAATTTGTCTTTCAATCTCCTAGACCAACCATCAAACATCACAAATCACACTGTTCTCAAGATTTTTTATTTAATGGATTTTATTTCAAATAAAAATAACATTCACACACGTACATTAGACGCATGTGGGGGGCATAACCCCTAAAATCCACTGGATCCGTCTACGGCGCGAAACGTCAGCGCCACGTTTTTGATGCGTCCCTAGCTCGGCGTCAAAGTCCACCGGAAGCGTCTCAGACGGTGGATTTACCCCTAAAATCCACTAGATCCGTCTACGGCGCGGAACGTCAGCGTCGCGGATGCCGCAGCTAATCGCGGCCATTATAGTCAATGCTCTTAAGTCCTCCAGCTGCGGACGCAGCGCGTCTCAAAAGCGTCCCAGAAGCGGCTCTCCGCTTCGCTAAGATAGGCGCCTAGTCTATTTTTGACGGACCCGCGTCCAAGCCGCACCGTGAATACAAAATAAAAGTCAAAAAACACAATCCATTTCAAAATAAACACCCTGTGGAGTCTCCGCATCCCTACAGTTTGGACAACAATGCCTCTGATTGGATACCAAGTAGGAAATAACAACAGAAAAAACTAATAGAAAGAATTCACTTAATTAAGTAACCCACTTACCTATTGTACAAGCACAAGGAGGAAAATTGAAAAAGGAAAAATCAATAAGGTAGCACAATTAACTGTCTGCTCCTGAGCCAAAAGAAGACAAATGAACAACAAATAAACAACGCTCCGATTCTGAGGAAAAATGAAGAAGTCACCAACGCTCCGCTGCTGAAACGGGTCTGAGACGCTTCCAGTGGACTTTGACGCCGAGCTAGGGACGCATCAAAAACGTGGCGCTGACGTTCGCGCCGTAGACTGATCCAGTGGATTTTAGGGGTAAAGAGCATTGACTATAATGGCCGCGATTAGCTCCGGCATCCGCGACGCTGACGTTCCGCGCCGGATGGATCCAGTGGATTTTAGGGGTAATTGCGCGTCAACGCGGCCAACGACGCAGAAGTATAACACCGGTTTCAAGCCGGTTTCACACTGCACGCGTTTGCAGAGCGTAAAGCCTTGTTTATACTCGACGCGTCCGCAAGAGCACGAAGGTGCGCGCGGCAAAAATGACGTCATTGCGGTCGTGCGCGTTGGGTGCACAAGACCCCATTTCGCCCGGCGGTGTGCACGGCACTTTTTGTAACATAGCGCGCGGCGCCGCATCCGAAGATGAACGACTTCGAGCCGAATCTGGCCGAACTGGTACGTCTGTACCAGCATGTTTATGATCCTTCTATACACAGAGACATTTGCATTGATGGGCGACCATAAAAGGAAAGCCTCTCATTTTGTGGAACACATTTGCATTAAACACACAGATTGCACTTGTCTAAAGTAACTGCTTACATTTACAAAATAAGCCAACAATAGCAGAAGTAAGCCCTGCTGATGAAATTAAGGTTTAAACACTCTTCAATAAGGCTTCAGTTGTTTAACTAGTTTACATGCAGTGAAAGTACAATAACTGCATTTATTACTCTTTTTATATGAATCAGCAATTAATAAACTAGTAATAAATGGAAAACTACTTCTTCACTGCTGATTCCTGGTGGTTTAGAGGAGAATTACTCCGAGTCGCCCCCTGTCGTTTCACAGAATAGCACAACGGCGAGCGCGTCAAGTATAAACGCCTCGTCCGTTTGGAGAGGTGCGCGCGCAGTCAGCGGAGACTCGCGCTCGTGCTCAGATAGCAAAATCTTCCGGGCCTTTTCTGGCTTCTTCTGGCATTTGTTTGGTTTGTGTACGATGTTGCCAAATGGATGGCAACCCTGAAGAGTTCCGGAATCGGTGGTGGCGCCTCTAGAGGTGGTGGAGGGATATTATGGCATGAATATGGGCCAGTTTAGGGTCTTCTGGCTCTCGTCTGGTAAGGCATTGGCATTTTTCTGGCAGCTTTCTGGCGTGCTTTTGGCAAAACTGTTTGGGCCGGTTTTGGCCCTGCATTCCTGGCGGTATGATTGCCAGTTTTTGGGCCATAAAAGGCCCGGAACAATTTTGCTATCTGGGGGACGTGTCGAGTATAAACAAAAGCGTTTGACGCGCTTGGCTGAACCGCGGCGTATGTACAGACAGAGTACTTTATAATGGGTAAGTTGGCATTGCTTTATTTCGTTTTCAAATAAATTTAAGAGAAAAGACTTGTCAAGAAGATTATTTTATTAATTGATATATCATATAATGTTTGGTTCATCTTTTTTTGTGTAGTTTGGGCAACACGTTTATTTTTGGACATTTGTTTTCTTTTTAATTTGATGAAGGTAATTTGATTGACTGTTTAAAACACAATAGATATCATCAATGCGATTTTTGGGTAAAACTGCGGTGTATTTTGGCCATGATCAATGCATTGTCACTTTAATTCAGCATAAGCAGCGCGGCAAAAATAGACTGGGCGAGGAAACTATCGCGGCACTGCTGCTCCTGCTACGCGCTGCCGCGCCGCTTCTGCGTGTGGTGTGAATGCTCTGGGGCCTCATTTATAACCGTTGTGTACGCACAAAACAGGCCCTGAAAGAGGGGTACGCCACTTCCGACGCACAAGTTGTGATTTATAAAAACAAACTTGACGGGGAAATTTGCGCACCTGCACGCAAACTCTGACCCCATGCGTACTTACGTTTTGGGGATGGAGCAGTTTGGCGACACCGACGGTGAGCTGGAGTTACATGTCTTTTTGGTCACTTTTAGACAGAACATCTAAAAAAAATTATACATATACAGAAAGATAATACAAATATAATTTCACTCACCAAGCCTATAACATGAAGCAAACATCCATCCCTTCTCATCCATCCCATTTTTGGCTTTCTGCCGCACATACACTTTTAGTAAGGATCCTACGCACAGTTTTATAAATGAGGCCCCTGATCCGTTAACATGGGCACCGAAAAAAATACGCGCTGCTTAAGCTCTGCCAACGCGTGCAGTGTGAAACCGGCGTAAATGAAAACCAACGCATATAGTGTATAGCGCTAAAGTATATAATTAAGCCTTTCTGTAAGTGTAAAGTGTAAAGAACTGGAAGTATAAATCAGCCTTACTACAACAAACCCTGTGCGTTTTCTTTCAGAATCATCATTGGCTGGTAGAAAGAAAAATAGAATACAAAAAAGAATTGTATTTGTTAAGTTATAAAAAAATAGAATTGGTCCTCTTCCGTTAGTTTAACCCATCCAAGTTAGTGCACACCCATTAGGAGCAGTGAGTAAACACACACACAGCAAACCGTCACACACACCCGGAGCAGTGGGCATTGAGAATCGAACTCGCAACCTTCGTGTTACCAATCTGACTCTCTAACCATTAAGCCACAACTGCCTCAAAAATACTAAAATACAACATTTTTTTATATATAATCTTATAATTTCCATTGAAAAGCTGGATTCCCAGTGAAGCACTTCAAAGTGCCGGGGCTTAGCGAAGGGTCAGTTGTTAATTTTTTAAAAAGTTATGCACATCAGGGTTTACATATTATATCTCCTTACATATATTTCTATAAAACGAGAGTTTTTTGTGCTTTGGCTTTGTGTTATCTAAATTGTGTGTGCTTGTACGGCTCAAGGAATGACAGTAGGCTACATTTGACATCGTTCTCTCTTCTTACAGCTGTGATCAATCTCTAAATATATTTTTTTCCTAATTTGGAAAGTCATTAAATGCAAAATGGATGTAATGGAAAAAATTTGTTTTCATTGATCTGCAGTAGATATTACAAAGTAATGTGAGTCACATGTTTCTATGTGACTGGGATATATAGTATATATCCCAGTACTATAGTACTATATATAGTATAGTATAGTATATAGTACTATACAGGTCCTTCTCAAAAAATTAGCATATTGTGATAAAGTTCATTATTTTCCATAATGTAATGATAAAAATTAAACTTTCATATATTTCAGATTCATTGCACACCAACTGAAATATTTCAGGTCTTTTATTGTTTTAATACTGATGATTTTGGCATACAGCTCAT
Organism: Siphateles boraxobius; assembly: GCF_051911475.1. Classification (NCBI taxonomy): domain Eukaryota; kingdom Metazoa; phylum Chordata; class Actinopteri; order Cypriniformes; family Leuciscidae; genus Siphateles; species Siphateles boraxobius. The sequence continues at coordinate 252,269 of NW_027508872.1, forward strand.
GAAAACCCAAAATTCCTGTCTCAAAAAATTAGCATATTTCATCCGACCAATAAAAGAAGTGTTTTTAATACAAAAAAAAAAGTCAACCTTCAAATAATTATGTTCAGTTATGCACTCAATAGTCAATACTTGGTCGGGAATCCTTTTGCAGAAATGACTGCTTCAATGCGGCGTGGCATGGAGGCAATCAGCCTGTGGCACTGCTGAGGTGTTATGGAGGCCCAGGATGCTTCGATAGCGGCCTTAAGCTCATCCAGAGTGTTGGGTCTTGCGTCTCTCAACTTTCTCTTCACAATATCCCACAGATTCTCTATGGGGTTCAGGTCAGGAGAGTTGGCAGGCCAATTGAGCACAGTAATACCATGGTCAGTAAACCATTTACCAGTGGTTTTGGCACTGTGAGCAGGTGCCAGGTCGTGCTGAAAAATGAAATCTTCATCTCCATAAAGCTTTTCAGCAGATGGAAGCATGAAGTGCTCCAAAATCTCCTGATAGCTAGCTGCATTGACCCTGCCCTTGATAAAACACAGTGGACCAACACCAGCAGCTGACATGGCACCCCAGACCATCACTGACTGTGGGTACTTGACACTGGACTTCAGGCATTTTGCCATTTCCTTCTCCCCAGTCTTCCTCCAGACTCTGGCACCTTGATTTCCGAATGACATGCAAAACTGAGCAACAGTCCAGTGCTGCTTCTCTGTAGCCCAGGTCAGGCGCTTCTGCCGCTGTTTCTGGTTCAAAAGTGGCTTGACCTGGGGAATGCGGCACTTGTAGCCCATTTCCTGCACACGCCTGTGCACGGTGGCTCTGGATGTTTCTACTCCAGACTCAGTCCACTGCTTCCGCAGGTCCCCAAGGTCTGGAATCGGTCCTTCTCCACAATCTTCCTCAGGGTCCGGTCACCTCTTCTCGTTGTGCAGCCTTTTTTGCCAAACTTTTTCCTTCCCACAGACTTCCCACTGAGGTGCCTTGATACAGCACTCTGGGAACAGCCTATTTGTTCAGAAATTTCTTTCTGTGTCTTACCCTTTGCTTGAGGGTGTCAATGATGGCCTTCTGGACAGCAGTCAGGTCGGCAGTCTTACCCATGATTGCGGTTTTGAGTAATGAAACAGGCTGGGAGTTTTTAAAAGCCTCAGGTATCTTTTGTATGGAATTACTTTTGTGCCAATAATAATGAACGTAACTTTTCAAGAAACTGATGAAAATATAAATTGAAACTGAAAAAAATATCTTTGAAACTGAAAAAGAATAAATCGCGGGCACATTTTTTTACTTCGTTCTTAATACACGGCATGTTTTGCTAACTATTTCTCATATTTCGTTTGCTGATCTGTACTTACAAATGCGCTTCCAGAGTTTTCAGTTACGCTTCTGAAGTTTTCGTTTACGCTCCCTGAGTTTTCGTTCGCAGTTCTGACACATATCTCTCGGTGGGGGCGGGGCTAGTAGCAGTGTGTTCTCATTGGCTACTGAGTTTTTGATTGACAGCTTCGTGACTTGGAAGTGAAGACGTCAGTGTTGTGTTTACATGTTTGAATGTGAGCGTCTGTAAGCGCAGCTTTCTATTTCATTTTACTGATATTAAGTTATGTTTGTTTTTTAATTTTATCTGTATTTACCTGCTGCTACTACTTTGTCGACAGAAGCTTTTAGGAGTGCAAGAGATCTATTGAGTCTATTCACTATTCAGGTGTAATTGTACATTAAAATAGGCCTACTGTATAATACTGAAAATATTGTATAGTGTCCAATGTTTTCGGAGAATATTTGTTTATTCCTGATGATTCTTTTGCATGTTAGGCTCTGATTAGGTTGAGCTGTTACAATTTAAAAAAAATACTAGCATAGTGTGTGATATTCAGCCGTCGAGAAGAAAGTTTCACTTCAACCAGGTAATCAAGGTTGGCAACCATGTCCATCACATTACTCATCGTCAGCATATGCATTTACACCATCAACATTAATGATCACTTACATAAGAGGAATTTAAACAATATAAAAATTACAATCGTGGCCTGTTGTCAAATGATACAGAGGGCATTTCATTACATATGTCATACAAAGAATGTTTTTTATCATGCTGATAATTTTATTTAGTTATTTAATTTAGTTAATATTATCTTCTAACATTTAAAATTGTAAATTTAAAATTAAAATTTTAACAATCATCAACAGTTTCAATTGTGATTTATACAACCAGTTAAATGAAAGTAATTACAAATATGAATTCAAATAAATGTACATTCTTTATTGTCAATACGGCATATACACAAGTATCAAAGTGAAAGTCTTGGATGCAATAATGTTGTAACAGGAAAGACCAGAATCCACAAACATTACCTGCATACTATACATGTAATGCACAGTATTATCATGATATACATTACTATACAAAATGCACAATTACAAATACAGAATACATATTTAAAATTCATATACATTTTAAATGATGCTATGATCCTTTGAACAGTTCCTGTTATAGTAAAAGTAACAAAGCAGTGACTGGGTTGGTACAAGGATAGTCCGCCCAAAAAATGAGAATTCTCTCATCATTTACTCACTTCATGCCATCTCAGATGTATATGACTTTCTTTCTTCACATAAACATAAACAAAGATTTTTAAGGAAATAATCCATCTCTGTGAGTCCATATAATACAAGTGGATTGTAATTCATGTACATATGACAGTTGGTCGGAAGTGAGTTTTAATAGTTTTAAACGGTTTACGATTTACATTATTAGTATTTTTCTTGTCTAGCCTATTGTTTCACTCCAGAAGTGATTGATTCATCCACTGAGGTCGCATGGACATCACGGTCACTGTGTGTGGTTTTTAAAGCATCTTTAGGACTCGCAGAGATGGATTACTTTCCTTTAAATCTTAATTCGTGTTTATCCGTAGAAAGAAAGTAAAATGCATCTGGGACAGCATGAGGGTGAGTAAAATAAGTGAGAATTGTATTTTTGGGTGAACTATCCCCTTAACATTCATATGCTGTTGGTATGCTAATCCATGATCAGCATAAACTAATATAAATCAAGTGCAACCTCTTGTGTACTTGTGAACTGTGTTTGTTTTGATCTAGAGGAAATTAAAATATTTGCTATTTTATAAAAAAAAAAAAAATCAGGTGTCTGAAGATCAAGATCCCAGTCATTCAAATGTGATGTGTCTGAACAAAGTCTGATGTGGACAGTGTATCTCTGGTACTATCACTCCATCCTCTGTGTCAGCATCAGAAGTTTGTTTATGGAAAAGTTGCTCAACTCCCTGGAAAATGAGAAAGGAAACATATTATAATCAATACAAACTGATTTGAACTCCCACATACAGTAACAAGTTGAAGACTTAAAATATTTATTTCAAACAAATTATATAAATGTTTTAAGGGATTTTACAGTACTAAATATTTACATCTGAGTCATGCACCATTTATCATCTGTAATACTGTTGTGTAACCAGTAGATGGCTGTTATAGCCCTATATATATAAACATATATCCATGGCTGTGTATTCCCTAGTTGCTGGATGTTTTCAGTCATAATTACTTGCATGTATTAAGTTTTGAATTTGGACATATATTTATTATTAAAGAGTATTAAAGATTAAACATTTTTCTCAGAAATGTTAATTTGAAGTGAACATTTTTGCATTATTATTAGTCAAATATGGACACAGAAAAAGCATTTTGTTACTCATACTAGCTACATATAATAGCTTTATCAGTCATCTTTATCACACAAAAGTAATCAGAATAAATATTGTGACCAGGGTGATACTTCAAAATAATTGTGTGTTTACATATCATGAACAGAGACGTGGTCTGAGTTCAAAAACTCTGCAAATTTGTGCAAAAAATCACAAATTCATCAGAAATTGAGAAATTCAGGTTTAAATAGCTTTATTGGCATGGTAAAAAAAGGCTTTACATTGCCAAGGTTGAATCAGGCAGTGATTGACAGCGCTCTGGTCCAATTGCATCGGTCATTGTCTGATACAGTACTTTTTGTACTGTAGGCTACACAGTACAGATACTGAACAGTACTCTAGCCCAATGTTGTTTGGGGTGGCTGGGGGGAATATTATCTAATCGAAGCAACTATGATCTAATCAAAGACATAATCGTATGTAGATAAACAAGTCATGTAATGATTGGGCTAACCGTTGAATCAAGACAACACTGTATAATGTTATGGGCTCACTGAGCTCTAAAATGCCTCACCACCTTAAAAAGCAAGTACTGCATTATAAATAGTATTAGTATTGTATATATAAAAAATAAAAAAAAGACTTACCACGAGTATCCAGTATCCTGATAGTGACGATGACTAATGATAATGATATCATTCGTCTGTAGGCTACTATTCCTTCTATAAGAAATCATCTCAACAATATAGTGTACCAGCAAATAAATACACAAACTTAATATCAGTAAAATGAAATAGAAAGCTGCGCTTACAGACGCTCACATTCAAACATGTAAACACAACACTGACGTCTTCACTTCCAGGTCAGTAAGCTGTCAATCAAAAACTCAGTAGCCAATGAGAACACACTGATACTAGCCCCGCCCCCACGAGAGATATGTGTCAGAACTGCGAACGAAAACTCAGGGAGCGTAAAAGAAAACTTCAGAAGCGTAACTGAAAACTCTGGAAGCGCATTTGTAAGTTCAGATTAGCGAAAGAAATATGAGAAATAGTTAGCAAAACATGCCGTGTATTAAGAACGAAGTAAAAAAATGTGCCCGCGATTTATTCTTTTTCAGTTTCAAAGATATTTTTTTCAGTTTCAATTTATATTTTCATTAGTTTCTTGAAAAGTTACTTTCATTATTATTGGCACAAAAGTAATTCCATACTTTTGCAGGTGTTTAGAGTTAATTAGTTGATTCAGATGATTAGGTTAATAGCTCGTTAAGAGACCCTTTTCATGATATGCTAATTTTTTGAGACAGGAATTTTGGGTTTTCATGAGCTGTATGCCAAAATCATCAGTATTAAAACAATAAAAGACCTGAAATATTTCAGTTGGTGTGCAATGAATCTAAAATATATGAAAGTTTAATTTTTATCATTACATTATGGAAAATAATGAACTTTATCACAATATGCTAATTTTTTGAGAAGGACCTGTATATATATATAGTAGTCGTTCAATAGTCGTCTAATTGATGACTAGTCTATTCTTGAGGTCTGGTTAGACGTCTATTAGATTTTCACTGACCGCCCAAATTCAGCCTTGTTTTAGCCTAGACGTCTGGGCTGTGTTTTGACGGCTATTAAACGTCTTTTAGATGTAAAATTGCCTGCTGTGTGGTGACTGGGCCTTCTTGCAAGAATAAATACCTTTTAAAAGACAATCTGATTCAGAGTGTCTCTTATGCAGTGATGATGGTTTGATAGAAATTTTTGCCACAACACCATCATAAAAAGGCATCGATCCATGATGAAAGTGCATCTATCCACCATCATAAAAGTGGTCGCTTTTCGTCTGAAGCGAAGCCATGCATTCGTTATAGGCTTATTTCCATATGCTGCTTATTTGAGCTGTATAAAAATGCTGTATTCTCTGAACTTTTGACAATATACAGTAATTCATGAACTCTTCCAGCATGAAAACATTAGTACTGTTCCTCAGAACTTGTTTTCTTTGCATTATTTGAGGTCTGAAAAAACATTTTTTAAAGTCATTTAATGCATAAAATGTTCTAACTGACAATTGCTTTTGCAATTTTTGTCGATGCACATTTTACTCAGACACATAAACAGTAAAGCCAGATAAACTGATTAATTTGCAGTGGTCTCTATTTTTTTCTTATACAATCTCCTAGACCAAACCTCACAAATAACACTTTTATCAGCCTTTTTGTGTTTTACACATTTTATTTTCAAATCTTAACATACCATTTCGACACACATTATATATTTACATATATAACCCTTTCTTAGGCCATGACCATGAAGTCCCAGCTTCAGTTGTACATATGGACAGTCACAGTTCTTGCATCTTTACAGAATGCTGTCAGAAAACCACCGGAGTCACGGTCGTCCAAAGAAGCGTTACAAAGACTGTATAAAAAAGCATAAAAAGTACTTTGACTTCCCTGTGGCGCTGGAAAGTTTGAACACTGATTTGACCACTTTATCAACCCATTAAAGCAAAATTAAGCAGTGTAAAAAACATACATTAGACCACCATTTACTTATTACTACTACTACATTTAATTTATTGCAACACTTTATTGTGTAAAATATCAGAAAACTGAACACTGACTACGTTTACATGCAGCCAAATATCGGGTTATGGTCGGGTTAAGGTCACTATTCGGGTTTCTGAAACATTAGGGATAACCCGTTTACATGCGTGAGCAGAGAGAGTTACTCCTGTATACATGGAATTGCAATATCCCGATGTAAACGCGACGCGCGGTTAGCGTCTGGACGTACGGACAACCTTAAGACGCAATATGCGTCATTTCCGATTCTTCTTCCTGTATCCAAAGACAACAACAACAGCAGCACGCGGATAATGAATAGTTCGGGGCAGATAGCGATCGCCTTTGTTTGCGCTTTGGTGCTGGTAACGTTACTGACCTCGCTCCAAAAGTATGCTGTGCTGCGTCTCGCCATGTTTACTTCCGGTATACTGCACGCGGGGTTTTGTATGCGCCGAGAAGTTTCTCTACTCAAAAGACCAAGATTCCTTGCGAATAGAACATGCGCAGAACACACATCACTATGGGGATATGCCGATGCGCGTTTACACGACCAAAAATTCGGGTTAGAAAAGGGGTACCCCAGGTATAATATCCCGGTTTTTAAAATCCGGGATATGAGCATATTCGGGTTTTGCCGTTGTTTACATGGCCGTTCAAAACCGGGTTATTGCTAATATCCCGGTTTTGAACGGGTTATTGGCTGCATGTAAACGTAGTCACTGTCGTTGTCACTCATGCTTTTATTTGTGCTTAATGGCTAAAACAACGGAGCTGCGCTCTCGGGTGTAAATGTGACCAGATGGCACAGTTTTCGGCAATCTTGATGCTTTGAATCTTTTCCTAAAACAATCAGAGAGAAGCTTCATTTCTCCGTCTCTAAGGAGAAATAAACTCTTCAACCAAAACAATATAAAGTTGCAAACAGAAAAGTACAAGCTAGAACACATGAGATTCATTACTGTATGAACTCATCTGAAACGGATCTGATAAGTTTCATTAAAGTAGATATAACAAAAACAAATACATTTTTAATATTAAATACAGAATGTTCATTTTCAGTCATTGTTAGTTTAACTTCCTGAAGAGTAACCATTTTGAAATCACCAGGACATAAGCAGCAGCAGCAAAAAAAAAAAAAAAAAAATTAACGGTTGTCGTCAACTACTTTTCCATGTTTTTAATACTATAAACATAAAGAAAAAAAATTAAAAACACTATATTTGTGTTTTGTCTTTGTGACAGTTTGTACATAAAATAAAACCTAGTAAACACGGTAACGTGGGTGTTTATAATGCAACAACTGAGCGAGTGACAGTAAATTTGACATTTTTCTCTCTTCTGACGGCTGTAATCAAATCTCTACATATTTTGTTTTTCTAATTTGCAAAGTCACCGAAATGATACCATGGATTATTATTTTTGCTACTGGAGCAAAAGGGACTGCAAAAGTCATATTTGCTGTAGTCTCACATTCACAACTACAGAAATATATATATTTTTTTTTAGCTTATAAAACTTTTTAGCTTTGTGTAAAAACAGTCCATTCATGAATTTAGTGCAAAATACTTCAACTTCAGTGCAAAATACTTCAACTTCAGTGCAAAATACTTCAACTTCAGTGCAAAATACTTCAACTTCAGTGCAAAATACTTCAACTTCAGTGCAAAATACTTCAACTTCAGTGCAAAATACTTCAACTTCAGTGCAAAATACTTCAACTTCAGTGCAAAATACTTTGACTTCAGTGCAAAATACTTCGACTTCAGTGCAAAATACTTCAACTTCAGTGCAAAATACTTCAACTTCAGTGCAGTAGTCAGTGCGTCCTGGATCAGTCAAACCCTCTGATGTTTCAATGCATTTCCCAATGTTTTCATTTTCCTGTAACAACAACAGAGAACAATATTGTTACACAAATAACAAATATTAAATGTTCTTTATCCTTTAAAATGTTTCAAGAAACTGTCAAATGTGAAAAGTTTGAAGCATCATATTTCAACTGATCATAAATAAATATAATAAACAGGGACTGGCATGATTAATTATTCTTTTTAAATGGCATTGGCGTAGCTTGTGGACTTCAGAAGGAAGGAAAATAAAAACATTTCATTTCTAATCAGAGTCCATAAACCAGCAGTTCTCAACTTTTGTTAACAATTATCAAAGGCAACATTTGAAGCACTTTTTTTATTTACAGAAACTAAGAGAAAATGATCAGATCAAATAATATAAATACTTACATTCCATAATTAATCCAGTTTCAATAAGGTTTAGTTCTGTACAGGTTTATACTTTATATTACCATTGACTTTTCTAGTCATTCATGATTATGAGGATTTTTTCAAATACTGTAGCAATTTCAACCTTATTAAATATTAGACCTCGACATAAGAAAGATTTAGATCAGTTACAAACAGATTTCTAAGACTTTAAGATTTTATTAATTTCAATGATTTTTCATGGTCTAAAAAAAACACTTTTAAAATGTCTTGATCATAAACCTGGTTTTCCAAGACCACGAGAAGCCTGGTTATTACTGGTTATTAACCCTTTAAGCCTTAAAGGCATTTTTAGTAGTTTTTATACAGTAACATACACACAAGTAAAGACTCATAATTCCAAAAATATAGCAAGGAGAGTCAAAAGGTAGGTATCGTTTGATAGACAACTTTTTACATTTTTAGGGGAAAATTTATTACATTTGATCATTCTAATGCTGAGAAACGTCCTGGTTGCGTATGCAACCCACCGTTCCCTGAAGGAGGGAACGGAGGACGTAGTCTACGCCGACTGAAATGAAATGGGATCACGCTAGGGAGCCTATCGTCTTCGAGTATTATTGAACGAGCCAATAGACATTGGCGTGCGAGATTTGCATCTCACACTCCGCCCCGCAGCGCGGGTATAAATACGGAAGTGGATGCACGCACCATTTGCTTTTCGCTGAGGAGCCGAGCGTAACTCGGAGTCAGCGGTGGTCCAGCGGTAGTGGCAAGGGGACTACGTCCTCCGTTCCCTCCTTCAGGGAACGGTGGGTTGCATACGCAACCAGGACGTTCCCTTTCAGTCGATAACGTCGGACGTAGTCGACGCCGACTGAAATGGGATCAACCATTGAACACGCCACTAACGCTGCCACCTTCCAGTGCCTAGACAAAAGCCTTCTGATCCTCCCGACGTTCTAGCGGAAAAGGACAGGGCTTAGGCCAGGAAGTCGCTGCTGTTCCACAAGACCCACTCAGTTAGACTTGGTAACACTGGGAAAGCGTGCCCAACATTGGAAGGAAGGGACGCTGCGGAAGCCCAACCAACCCGAAAGGGGGGGGGAAATACACATATGAACTGGGCGGAGGGCCGGGCAGTATAACATATGGAATGTCACTGGGGTGGCTCCAGCCTAGAGAGGGGGGAGACACACCAATTTACAGTGACGGCAGGACTCTGCCAAGGGAAAGACACGGGCTCACTTTGGGGAGCCGTATCGTGGAAGAATACACATATGGGGTCGCCGTAGGGACCGCAACATATGGACCCAGCCTAACACGGGTTCCACACTGCATACGAGTGGTAGGCCTAACACCAGACGTTCCGCCACGTCCGACGTTGGGGGGGGTACGGAGGAGCTCAACAGGTTCCGGACAAAGGGAATTCAACCGGAGCGAAATGGCGCACGTATCCGGTCCGTAAGAGGGGAATGGCGCAGCAAGCCGACACTGAACCGGGGCTCACGGTGTTACTGGCTTCTATGAGAAGAGAGCACACGGGAAGCAACCGGTTCGACACGTAGGCTATAGAATCTAGCAAACGTATTAGGTGTCGCCCAGCCCGCAGCTCTACAGACATCTGTCAGCGAGGCACCCTGCGCCAACGCCCAAGAAGCGGCAACACTCCTTGTGGAGTGAGCTCGCAGTCCGGGGGGACAGGGTTCACCTTGGGACTCATACGCCAAGATGATGGCATCCACTATCCAGTGGGCCAACCTCTGCTTGGAGACAGCCTTTCCCTTCCGCTGATCTCCATAACAGACGAAGAGCTGCTCTGAGGTCCTAAAGCTTTGCGTTCTGTCCACGTACAAGCGCAGGGCGCGAACGGGGCAGAGAAAAGCCAGGGCTGGGTCTGCCTCCTCCGGGGGCAGCGCTTGCAGGTTCACCACCTGGTCCCGAAAGGGGGTGGTAGGAACCTTGGGCACATATCCAGGCCGGGGTCTCAGGATAACGTGAGAGTTAGCCGGCCCGAATTCCAGGCACGATTCGCTGACCGAAAATGCGTGCAGGTCCCCTACCCTCTTGATGGAGGCCAAAGCAAGTAGGAGAACTGTCTTTTGGGACAGAATTTTTAACTCTGCTACCTGCAAAGGCTCGAAGGGCGGTCTCTGCAGTGCGGTTAGCACCAGAGATAAGTCCCAAGAGGGTATAGAGGGGAGGCGAGGCGGATTCAACCTCCTCGCTCCCCTCAGGAACCTGACGATCAAGTCATGCTTCCCCAGGGATTTCCCGTCTACTGCATCGTGATGTGCGGCAATAGCGGCGACATACACTTTGAGGGTGGAGGGGGACAGCCGACGCTCCAAAGCCTCTTGCAGGAAAGAAAGCACGGAAATGATCGAACACCTTCGGGGGTCTTCTCCTTGAGAAGCACACCACTCAACGAACAGTTTCCACTTCAGGGAGTAAGCAAGCCTCGTAGAGGGGGCTCTCGCTGACGTGATGGTATCTACGACTGCCTGTGGTAGACTACCTAGAACTTCCGCGTCCCGTCCAGGGACCACACATGGAGTCTCCAATAGTCTGGACGCGGGTGCCATATGGTGCCCCGTCCCTGAGAGAGTAGGTCCTCTCTCAGAGGAATAGGCCAGGGAGGAGCTGTCGAGAGGAGAAAAAGTTCAGGGAACCAGGTTCGGTTGGGCCAATAAGGGGCAACTAGCAAAACCTGCTCCTCTTCCTCCCTGACTTTGCACAGTAGTTGTGCAATAAGGCTCACTGGGGGAAACGCATACTTGCGGAGGCCCCGGGGCCAGCTGTGAGCCAGTGCATCCGTCTCGAGGGAATAAAACAACTGGCAATGGGACGAGTCCGGAGAGGCAAACAGATCTATCTGTGCGGCCCCGAAGTGGTCCCATATCAGCTGGACCGCCTGGGGATGGAGCCGCCATTCTCCCGAGGCCACAGTCTGTCGTGAGAGCTCGTCGGCGGCACGATTGAGCAGGCCAGGGATGTGAACCGCACGAAGCGACCTCAGATGCTTCTGACCCCATAGGAGGAGGTGGCGGGCGAGTTGTGACATGCGGCGGGAACGTAGACCACCTTGGCGGTTGATGTACGCAACGGTCGCAGTGTTGTCCGTCCGGACCGGTACGTGTTTGCCGAGCAGCGTCGTCCTGAGGCGTCTCAAAGCAAGGAGCACTGCTAACAACTCGAGGCAGTTGATGTGCCAATGCAGGCGGGACCCCGTCCAGGTGCCAGCTACTGCATGCCCGTTGTACGTGGCCCCCCAGCCGGTGTTGGAGGCGTCTGTGAAGACCACAGCATGCCTGGACACTTGTTCTAGGGACACACCGGCCCGGAGAAACGAAAGGTCCGACCACGGGCTGAAGGTTTGGAGGCAGGCCGCGGTGATTCTCACAGGGAGCGTGCCTCTCCGCCACGCCCACCTCGGGACTCGGTCGCGAAGCCAGTGCTGGAGTGGTCTCATATGAAGCAGGCCGAGCGGTGTAACTGCGGCTGTGGCTGCCATATGCCCCAGGAGCCTCTGAAACTGTTTCAGAAAAAACACTGTTCTGCTCTTGATAAAATTCAGGCAGTTCAGCACCGACCGGGCGCGATTCTCTGTGAGGCGCGCCGTGTGTTGGACCGAGTCCAGCTCCAAACCGAGAAAAGAGATCCTCTGCACAGGGGCGAGTTTGCTCTTCTCCCAGTTGACCTGAAGACCCAGCTGGCTGATGTGCTGGAGCAGCAAATCCCTGTGTTCGCATAACAGCTCCCGAGACTGAGCTAGTATCAGCCAGTCGTCGAGATAGTTGAGAATGCGAATGCCCTGCTCTCTCATGGGAGCGAGGGCTGCCTCCGTAACTTTCGTAAAGACACGGGGTGACAGGGCCAGCCCGAAGGGTAAGACTTTGTACTGATACGCCTGACCCTCGAACGCGAAACGCAGGAATGGCCTGTGTCGCGGCAGGATGGAGACATGAAAGTACGCTGCAAACCAATCCTGGGGACGGACACATTGGAAGATGCGTTTCTGCGTCAGCATTCTGAACGGGAGCTTGTGAAGGGCCCGATTCAGGACTCGCAGGTCCAGGATTGGTCGTAACCCACCCCCTTTCTTGGGTATAATGAAGTACGGGCTGTAAAAGCCGGCCTTCATATCGGCTACCGACACCGGCTCTATCGCGTCCTTCGCCAGCAGGACCGCGATCTCCGCGCGCATGACAGGAGCAGATTCGCTCGACACTGAAGTGTGGCGAACGCCACTGTACTTGGGCGGACTCCGGCGGAACTGAATCGTGTAGCCGAGCCTGATGGTACGGAGGAGCCAGCCGGACGGGTTGGAGAGCACTTTCCAGGCCTCGACGAACCGGACCAGGGGGACCAAGGGTAACACAGGCATACCCGGGGTGGGGCAGCGCGGTGGAGGGCAGGGACCCGGCTCGGAAGGCCCGTGGGCGGCCCGAAGCGGGGTCTGAGTGAGCCGTGCTGCACTTACCTGTCTCCACGGGGCAACAGAGGACGGGAGAGAAGGCGGATGACCGGGTCCTCGACCGCCTCGTGTTGCGGGCTGGCGAACAAGAGGGGGCTGGGGGGAGCAAGGCTGTTCTACAGGGTCGCAAGCCGCCAGCCTCGCCCTCCTGGGACCCAGGGACGGAGAAATTCGCTCTTCTGACAATTTGGGTACCACTGGACTCCGGAGAACCAATGGTGGAACGGTAACCATCTGAAGAGTTAGTCCCCCCATCCCTGGGTGGCCTGTCTCAGGAACGTTTCTGACACTCGCCCCCTGGCTGGGCAGTGACTGAGACAGACTGGGCGGCCTGCCTGCTGCTGGTTCTACGCTGGAGCCTGGGTGAAGGCTGTTGCGGAGACCCCGCGGAACCGGAGGCAGCGGCAGGGGGGCGCCCTCGGCGACGAACGGGCGGAGGGACTATCCCCGGCGGCAGGATGGCAACAGCGGGCCGCCGGGATAGGGTGTGTCGGGGAGCCTCCGTCCGAACCTGGGTGGCAGAGAACTGTTGGGCGCAGCTCTCCGCCACGTCGCCGAACAACCCAACCTGGGAAATTGGGGAGTCCAGGAACCGAACCTTGTCCGCATCCGCCATCTCAACCAGGCTGAGCCAACGATGGCGTTCCTGGACCACCAAAGTGGACATCGCTAGACCGACCGCACACGCCGCGACACTCGTACCCCGGAGGGCGAGGTCAGTGGCGGTGCGGAGCTCACTCATGAGCGCCCGGTCCAAACTACCCTCGTGCATGTCCATGAGTGTCTTGGCCTGGTAGACCTGCAACAACGCCAAGGCATGCAAAGAGGAAGCGGCTTGCCCGCAAGCGCTGTAAGCTCTGACCGCCAATCCTGACGCGAACTCACAGACCCGCGAGGGGAAACAAGGATCCCCCACCCAGGATGCAGCGGTCGTTGGACATAAATGAGTCGCAACCGACCGCTCCACTGGAGGGATAGCCTCATAACCCTTCACCGCTCCTCCGACAAGGGTAGTGAGGGAGGAAGAACTACTTAAGTCGTTTTCAGCAGTAAAAGGTGCCGTCCACGACCAAGTAAGCTCTTCATGCACTTCGGGAAAGAAGGGCACTGGGGCGGCGGGCTGAGAACCAGCACGGCCCGCCCCGAGATACCAATCATCCAACCGAGACTGAACAGGACACGGTGGAGGGTTCCACTCGAGCCCGACAGCCTCGGCGGCCCGTTTCAGCATAGCTGATAATTCTGGATCCGGCTCGGGCAACATTGAACTCCCGGAGGGAGACAACGCAGCCGAGTCGTCATCTCCAGACATCAGCTCACCCTCCGATGCTGCAATCGACATCCTGTCCCCCAGGGGAGCCCCGAGTGAAACCGCTGGCCCACCCATTACAGATGGACCAGCAGATAACACCGGAGGCTCCAATGGTAGCAGTGGAAGGGAGGGGTGAGGAGCCCACAGGGAATGGTTACCGGGCGGGACATCCAACCCGGGGGTGGGGCATGGCAATGGGGACTCGCTCTCCGCGGACGAAGGCGAGTCTCGCCCTCAACACTGCGACAGTCATGTTCCCACAGTGAAAACATGAGCTGTCCACAAAAGCTGCCTCAGCGTGCTGTAAGCCCAAACACGTGATACAACAATTGTGACCATCAGAGAGAGACAGGGAACGACCGCACCCAGAAACGCACGGGCGGAATGACATCTTGAAAAAGACGCCAACGCACCCGTGTTGCTCTTTTAGGAAGTGAAAACCTCTCACCAGTGCCGGAGCACACAGGGGAATGACCGCGGCAACACTGACACAGGAATGGTGCACCCTGTGCCAGTGAAGCACTCACTTTCTCGCCCTCAACCGACCGTCAGACAAACAAACACAAACAGGAATTTGGTTGCTGTGAAAAAAGCAGTTGAGAGCTTGAAGCTCGCGATCACCGCTGCACTCGCGCTGTAACCACCGACACCAGGAGAGACTTCCCAAAGAAGCGCCGACACACTCGCTCGTTGTACAACAACACTCTTCAGATCCAGACATGAAGCTCGGCTCCGAAGCGAAAGGCAAATGGTGCGTGCATCCACTTCCGTATTTATACCCGCGCTGCGGGGCGGAGTGTGAGATGCAAATCTCGCACGCCAATGTGTATTGGCTCGTTCAATAATACTCGAAGACGATAGGCTCCCTAGCGTGATCCCATTTCATTTCAGTCGGCGTCGACTACGTCCGACGTTATCGACTGAAAGGGAACTGCTGATAAAAGACTAAAAAATTTGCTCAAAGGAAACTTTACATATCTTTCTAATTTGACCAAAAATATCTCAGGAAGGAAATTCTGTTTTGGTGAAGGTCTCCTACATGTGAGCTGCATCTGGATTTTTTTTGTTTTGTTTTTTGTTGATAGAATAGTAAATCAAAAGCTTCCGCATTTGGAACAAAGGAAACCTTTCCCTAAAATTGTTCTTCCATGAGGAATATCTTGTGATCGCCACAATGGATTATGTTGATTTTGGACTTTTGAATATGGAGCATCCACTGTAAATAATGATGTGCCATTTTCCACGATCGGAGCATGTTTCATGAAGTTTGCTGCAAATGCCTCATCCGTATATTATGGATCTTCAAAATCTCGCTCAAGTTTAGTCAAAGCCCAAAACAATGATGCTGGTTGTATTCTACTCTGAGACCTTTCCAAAGACATATGACACACGACTATCTGAGCTGTATGATGTTTTTCACACATTACAGTACATAGTAGCCTAGGCTAAAGAGTATTTCATAAATGATGAAACCTTTTTTTCTTATTTATCAGCAAATATTATTACTCAGCACTACTTAGGAGTTTATCACATTGAATCAAATTGAGTTCAGACTCTAAGCTTTCAAATGACTACTATTTTGTGTTGATCAAGGCAGTAGTTTTGAAAAATATGATTATTATTTTTTTCGTAGCAAGGTGGCGCCCGGGCTTTACACTCCGGTTAAGAGGAACGACTCAACACACATTAAAAGGTACCTCATAAAATATGTAAGATTTTTGTAATAAAATATTCAAAAACCATTTGCACAGTGTGATATATTTCATGCAGTTGTGTACTTACATTATCCCAAATGTTCCCAAGGATTTGTAAATCCAGAGACATTTTCCAGTTTTAAATAATGGCTCGTCCCTTGTCAGTCGCATATCAATGACGTAATATCTGCGCAATACGGCGTCTATGTATATATTTTTAAGGCCCTGTCCCAAATGGCGCACTTCATGCGGACTTTCGGTCTCGTGGACTTAAATTGCGCGTTCTCGCCGAGTCTACGTGTCCGTCCCATTTAGCATTTTAACGCTCTGAAGTGTGCTCAGCAGCGCCCCCTTTGCAACCTTGAAGCTGTCGTCCGCGAAGCCCGCATAGATGCAGGCTCCACGCACTTTACCCAGGAATCCTTGCGAAATGCCAATCAGAAAACGGATGGGAGGAGATTTCGCTCACGGACTGTTAACATGGCTTTATGATAGGCGTACATTTTACCAGTTGTTACTTACAGTTTATACAAACATTATCGACCAGTGGTTGATATCTCAAACATAATAATAGCGTGTTAAATAATACGATCGCATTATGATTCATTACATAAATAGAACCGAATGTCATGGCTTTACTGAGTCATATAAACGTAGTATGAATATTGAAACCAATACATTTTTATTAAACTTATTTACATTTTAATTTTGTGTTAAAATTGAACATTATGTATTATTATGTACAACTGTATTGATCATTTACATAACCATGACATCTTTTCTAATGCCCAGGTGGCATATACAATTATAGAACTGTAAAAGCAGGCTGTGTAGTTCACACGGACATAAGATTTGGGAAAATAAAATAAATCCTGTTCTCGATGCTAAAGACTGTAATTTTTTTTAATGATATTTGTGATATTTTTCTAATAAAGGGACTGATGAGATGACCTTTAAGTTTATTCAGCTTCGACGTCTGAGCTGAGACCTTCTTCCTGTTTCCGGCGTGACGATCGAGTCTGTCCCAAAAATACCTCTCAATGCGCCCTCGCGGACTCGCGCTTAGGGCCCTATAGGTCTGCACTACATAACGTCACCGAAGTGTGGACTCTGAGGAAGTCCACAAGTCCGGAGTGTACCATTTGGGACAGGGCCTAAGATACAGTATCTCCCTCGCCGCTGTTGTGTCGTTCAGTCATCATGGTTCACGAATATTGTTTATTGATTGGTTATAGATCAACTGAGGCAAGCAGGCTTTGGGAAAAACAGAGAAATAAAGGATCAATATCGGCGTGGTGTTTTTGAGATGGAGAGAGCTTCGGAAAAACATAGACTTGACAGAGACTCGGCTCTCGCATGTGTTTTAATAGACAGGTAAGCAAATATATATTATTTATTGTACACATACAGTTATATTGCATTTTTTTTTGTACTTCAGTAATGATTTTTATCCAGTCTGGTGACCAAGTCTATGGTAGTGAAAATAAATACAGTATGTGTTGCACAAAAATATTTAGCCATTACTTGCAAATACTGTGGGTTTGCTCAAATGTACTTTTCTTTTAGTACAATTGTTTTAAACGTGTAAAACTGCGCAGCATTAACCCAACAAATCATTTGACAAATAGTCACATATCAGTAACAGGATAATAAAGCATTACATTTTACGTTCCTTGCTGATTATGATGACATAGCAGTGTGATCAAACGTACAGGTAATACAAAATCTAATTATTTACCTAGTGAATATGATCCGTGAACTCTGTGGACGGTGAAAGACATCTCCCATCGTCCCACTCTTCATTGTGTCATCCACCTTCACTTTGTTTTGAAAATGCGACCTCAGGCGGCGAGAACCTAGAAATGATCAAATTGTACCTTTAAGAGTTTATTAATCTGGTTAGATGCTTTAAAAAGCGGAGTTTCTAAGCTTTAAAATTATGCATATTTTGTTATTCCATTCAGTGGTTGATTAGTAATTTGGCTTGAATTTGTTTGTGGGGTGCATCAGTTGTTGAGGTGTGTATCAGTTATCAAATATGTATCAGTTATTGAGGGAATCAATTAAAATATCAATTTACATTTAGATTTTTAGTTGTTTTGTCTTTTTTAATGATTTCGAGTCCTCCTGTTTGCTGAGTAAACCAGGTTCACTGCTGTAAACCTGTTCACATCCCAGTCCAGACTGAATCAACACTTCACCAAACACTGCACTGCTGTCTGTATGTGATGCTTTGGCCTGAATTATGATTCTCTGCACAAAGACAGACAGTAATGTAAATGTGATGTAAATACCTGTGTGTGGACAGGAGGATTATTATTCAGGTTTTCTGTCATCATCATCATGTTCTCCTCTGTCATTGCTGTCTGACCTAGAAAAGACAAATCAGACTTTAAAAAAAAACTTGAGCACACTCATATATCCTGTTTTCAGAAATATAGATTTGCATGTTAATAATACATAATGTCTCATATAATGTATTTTCCATCTTTTTTAACATTTACATGCAGAGTAAACGTTAAAAAAAATCTAATCTTATGATCAAAAAGCTATTTTTATCACACATTTTTATTACTGTCACATATCTGGTCAAAACTGTTCATCCCATGTTCATACACTTAAAAAACAATTTAAAACAAGGATATTTACAATAACAAGGCATTTAAAGCAACAGTGTTGCATATTTAAAACTCACCATTTGACCTTTTCCTTTTGTAGTTGCAGTAAACAATCACAATCCCAGCGAGAGCTAAAGCTAAAGCTAAAGCTGCTCCTCTAATACGACATGGAGATTCAGTTTCACAGTCAGAACATTTTTCATCTGCAGAATAATAATAAAACAAAATCAAAAAATATATGTGTATATATATATATATATATGTGTGTGTATGTGTGTATATATACATATATACTGTATATATATATATATATATATATATATATATATATATATATATATATATATATATATATATATATATATATATATATATATTCAATTCAACATTATGAACTGTTGAAATGAGTTCAGGCACTTTAAATGTAATTGTTTATGGCCAGAAACAGTATTATAATGTTCTCCTGCTATAAATACAAAATATTGCCAAAATTTTTGAAACGTCTGCCTTTACATGCACATGAACTTTAATGACATTCCATTCTTATCCGTTGGGTTTTATATGGAGTTGACCCACCCTTTGCTGCTATAACAGCTTCAACTCTTCTGGGAAGGCTTTCCACAAGGTTTAGGAGTGTGTTTATGGGAATTTTTGACCATTCTTCTAGAAGCACATTAGTGAGGTCAGGCACTGATGTTGGATGAGAAGGCCTGGCTCAAAATCTCGCTCTAATTCATTCTAGGTGCTCTATCAGGTAGAGGTCAGGACTCAAGTTCCTCCACACCTAACTTGCTCATTCTTGTCTTTATGGACCTTGATTTGTGCACTGGTGCGCAGTCGTGTTGGAACGGGAACTTCCCCAAATTGTTTCCACAAAGTTGGGAGCATGAAATTTTGATAATCGATTAATCTAACGATTATTAGAACGATTAATTGACTAATCGTCGATTATTTCACCGACTAATCAGTAAGTTTGGAACGATTATTCAGCTTTTTCAATTAGTTAAACATTGAGTTATACATATTCTTACTATAATATAAAAAAAGAAAATCAGTTCAGCTTTTGAAATAGTTGTTTTAATGAACTTTGAGCCAACTAAACAGGTCATTCTCTTTAAGTTTTCAGATTTCGGTCCAACTCAAATCACACACAAATGCTCTCTAAGCATTGTTTATAGGCCTACTGCTTTTCTTAGAACTGAAACAGAAAAAGGGACATTTACTTCACGACACAAAGAATGGTAAAATATTAATCTGCAAACCATTATTATAAGTATAAAATTACAATCTTTTTTTTACATGACAATTGAGTTGACAGAGACGTTCTCATTCACCTTTTAATTTTCAGTATGAAAAAGTAACTGCCATGATATTCTTCCTAACATCTCCTTTTGCAAGTCATGATTATGGAACAAAATACAGGCAAGTGATAAGACTATAATACCTAATAGTATTACAATATTAAAAACAGCCCTGACTCCTAAGCTCGATCAAGCTTTATTTTATGCAAAATAAATCATCACATTACTGTAATTATATTATTATTGATAATATTATTACTAATATTAGTAGTATTGCATTCTCTAATAAAGAGATTTACCGCTAGTTAGTTAGCTCCAGCTGGAGAACACTCAATTCTCACCGGCTCCTCTTTTGCCGGGATGTTTCCTCTTAAGTGCTCCAACGTGCATGTTGTGCTCCCGTGAAAAGCAAGTTCCGCCTTGCATGTATTGCACACGACAGCATTCTTGTTTTGAAGTTTTGTGAAACTTTCCCAAACCTTGCTAGTTCGGATTCGTTTGCACTCCGTCATAATTTGCGCGGTTTTTCCTTTTACCAATAGCATTTGTAAGGGCTGCATTACACTCTAGCGCTACAGCGCCGAAGCGGTCAAATCACGATATTGCACGCCCTTACATTAGGTCACGTGCGATCAAACAACTACTCGACAACAAAGATATTTGTCGACAATGTCGACTAATCGTTTCAGCCCTATGCTGAAGCATTAAGTTCCTTTCACTGGAACTAAGGGGCCAAGCCCAAACCCTGAAAAACAACCCCACACCATAATCCCCCCTCCACCAAATTTTACACTTGGCACAATGCAGTCAGGCGAGTACCGTTCTCCTGGCAATCGCCAAACACAGATTCGTCCATCGGATTTCCAGACAGAGAAGCGTGATTCGTCACTCCAGAGAACATGTCTCCACTGCTCTAGAGTCCAGTGGCGCGCTTTATACCAGTGCATCCCACGCTTTACACCAGTGCATCCCACGCTTTACACCAGTGCATCCCACGCTTTACACCACTGCATCCCATGCTTTACACCACTGCATGCATCCCACGCTTTACACCACTGCATCCCACGCTTTACACCACTGCATCCCACGCTTTACACCACTGCATCCCACGCTTTACACCACTGCATCCCACGCTTTACACCACTGCATCCCACGCTTTACACCACCGCATCCCACGCTTTACACCACCGCATCCCACGCTTTACACCACCGCATCCCACGCTTTACACCACTGCATCCATCCCACGGTTTACACCACTGCATTCCACGCTTTACACCACTGCATCCCACGCTTTACACCACTGCATCCCACGCTTTACACCAATGCATCCCACGCTTTACACCAATGCATCCCACGCTTTACACCACTGCATCCCACGCTTTACACCACTGCATCCCACGCTTTACACCACTGCATCCCACGCTTTACACCACTGCATCCCACGCTTTACACCACTGCATCCCACGCTTTACACCACTGCATCCCACGCTTTACACCACTGCATCCCACGGTTTACACCACTGCATCCCACGCTTTACACCACTGCATCCCACGCTTTACACCACCGCATCCCACCGCATCCCACGGTTTACACCACTGCATCCCACGGTTTACACCACTGCATTCCACGCTTTACACCACTGCATCCCACGCTTTACACCACTGCATCCCACGCTTTACACCACTGCATCCCACGCTTTACACCACTGCATCCCACGCTTTACACCACTGCATCCCACGCTTTACACCACTGCATCCCACGCTTTACACCACTGCATCCCACGCTTTACACCACTGCATCCCACACTCTGCATCCCGCGCTTTACACCACTGCATCCCACACTTTACACCACTGCATCCCACGCTTTACACCACTGCATCCCACGCTCTGCATCCCACGCTTTACACTACTGCATCCCACGCTTTACACCACTGCATCCCACACTCTGCATCCCACACTTTGCATCCCACGCTTTACACCACTGCATCCCACGCTTTACACCACTGCATCCCACGCTTTACACCACTGCATCCCACACTTTGCATCCCACGCTTTACACCACTGCATCCCACGCTTTACACCACTGCATCCCACACTTTGCATCCCACGCTTTACACCACTGCATCCCACGCTTTACACTACTGCATCCCACGCTTTACACCACTGCATCCCACACTCTGCATCCCACGCTTTACACCACTGCATCCCACACTCTGCATCCCACGCTTTACACCACTGCATCCCACACTCTGCATCCCATGCTTTACACCACTGCATCCTACGCTTTACACCACTGCATCCCACGCTTTACACCACTGCATCCCACGCTCTGCATCCCACGCTTTACACCACTGCATCCCACGCTCTGCATCCCACGCTTTACACCACTGCATCCCACGCTTTACACCACCGCATCCCACGCTTTACACCACCGCATGCATCCCACGCTTTACACCACTGCATGCATCCCACGCTTTACACCACTGCATGCATCCCACGCTTTACACCACTGCATGCATCCCACGCTTTACACCACTGCATGCATCCCATGCTTTACACCACTGCATGCATCCCACGCTTTACACCACTGCATCCCACGCTTTACACCCATGCATGCATCCCACGCTTTACACCCATGCATGCATCCCACGCTTTACACCACTGCATCCCATGCTTTACATTGCACTTGGTGATGTAAGGGTTGGATGCAGCTGCTCGCCCATGGAAACCCATTCCATGAAGCTCTGCACACTGTTCTTGAGCTAATCTGAAGGCCACACAAGGTTTGGAGGTCTGTAGCTGTTGACTCTACAGAAAGTTGAAGACTTCTGCACACTGTGAGCCTCAGTATGCGCTGACCCGTTCTGTGATTTTATGTGGC